>NC_134839.1:112868581-113190589 GCF_965363235.1 Mytilus galloprovincialis | reverse complement strand
ATGGCACCGTATGGCCTTTACCAATATCCTAAACCCTGTAATGTACTGGATGGCACCGTATGGCTTTACCAATAACCTAAACCCTGTAATGTACTGGATGGCACCGTATGGCTTTTACCAATAACCTAAACCCTGTAATGTACTGGATGGCACCGTACACTTTACCAATAACCTAAACCCTGTAATGTACTGGATGGCACCGTATGGCCTTTACCAATAACCTAAACCCTGTAATGTACTGTATGGCACCGTATGGCCTTTACCAATAACCTAAACCCTGTAATGTACTGGTTGGCACCGTATGGCCTTTACCAATAACCTAAACCCTGTAATGTACTGGATGGCACCGTATGGCCTTTACCAATAACCTAAACCCTGTAATGTACTGGATGGCACCGTATGGCCTTTACCAATAACCTAAACCCTGTAATGTACTGGATGGCACCGTATGGCC
Source organism: Mytilus galloprovincialis (assembly GCF_965363235.1). Taxonomy (NCBI): domain Eukaryota; kingdom Metazoa; phylum Mollusca; class Bivalvia; order Mytilida; family Mytilidae; genus Mytilus; species Mytilus galloprovincialis. The sequence goes on along the minus strand of NC_134839.1, from coordinate 113,190,135 downwards.
TTTACCGATAACCTAAACCCTGTAATGTACTGGATGGCACCGTACGCTTTACCAATAACCTAAACCCTGTAATGTACTGGATGGCACTGTATGGCCTTTACCAATAACCTAAACCCTGTAATGTACTGGATAGCACCGTACGGCTTTTACCAAGAACCTAAACCCTGTAATGTACTGGATGGCACCGTACGGCTTTTACCAATAACCTAAACCCTGTAATGTACTGGATAGCACCGTACGGCTTTTACCAATAACCTAAACCCGGTAATGTACTGGATGGCACCGTACGGCTTTTACCAATAACCTAAACCCTGTAATGTACTGGATGGCACCGTATGGCTTTTACCAATAACCTAAACCCTGTAATGTACTGGATGGCACAGTATGGCTTTTACCAATAACCTAAACCCTGTAATGTACTGGATGGCACCATACGCTTTACCAATAACCTAAACCCTGTAATGTACTGGATGGCACCGTATGGCCTTTACCAATAACCTAGACCCTGTAATGTACTGGATGGCACCGTATGGCTTTTACCAATAATCTAAACCCTGTAATGTACTGGATGGCACCGTATGGCCTTTACCAATAACCTAAACCCTGTAATGTACTGGATGGCACCGTACGCTTTACCAATAACCTAAACCCTGTAATGTACTGGATGGCACCGTACGCTTTACCAATAACCTAAACCCTGTAATGTACTGGATGGCACTGTATGGCCTTTACCAATAACCTAAACCCTGTAATGTACTGGATAGCACCGTACGGCTTTTACCAAGAACCTAAACCCTGTAATGTACTGGATGGCACCGTACGGCTTTTACCAATAACCTAAACCCTGTAATGTACTGGATAGCACCGTACGGCTTTTACCAATAACCTAAACCCGGTAATGTACTGGATGGCACCGTACGGCTTTTACCAATAACCTAAACCCTGTAATGTACTGGATGGCACCGTATGGCTTTTACCAATAACCTAAACCCTGTAATGTACTGGATGGCACAGTATGGCTTTTACCAATAACCTAAACCCTGTAATGTACTGGATGGCACCGTACGCTTTACCAATAACCTAAACCCTGTAATGTACTGGATGGCACCGTATGGCCTTTACCAATAACCTAGACCCTGTAATGTACTGGATAGCACCGTACGGCTTTTACCAATAACCTAAACCCTGTAATGTACTGGATGGCACCGTACGCTTTACCAATAACCTAAACCCTGTAATGTACTGGATGGCACCGTACGCTTTACCAATAACCTAAACCCTGTAATGTACTGGATGGCACCGTATGGCTTTTACCAATAACCTAAACCCTGTAATGTACTGGATGGCACAGTATGGCTTTTACCAATAACCTAAACCCTGTAATGTACTGGATGGCACCGTATGGCCTTTACCAATAACCTAAACCCTGTAATGTACTGGATAGCACCGTACGGCTTTTACCAAGAACCTAAACCCTGTAATGTACTAGATGGCACCGTACGGCTTTTACCAATAACCTAAACCCTGTAATGTACTGGATGGCACCGTACGGCTTTTACCAATAACTTAAACCCGGTAATGTACTGGATGGCACCGTACGGCTTTTACCAATAACCTAAACCCTGTAATGTACTGGATGGCACCGTATGGCCTTTACCAATAACCTAAACCCTGTAATGTACTGGATCCCACCGTATGGCCTTTACAAATAACCTAAACCCTGTAATGTACTGGATGGCACCGTACGCCTTTACCAATAACCTAAACCCTGTAATGTACTGGATGGCACCGTACGCTTTACCAATAACCTAAACCCTGTAATGTACTGGATGGCACCGTATGGCCTTTACCAATAACCTAAACCCTGTAATGTACTGGATGGCAACGTACGGCTTTACCAATAACCTAAACCCTGTAATGTACTGGATGGCACCGTATGGCCTTTACCAATAACCTAAACCCTGTAATGTAATGGATGGCACCGTACGGCTTTTACCAATAACCTAAACCCTGTAATGTACTGGATGGCACCGTATGGCCTTTACCAATAACCTAAACCCTGTAATGTACTGGATGGCACCGTACGGCTTTTACCAATAACCTAAACACTGTAATGTACTGGATGGCACCGTATGGCCTTTACCAATAACCTAAACCCTGTAATGTACTGGATGGCACCGTATGGCTTTTACCAATAATCTAAACCCTGTAATGTACTGGATGGCACCGTATGGCCTTTACCAATAACCTAAACCCTGTAATGTACTGGATGGTACGGTACGGCTTTACCAATAACCTAAACCCTGTAATGTACTGGATGGCACCGTACGGCTTTTACCAATAACCTAAACCCTGTAATGTACTGGATAGCACCGTACGGCTTTTACCAAGAACCTAAACCCTGTAATGTACTGGATGGCACCGTACGGCTTTTACCAATAACCTAAACCCTGTAATGTACTGGATAGCACCGTACGGCTTTTACCAATAACTTAAACCCGGTAATGTACTGGATGGCACCGTACGGCTTTTACCAATAACCTAAACCCTGTAATGTACTGGATGGCACCGTATGGCTTTTACCAATAACCTAAACCCTGTAATGTACTGGATGGCACAGTATGGCTTTTACCAATAACCTAAACCCTGTAATGTACTGGATGGCACCGTATGGCCTTTACCAATAACCTAAACCCTGTAATGTACTGGATGGCACCGTATGGTTTTTACCAATAATCAAAACGCATACCGTAAAGTAAGCCCAAAAGATCCCCGTCATAACAAAACTCATAACAAAACGAAAGCAAACGAAAAAGATAAAATCAACGGTCTGAATATGATAAAACAAAGAACTAATAATCCAAAATGCCAGAGAGCAATACAAGACGAACATTGAATTACAGAGTTATCAAAATTGAACTAAATGTGAGCTGATTGTTTTTCGCACTACTAAAACAAACTCTTCATTGAAACATAAACTGTTCTGTGGTTAAACATTTGGCGATTTGACGGTGCCAAATAAAGTTTTACTGACAACGTTTAGCGCAGACAGTAAGTGGATATTTTCGATCGTCAAATCAAAAAACTTCTAAACTAAGGTACTATTAGAACCATTCTAATACATTACACAGAAGAAAATTAGAGCGCTTGTCAAAATGAATAGATTTAAGATAATCGAAATCCTCAGTTATTTTAGCTTTGACTGTCAAAAATTTGGTTTTGAGTGTCCGGACGAAGATTGCTACAACTGATGGACTGTAAGTTCCCTAGGGTATCATGATCTAAGTAGTCAGTGCCTCGATACTTGTAACACATCACAAGGTTACAAAAAAATGTAATAGCTCCACCTGATGGACTGTAAGTTCCCTAGGGTATTATGATCTTAGTGGTCAGTGCTAGCTCCACCTGTTGGACTGTAAGTTTCCTAGGGTATCATGATCTTAGTGGTCAGTGATAGCTCCACCTGATGGACTATAAATATTCTAGGGTATCATGATCTTAGTCGTCAGTGATAGCTCCACCTGATGGATTGTAAGTTCCCTAGGGTATCATGATCTTAGGCGTCAGTGATAGCTCCACCTGATGGATTGTAAGTTCCCTAGGGTATCATGATCTTAGTGGTCAGTGATAGCTTCACCTGATGGACTATAAATATCATAGGGTATCATGATCTTAGTGGTCAGTGATAGCTCCATCTGATGAACTGTAAGTTCCCTAGGGTATCATGATCTTAGTGGTCAGAGCTGTGATACTTGTAACACAACGAAAGGTTAATCTATCTATATATATATATATATATATATATATATATATATATATATATATATATATATATATATATATATATATAACATCACTGAAGAGACATTTTTTGTCGAAATCCGGATCTGGTGTACAAATAAATATTGACACCTCATGTTTGTGGCATACATCTTGGCCACAAGTTTATTGTTTTCTGTTTAGTATTAACTTTATATTAAGATCCATTTTGTTACATCTTGTGATTAGTTTTATTTGGCAATCGCCAATGGCAGTCAGCAGGGTTAAAGAACATCAGTTGTTCGACCTGTTAGTCAAATGCGTTTTGTTTAAATATACTTTTTCACTTTTTTGGTCTTTTGGAAAATGTTGTTTGTGCTGTATTTAGACCCTTCTACAGTGAAATTTGTTTTACATACACGCGTATAAAAATTGCAGTTTTTATCCAACGCAATCATAGGTTTGAACGTAGTTTTTAATTTAGACTTGTATATATATTGAAGCCCATCTTATTGTCACATACTGTCATTTACCCCTTTTGGTTGTATTCGGGTATTTATACATCCTGGGCTAAAAAAAAATATAAAGTGTTTATTTCATCTCAATTCCGAACCATCTGTTTACATTGATACATTCTGAATGCGAATGAATGATTGAGAATTCGCTGAATTAAATATCTGACTACTCTTTGTTTTCAATAACTCATTGCTCTGGTCTGTTTGAAATGAGAATAAGAACCTCTCATGTAAGAAGTCCATTGAACAAAATAATTAGAAATTACAAAATCAAGCAATTTCAGCCTGCTTTACGACACAATAGCTCAGAACAGCAATCATATTCAGGAATTGGACAATTATTATTACAAAGGAATTGTTTTATTTTATAAATAAACCGTTTTCTTGTATATGATTGTAGCTTTTATAGCTTTCAAATGTAATGCCAAATCACCATCACTATATTTGTTTGCAACGACTGTCTGCTTTTAAATAATGCAACTTATCAACTAAAGCTTTAATATGTGTAACCTGACGTTTTGGTTTTAAATAATGCTGGTTACCTTAATTTTGATTTAAAGTATTTCATAACAATGAACCCGACGAAAAATAAGCAGTAAAACATGGGTGCTTTTTAATATTTGGCGAGAAGACATAAACGAGGACGGCATATAGTTACGAAATTTTTGACACGCGTAACAATATAAATTCATTAATTGTTTTTAGCCTAACGTTCAGTTAAAAATATTTCATTACGAATTAATTTACCGGCCATGAAAAGCGAGTACTTTGAAACTGGAAATGGCGATATGTTTGCTAGAAGAATAACATTTTTTCAACATGCTACCCCTAGACCCCTTAGATAGTAGCTCTTACACGTATACAGAGTTCTTAACATCCTCTATATCCAGATGTAATGTATATAACTTCCCAATTTCAACCGGACGTGAATGAATATTTATACACATCGCACAATAAACGGACGTCCCACTCAAGTAATGGTTTTACTAATGAACCGAAGAATTCCAAGCAAGCAACCGATAATAATATCCGAAAGATTAAAGCTAAAAGACATGATATAATAATAGTTTTAAACACTAGACACATGTGTCTATACAATGTTGACATTATTTGTATTCTAAGGGACTGTCAGCCAAATTTTGTAGATATCTCTTAACTTTACAATTAAGAACATGTCACAAGAACACTGCACTGTAAAGTTCTGTCTGTTAAACTCAATATTAATCTTCCAATTTTTTCCTAATTTTCTATGCACATCAGGACTTATGTATACTACCTGATCATCAGGACTTATGTATACTACCTGATCATCAGGGCTTATGTATACTACCTGATCATCAGGACTTATGTATACTACCTGATCATCAGGACTTATGTATACTACCTGATCACCAGGACTTATGTATACTACCTGATCATCATAACCATTTAGGATCCCGATTCTTTCTTAATTTGCATTAGCGAGCTACTTATGTTAATATGTTCAATTATAATTTGTTTGTCTATAAAAGTTTTCCTCTTCGACCGCCTATACTGGTTGCATGAAGTTAAACTGTACACATGTTGTTTTAGATGGCAAAATATTAGACTTTATAAAAAATGAGTCTGCTGAAATGTAAATTTAAATGATTGCGTACTTGAACTACTTTATGTTTTCTGTGAATAGACAGATATATATATATATATATATATAAAATTGAGAAAGGAAATGGTGAATATGTCAAAGCGACAACCACCCGACCATAGAGCAAACAACAGCCGAAGGCAACCAATGGGTCTTCAATGTAGCGAGAATTCCCGCACCCGTAGGTGTCCTTCAGCTGGCCCCTAAAATATGCATAATAGTACAGTGATAATGGACGTCATACTAAACTCCGAATTATACACAAGAAACTAAAATTTAAAATCATACAAGACTAACAAAGGCCAGAGGCTCCTGACTTGGGACAGGCGCAAAATTGCGGCGGGGTTAAACATGTTTATGAGATCTCAACCCTCCCCCTATACCTCTAGCCAATGTAGAAAAGTAAAAGAATAACAATACGCACATTAAAATTCAGTTCAAGAGAAGACCGAGTCTGATGTCAAAAGATGTAACAAAAGAAAATAAATAAAATGACAATAATACATAAATAACAACAGACTACTAGCAGTTAACTGACATGCCAGCTCCAGACCTCAATTAAACTGATTGAAAGATTATGTCTTCATCATATGAATATCAGGTACAATATATATATGTATACTACAAAAGAATTGGAATGACCCATTTCATGTCAACAAAAATGCATTTAAATAAAACCAAATAAACTATATTAATGAGCAAAGCATGTAAATCTGAAACATGCAGATTAAAAGAAGAAAAATAAAAAGATTTAAAACGCAGGTGTTTAATCTATTGAAATCCGACCAAATTTAATAATGATCCCACTTAACCCCAGACTTGGTCAGCTTGATTGCAATTTTAACACCTTCAACAATAGCAGGATAAAATCCATCCTTGTAACTTATATAGCTTATTATATTTGTCTGTATATATAAATCTATCTCAATTGTTTCACATTCTTTTAAAAATATAAGTGCCAAAATACTACGACCCACCTTTAGTTTGTAATCCTTTGAATATATGCAAGAAGGTATAACAGGTGATTGTTTGTTATGCATGTCAATTGTCGGTGTATTTGCTTCTTTTTATGTCTTCAATTTTAATTAGTTCCCTTATTTTATTATTCCCATACCAGATTGCAATCGCAGTTATTCATACAAGGGCAGCAAACTTTATTATTATTATCCAGCAAACAGCTTTGTGATCAAACGTACGATCAGAACATACATCAAAGTATCAAACACAATATTACGGTGAGACAACAGTAGGTAATACATCCCAAGAGTGTTACAAATGTATCTTCTTTTCAAAGCTTTAAAATATCGTTTTGTGAAACGCCGGAACACTGATAATTGGTAAAGAAAAAAAATGTAAAATTCATTTCATTAACATATGTGTAGGTTTGAGTTGTGTTGGGTCGTTTTATTCTTATAAATAAAAAAATCTAATTGCATTCACGTAAAACGAATAAATAGAATAAATATTGTGAATTTTTTTTTACACGAGTTTAATTGTTCCAGATAAATATATTTGTTCTTATTGTCAATCGATTGTACATAAAACACATCGTTACATAATCTGACTTATAAATAGACTACGGCGACACATAGGTTATGTTGTTTCGGTCTGTAGATACTTTGTGTCTTTATTAATTGGTTATTGTTAAGAACTGTATGAAATCAGATATGATACTTTTAACTAATTTAAATGTTTGTTTTAATTCTTAAGTCATAAGGGAATCATAAGGTTTTAAATATTTATATATTTTTTTGATATTTTTTATTTTATTTGCCAATCAGGAAGAAAAGATAAACCTCAATTTTCTTTTGGACGAACAATTTAAGATGTTTCATATTTGTGCTGTCATGTTTTTATTATATATGTATGTGCTTCAGGACAGTTGACAAATGTTGAATATGATTCCCCCTTGGAATGCCCGAAATTGATTAAGATATTATAGATGCTATCAATGTCTACTGACAAAGTCTGAGTGAAAAGTTCTGCCAGAATTTTATAAGCAGGAATCTATTATAATGTTGTTCTTGTAAATTGTATAAACATTTATACTAATGAATGTGTTACAACTGGATGAGGTGTATTTTTTGCATTCCTTGGGTAGGTTTGATTAATAACTGTAACAGTAGAAGGATAATCGTGTCTTTGATGAATATTAAAGCTAAACGTTACTTTATTGCAGAGTTAATGATATAAGAAACAAGTTATTCAGCTGTTCGCAATAGAGGGAAAAAGTATTTCAGCTATTACCAATGTAGGAAACTTTAGTTAGTTCTAAATCCCTTCCAAGGTAAGTGTAGATTTTAATTTATCTTTCTTCCTTTTTGTTTTATTTCATTTCGGCTTTAATAATGATTCCTCCACGGCCTAACTCTTGTTTAATATAATATTCATGTTTATATATATATATATCCATTGAAACAATATTTATGCAAACATTCTGATATTTTTGTTCTACACTGCATAAGTTATTTTTCACTTAAATGCCGAAATATTTAAATAGAAAAATCAGTTTGTTCTGTTACGGTGATCCGTTTTAGCGCATCTTCTAATGCAGGACATTTACAAGTTAGTTCTAACGTTGTACTTTTACTATTGTACCCGGTTAAGAAAAGAGCTGAGGCCCTGGAAACATGTTCAACTCCTTACAGTATTTATATTCCTGTTCCCATATCAGGATCCTGTATTTCAGCGGTTGTCGTTTCCCTTTCTCGTTTTGAATATAAATCATGCCCTGTAATGCCCATTGTGACTTTTCCGAAGCATCTGAGATCGCTCCCCCGCCCCTCCCCCCCCCCCCCCGGTTTTTTGGCGGGGTAAGTTTCCTCATTCCTTGGTTTCCTATTCTGAGTTGTTTGTAGTGTGTTTGTGTTTATCACCTCCTACATTGTATAATACCTTTGCACGTCAACAAGTGGTAATCCCTAAGTTGTGATGTTGTATAATACCTTTGCACGTCAACAAGTGGTAATCCCTAAGCTGTGATGTTATATAATACCTTTGCACGTCAACAAGTGGTAATCCCTAAGCTGTGATGTTATATAATACCTTTGCACGTCAACAACTGGTGATCCCTAAGCTGTGATGTTGTATAATACCTTTGCACGTCAACAACTGGTGATCCCTAAGTTGTGATGTTGTATAATACCTTTGCACGTCAACAAGTGGTAATCCCTAAGCTGTGATGTTATATAATACCTTTGCACGTCAACAAGTGGTAATCCCTAAGCTGTGATGTTATATAATACCTTTGCACGTCAACAAGTGGTAATCCCTAAGCTGTGATGTTATATAATACCTTTGCACGTCAACAAGTGGTAATCCCTAAGCTGTGATGTTATATAATACCTTTGCACGTCAACAAGTGGTAATCCCTAAGCTGTGATGTTATATAATACCTTTGCACGTCAACAAGTGGTAATCCCTAAGCTGTGATGGTGTATAATACCTTTGCACGTCAACAAGTGGTAATCCCTAAGCTGTGATGTTGTATAATACCTTTGCACGTCAACAAGTGGTGATCCCTAAGCTGTGATGTTGTATAATACCTTTGCACGTCAACAAGTGGTGATCCCTAAGCTGTGATGTTGTATAATACCTTTGCACGTCAACAAGTGGTGATCCCTAAGCTGTGATGTTGTATAATACCTTTGCACGTTAACAACTGGTGATCCCTAAGCTGTGATGTTGTATAATACCTTTGCACGTCAACAAGTGGTGATCCCTAAGCTGTGATGTTGTATAATATCCCTAAGCTGTGATGTTGTATAATAACTTTGCACGTCAACAACTGGTGATCCCTAAGCGGTGATGTTGTATAATACCTTTGCACGTCAACAAGTGGTGATCCCTAAGCTGTGATGTTGTATAATACCTTTGCACGTCAACAAGTGGTGATCCCTAAGCTGTGATGTTGTATAATACCTTTGCACGTCAACAAGTGGTGATCCCTAAGCTGTGATGTTGTATAATACCTTTGCACGTCAACAAGTGGTGATCCCTAAGCTGTGATGGTGTATAATACCTTTGCACGTCAACAACTGGTGATCCCTTAGCTGTGATGGTGTATAATACCTTTGCACGTCAAAAAGTGGTGATCCCTAAACTGTGATGTTGTATAAAACCTTTGCACATCAACAGGTGGTGTTCCCTAAGCTGTGATGTTGTATAATACCTTTGCACGTCAACAAGTGGTGATCCCTAAGCTGTGAGCTGTGATGTTGTATAATATCTTTGCACGTCAACAACTGGTGATCCCTAAGCTGTGATGTTGTATAATACCTTTGCACGTCAACAAGTGGTGATCCCTAAGCTGTGATGGTGTATAATACCTTTGCACGTCAACAAGTGGTGATCCCTAAGCTGTGATGGTGTATAATACCTTTGCACGTCAACAAGTGGTAATCCCTAAGCTGTGATGGTGTATAATACCTTTGCACGTCAACAAGTGGTGATCCCTAAGCTGTGATGTTGTATAATACCTTTGCACGTCAACAAGTGGTGATCCCTAAGCTGTGATGTTGTATAATACCTTTGCACGTCAACAACTGGTGATCCCTAAGTTGTGATGTTGTATAATACCTTTGCACGTCAACAAGTGGTAATCCCTAAGCTGTGATGTTGTATAATACCTTTGCACGTCAACAAGTGGTGATCCCTAAGCTGTGATGTTGTATAATACCTTTGCACGTCAACAAGTGGTGATCCCTAAGCTGTGATGTTGTATAATACCTTTGCACGTCAACAACTGGTGATCCCTAAGCTGTGATGGTGTATAATACCTTTGCACGTCAACAAGTGGTAATCCCTAAGCTGTGATGGTGTATAATAACTTTGCACGTCAACAAGTGGTGATCCCTAAGCTGTGGTGTTCAATATCCATCAGATTATATCACATAATTTGGTAGGCTATTTTCAGAACCTAAACAATTTATTGAACAACTGACAGAAATAGTATACGAATACTATAACCATTTAAACTTACTGAAAGTATTAATACAATGGATGGGGGTGTAACGACCTTTCCTCTCACGGTCGGTACTGACAGTCCAATTCACTATATGCTTAACTTTTATTTTGCTATTTTTTCGACGTTAGTGATGTACTATATAATTGTATTAGTTTGGGTAATACACTATTGTTTATCACCAATTTGACATTTGAGAGATCTTCTGTTTTCAATTTACTTAGAAGTAATAAATTATCATTTTTGTTTTTGTTTGAAATTAACCGGAACTTGTAAAACTGTATATATAGAAATATCAGACCTACACTTATTTTTGTTCACAATTGTTTATAATTCATCATTGTATACCGTATGTGAAAGCATGTGCTGGTCATTCCTAATGCCTGTTTTGAATTATTCGACCACAAAATATTGCATTTTTTTAACTGACAATAGATGCCACTACCATATAAGAATACAGGAAATTTATCACGGAATAAAATCCACAACCGTATAAAATTCATCAATTGGAAATGCAATCAGATTTAGTTTAAACATATTTTATTTGCTGAATTAAAGCAAAATGGATTAGACACAAGTAAATCATACTTATGAAGTCTTCTCCATAATACAATATAAAGTTACAATAATAGTGTAATATAATGGACATGCATATAAAACAAACAGTTTATTTAAAAAATACATTTGTACTACCTTTCATATGTGAACAAAGAGGAGAGAAAGTAAAAAGAGAAAAAGAAAGTTTGAAAAGTCTTATAATTCTGTGACGCTGACTTGTGAATTGATGACAACGATGACATTCCGTGTCAGTAATAATAACGCTCTGTCAAGGCATAAGAAATCTGTTTGACCTTTTTATGAAATTTTGAACATGTTTGAAAATTTGAATGTTTTGTTCGTTCGAAAGTTCCAAGTGTCCGCAAATTAATAGTTAAAATTAATACAATCAGATGTGCATTATTTACTTTGTAAGTTTGTAATGTTTGGATTTGCTGTATGACAGTTAATGTTGGCTTAATTCTGGCTTTTTTTTATGATACCCTACATTACACAGATCAAGTGTTATCTAAGAAATCTCTGACAGCTTTTATCCATGTTGAAAGTCACTTTATGCCCTTGATGTAAAGACAGGCAAAACTTTCGCATTTTCTGCTTTGATTTCTGTTAAGTATTTGTCGTGAGTGTTAGGTTTTGGTCATGAAAAACTACACTTTAATATCCTTTTTTACGTTGGTCCAACCATTTTTTTTCTTATCCTAAAATTTAAAAAAAAGCTGTGTCGAAATTTGTGATGTTTCATGGTTAAATTAAGACAACGGTTTCACGTCAGTAGGAGAGTTTTTCGGTTTAACAAAGTAGTCTCGATTGTAATTCTTATGCCATCTTTATGTACAATTTTCCCGTCAAATCCACATTTGATATGTATAAGGCATCTTGAATTGCTGGAATCAAAAAATGTTCGATTAATGCAATGTAATTGAACATAGACCACTACAAACCTAAAACTCGCCGTTTCTATGAGATTTATCCAAATCTGAACCGTACAAGTAACGAAATAACCGTCGTTTTTATTGTATAAAATTTAACTCATTATAGATACCAGTATTGAAATTTTGTATTTGCGCCAGACGTGCGTTTTGTCTACAAAAGACCCATCAGTGGCCCTCGAATAAAAAAATGTTAAAAAGGTCAAATAAAGTACGAAGTTGAAGAGCATTGAGGACCAAAAAGTCCTAAAAGTTTTGCAAAGTACAACTTAGGTAATTTATTCCTCTAGACCCAGTTGTTCAACTCTCGGTTAAATTTTAACCAAGGGTTAAATATCATAATCCTTGATTAAATTTTAACCCTTGGTTATTTTCTGTTGTTCATCCTGTGGTTAAATTCAACCAAGTGATGAACAACTGGCTCCAGGTAGGAAAGCCTTAGTATTTAAAAAAATCAAAGTTTTTGATGTCATGTTTTTGCGCTTTAATGTCGCGTTTAAGCGTTGCCAATTCAGCATCATTTTCAATGGTCAAATAACTCCTTTTGAAGTTAATGGGATTCCAAAATTTTTGTTTGTCACCTCAGTTTTCCTCTGATTCAATTTTGTATGCATACGGTTTGGACTTGAACATCGGTAAACTACTGTGCCTTTATATATATATTCCTACGTGTTTTCTGTAATGCCTTTCTATACCAGATGTAGTTTTGTCTTCAAAAACATTTGTTTAAGTTACATAATTATTTCTACACATAGGTTTTGCGTTACTAACATTTAATTATTTGTTCATTAATTTTTCGTAATTTGACAAATTACTGCCTGTAAAATATCACTTCAGTCAAAAGAACAGTCAGAGATATACCTATTTTTCTTAATGAACCCGAGTCGGTTATAGATTTATGTGTTTATTTCATATTTGTCTACCTCTATGCTAAAAAGTATAATTATAATAGTAAATGATTATGAACTGGCACTTGGGAACTTCTGATAGTTTGTTATTTTGAAGTGGAATAATACTTCGTGTTTATGCTTTGGCAATAGTTTTTCATTGGATCAAGTGAAATTAGTAGATAAAACTAGTTCTAATCATAATGTAAGAAACAAATTTAAGTCAAACCTATGATTCTTACATTCTTGTTAAGCTTAGCTAGATTAATAAAAACGTAAAATCATAAAAATACTGAACTCAGAGGAAAATTCAAAACGGAAGGTCCCTAATTAGATGACAAAATCAAATGATAAAACGCTGCAAACGAATGGACAACTGTCACATTCCTGACTTGGTACAGGTATTTTCAAATGTAGATTGAACCTGGTTTTATAGCGCTAAGCCTCTCACTTGTGTGACAGTCGCATAATCAAGCCCTTATTGTATTTGTATTCAGAAATTGAAATACACGAATCATAACCAATCATACAAGAATATAAATATCCAGTTTGTCATCTTTGTCATTATTAGTACTTAGTACACAGCTGAAACCAATTGTATCCTTATTACTAGTGGGTTATTCCCATGTAATTGTTAGAACTATTCAAATAAATTAGACAACATTGTTTTGTCTTGATCGTAATAATTTTGACATCAAATCCTTCCCAATGCCTTGCCGACTAATTACCCTCACCTGCTGTGAAAACAAACATAAAACGAATACTTGACGAGGAAACTGATTTATTGATAACGAGGGGTAAAGAAACCTCTACAGAGACATATTATATGTATTTGTTACCAAGTTATAATATTTTGTTACTTTTAAACCGTGTTATATAAAGCAAACATGCTAAACCCTATCAATGGTGTCGCGCATACTTATTTAAGGTTCACCTGACTTTTACAGGTTTATTATCAATTTAACAATTGGATAGGAAATATGATAAGACCTTGGTAGCACAGAAAAAGTAAAGCAACTGAACTTGAAAAAAAACGTTTACTATTAAATCTTGAGTATAACTATTGAAATCATTGAAACATCTATATCCAATTCAATCTGATTGACCTTTCTATTTTCCTTTGGCAAATTACAAATAGGTTTTTTGTTAAGTGGATAAAATGTTACCGACTGGTTACACAGAATAACTTGAATATACTTTGTCAAAATATATTAGTTAAATATATATGTAATGCAATAATGAAATAAAAGCAATGAACTTGTTTGAATGTGTCACAATACTTTTATTACGACCTTCTTCGGTAAACTAATTTTACCTAAGATAAATCGCAGATAAATATAAAACAGTTTTACCTTTCTGAACTAAATCGAAACACATACCCGAACGTTTGCAAGACGTAATTGTCAAAATCACGTAAAACGTACGACTGATATACGTGTCTAAGTCAAAAATGATTTAAAAACAAAAATCATTATATTTCTATTGAAGTTTTTAACCCAATACGTTTTGATAAAGATGAACATTTTTTTTTATCTTTAATGGATATCCCCCTTTTCTTAAATCAACCTAGAATGTGGTTATTTTGGTTGATAATATTTTAACAGTAGTTTTCAATCTAATGGAATGGACTTTTGTATATGTTTCGCCGTATACGCTTATTATTGTTCAAACTTGAGGAACATGTATAAGCTGTTTTCATTGTTTTCATAGTTTGTAACTTAGATTGGTTTTTTCTCAATCGATTTGTGCATTATACATGCGGTATACTACTGTTACCTTTATTTATTCAATGAGGGTCATCAGTAGCTTCCTATATCACATGATACCCATTTAATATACAAGACTTATAACTAAAGAAGTTAGACTATTTTTCGTCTGAATGAATAAAACCTTGCAAGCAAAGAAGTGAAAAAGAAAAGCCCACAAAAAACAGTACTTATGATGGGCCAATAGGATCTGAGGAGTCTGTTGTAGATGAAACGCGCATCTGACGCAAATACAAAATTTCAATCCTGGTATATATGATGAGTTTATTTATCTGCTAAAACAATTTGAGAAGCCATTTGTCAAATTTACCTTTTCAGCTATTAAGCACAAGCCATATACTAGCAATGGGCATTAATAGAGAATTGATTGAAAAACTTTGCAATTGCATCGGGTATTTCGATTCTGAGACGTTGAAAAGTCAGTCGGGATTAAACCTGAAGCAAGTCTCGTAGTAAATTGCTAGGAAAGTCATTCTGCGATAAACTGCACCAGATATCATAAGTTTTAATCGATTATAAGTTTAGATAGATTTCCCTGTATTATAGCTGTTAGTTTCGTTAGGTTGGCTAGCCTTTTTAGATTAACTGTATAAGTTTTAAACATAATAAATCGATGGGGTAAAGTGATAGTTTATTTTGTTCTGTCAAATCGAGTTCTTCACCAAAACCACTGAATCTTTACTGGTTGTTTTTGCATATATTGAAGTTATGCAGCTACATTTATTGAACTGGTCGAGGATTTCTTCGCAATGCTCGAACTTGGAAACTTTCATATATATATTCTTGTTGATATATTTTGTCAGTTTATTGAAGTAATTCAAACACAAACATCAAGCGAAGGAGTAACTCAATTTCTATTTTGTCAATACAGTGAAATAGTGAAATACTATTTCTTATTGACCGACGTCTGTATCTGAATGAAGAAATCAAGAATGACTGAAAGGTCAATTCATCTTACCGATCTGATTTATTCCAACCCATTGTCATCAACGTCTCACCAATTTATTTCCCAGTATAGTTTCATTAAGCGTTATCATTAATTAAATCTGCTAATTTGATTCTTTGATGTAATCTATAACGACAATTTGGATATTTTCGTAGTTAGATATCGTACAATCGATCAGAGTTTTAATATGGCGCAAATTATGCAAATAATTCGTATAATCTTTTGTTTCTTTTGCATTACACATAAATATACATTTTTACGTGACCAATTTTTAAGTATGAATTTCGTGCCAAGTCTACTGCAAAAAAAAACTGCGATGAATGACTAAAAGGCGTCCAAACATGTAAGCCAACACTAGATTAAAAATGTTTTCCCGTAAGACAAATGCAAAATTTTTAGCGGTACATTTAACCACTCACAGAGTTAAACGTTTTCCGTATACAGTATATTTCAATCTTAAAGCGATAACATTTTACACACGTTTATTTTGCTTATAAAGATACAATAGATAAACTTAATTCTATTAGCAAATATCACAACTGTATGTTGTGTACCGGACAAAAAAAATTATTAACACAATATAAAAACGCACAAAATAAATGTTTATTGAATGCACATTGCTATTAAAAGGAATACATGCAAAACAGGAGAGTCGCTTTCGTGGATGACAATCCCGCTTATCCCTTTTTGAGAATACAATGTGATACTATTATAATTGTTGTTTTTTCGGGGTTTGTTTCTTTACAAAAAGAATACTCGAGTTTTAACATCGGTATACACACAACTGTGGACGTTTATGTGACCAGGTCTTTTGTTTGTAAAACGCATTGTCGCACTCACAGCTTTTGATAACACATACAAAATTATCTTTTGCCTAAAGATATTTTCTTGTTTAAAATCTAATTCTTCTAGGAAAGTTAACAAATTGACATTCTGTCTGATTCATTGATATTCTATAATTATATATAAACATTCTCTGATGGTATTCTGTGTTTTTGATATGACATATGTCATCTTATATTTTAAATAAAAGTATTTGATTTTTTTTTTCTGTACGATGAAGCAAATGTAACAGCAGGAAAACCGGTGCGTGGAGGACAATTGAAATTAAGATTTCTAGAGATAAAAGCTGAAAAAAGTCAATTATGATTATAATAATAACCAAACCAATTAAAAGTTTATTTTTAAGCTATTACAACCTCATCTATATATTTGTTTAACTGTAAACTAGTTATTTAAAGATATGAATATTGATGTATCAACCAATAAGCGACAATGTATGTTTTTTTAGATACAAATTGAACAACGTGTACAAAGTTTTCGGGTACAGGTATCTTCTCCTAGGGTTGATACATTGTCATTGTGTAATAATAATAATTATGTCTGTTTAAGTTATAAACTTATTCGAAATAATTTATAGATAAATGTTTGACTTTTGTTTTTAACAAATCTCTTGGATTATGATATACAATCCCTTATACTTGTATTCCTCTGGAATGAATTTATTGCTTTAAATTAAAAATATGTCCGAAAAACCCATTTGGTACACTTAGCCTACAGATACATAAATAGAGTATGAAAGAAAACGGAATTCATAAATCGACTTATAACCCTATGTAATACTTTTTTTTAGCTTACCCATACTGCGGTTTGCTCGACTTATAACCCTATGTAATACTTTTTTAGCTTACCCATACTGCGGTCTGCTCATTATAACCCTATGTAATACTTTTTTAGCTTACCCATACTGCGGTTTGCTCGACTTATAACCCTATGTAATACTTTTTTAGCTTACTGCGGTTTGCTCATTAAATTTGTTACGTTTTAGTTTTCAATATTCATTATAACATTATGTGACAACGAATGCTTTTCTTAAACGGCCATAAGTTAAAACAATTTTTATCCATTGCATTTTACGGAGAAATGTCACTAGAAAACTGTGTGATGTCTCTTGCAATTTCACTATATTTTACAATATCATGCTCAATTCTGTGTTAAACTTTTCTATTATGATATATCAAGATACATTAACAATGGACGGTGTATTATTTTAAAACGACTGTGTACCAAATTATGTAAAATGATTAAATACATTATATATTAGTCAGGTTAACAAAAATACCAGCATATTATGTTTTATTAACCAGATAAAAACATATGGTATTATAATTGAATTGGTATAGTTACTGCAAATTTTATATCTTATTAATATTCAATTTATAAACGGAAACATCTGGCACATGGAAGTTATGTTCAGTCAATGAAATGTTTGCTGTTAGATAACATTCAATCTCTGTTTTGTAAGCAAACAATACCAATTAGTTTAGAAATAAATACGAACAAATAAAACGATATTTGAGTGATTGATGATCGAACAGAAGTGATCTTTGTTGATCATTGATACGCAACGGTTTAAGCTTGTTAGTGATCTAATTGTAGCGGTTTTTGTACTTTTCTAGAAGTTTTGAAAAGCGTTTTTAAAAAAATTGCATAGATTGACGATAGAGTTACATAACATATTACAAGACCAATATTATGATAACACAAACAAGTTAAGTTGTTTCAATTCACAATATAAAAATGTATTTTTCATTTCTTTACTTCTTTGACAAGATTTAATTTCACTTCACCTATAATGGTTTACTTTTACAAACTGTGAATTGGATGAGAGAGTTGTCTTATTGGCACATCTTCTTATATATATGAAAACAAATTAGCCAGTTTGAACCTGTTAAGAAGTGAAAAGTTCCTGTATCACCAGGAGAAATGTTTAAAGACGATGTAAATACTGTAAAACATTAAATGTAAATAATTATCACTTTGTTAACCTCAAATTATGCTAGAGATCACGCTGTCTGTTACGTTTTTATTGGCGGCAGGTCAACTTTGAGTAAAGAAATTGTCACGATCTCTTTATTATACTTCCGGCTATATGAACTTGCCCTGATCAGATTTCATGAAATTCTATGTAATGTTTTGTTTTTTGATAATTTTGTTGTTTCCTGTGGTCACTTAGCTAGTTTCCTGTGGTCACTTAGCTAGTTTCCTGTGGTCACCTAGCTAGTTTCCTGTAGTTTATAGCATATTTGTATCTTGTTTGAATCACGTGTCGTCTTACTTGTTTTAATTTTATACATTTAGTTGTCATCCTGTTGGTAGCTGCATTGTGATTTTTTTGTGTGTTTGTGTCTCCTTGTGTTATTAATAGGGAGGTAGAGATTGGATGTTAGAACGTTTAACTCTAGTCAAGCTATTCGGATCTGAGTTGTTCGCTATCGTTCGAATTTATTGGGGTTTTTTTCTCTGAGGAGTCACTTTTTGGAATTTGTCTGTTGTCAAAGTTCAGCATCTGTGTTTCTGTAATCCTTTTTGATGTATTATGTCATTAATATTTGGACAGTGTAAAAATGTCCTGTTCCTTCAAATTGTGAATATAACGTACGGAATGATTTATAATGATACATTAGGTGATGTGCATTATTTACGTATACAGGGTTACAAAAACTGTGTTTGTTGTCCAAATAATTATAAAATTATTGTAAATTATTTGTTGGTGCGTTTCTCTGTGATGAATGTCTTGCGTGTGTTTGCGCTGTTCTGTCACGTAGTCAATTCGGCGATATTTTTTAAATTGTCATAAAGCGGGAGGTGTGGATAGCCATTGTACAAGGTTCAACCAACCATTTTTTCTTTAAAATGTCTTATACCAAGTCATGAATATGGCAGTTGTTATACTATAGATTGTTTCATGTATTTTAACTTTTGTTTTTATTGCACTTCATTGTTCCTGTTGATCCTACTTTTTCCTTTTATATTTGATTGGTGTACCTCAGTTTTGGTTTGTAACCGATATTTGTGTTATCTCTATCGATATATGACATTTGAACACCGGTATAATACTGGTGCCTTTATTCAACACTATCGATGTTATAGTGCAACGACAGTATCTTTAAACCAATGATCAGAGATTCCCTTCTTACATAACTTATAAAGTTTTTTGGTATGAAATTTATAAATCGGGTTTGAATAAGTTGACTTATTTCTTACGACGATATTTTAACCAATTGTTTCTTATTCCTACAATTGTAGTTCAAGGTATTTATATACTCATGTAATGTCAGTTAGGTCCTATGTAAATTTTGTTTGTTTTTTTCTTTATCATAGGATTCATTGATTGCTTTTAAGCAACTCATTATGCCCGCGTCACACTGTCCCGATTTTTATATACGATGGACACCCGAATGCGAAAATTGTAAGTTCGTACGAAGTTGGTCCCGATCTCGTTAAAATACAAAAAAGTGACCGAAGCAAGTACGATGAATAACGAAGTCTATACGATGGTGCCGAAATTATATACGATAGCAAAAGATGGACATACGAAGGTTAACAGAAGACGGGTATTTAAGCTTCATATCTCAGCCGAAGCCTACACGATGGATCACGAAGGCTACACGATGGGTTACGAAGGCTACACGATGGATTACGATGTCTAAAAGACGTCGTGTACAGCTTACGATGCATTTAAATTATATGCCGAAGGCATCAGGCGTTTTAAATTGTTTGATCAATATTGAATATATATTATATTGTACATTTAATTTCTGGTTTAATCATAAGACGGAAGATCGTGGGCTTGAAGGGTAAAACAGAATTTCGACAACATATCGTTTCTGTACAAGTCTGCCATGCATGGTGGGAAATCGATCTTTTTGTCTAATTCTTATAAAACTTAGTTTATTATCCCCTCGCCTACTACATGTAAGTTGCGTGTAGATAAAATTGTTATGGACACTCTAGAACCAAAATGCTCAAAACTTGGTATGGTGCTACTCGTTAATAATGTTTTAAGCGCTATTGACTTTAAAGTTCAAAGGTCAAGGTCACAGTGGAAGTTGTAATACAAGGCAATATCACTCTTGTGGACACTCTAAAACCAATACGCTTCAAAAGATTTTAACCACATTTGGTATATTGTTCCTCCTTGTAATGATCTGACCTTTTTTACGTTCAAGGCCAAAGATCAAGGTCATGCAGATGGACTTGTTTTTTTCTCCTTGAAATAGCATAATACACAGGAAATTGGTTGCTCATTTTTTTACCTGCTTGTTCTAAAGACAATATTAAGGTTATTTCCAGTTACTGAATGTTTTTGTTGATTTCTAAAAAAATAGTTTATGTATCAAATATGCATATTCAATTTACCATTTTCTGCATGTGTCATATACAAATATAGTGTCCATATTTGTCCCCAATATGTTACATACGAGGGGATGCCACGCTCGGCATTGCCTTGTTTGAACTGTAAAATGTGTGCACTAGTCTGAATAATCACCCATAATTATGCCCATATTTACTGATCTATCTTAAAGGTAAGGTAATGGGTTCGTTGATCCCTTTTATTCAAAATGAGCTCTTTCCAGGAGAATATCATAATAATATAGACAAAAGGAAGGATGTTGGGGAAAGCAACAAATGCGGCAAAATATGACATATAGAAAACAAAACGGTTATGGAGTAAACATTCGTGTGACGACAACTCAGACGATACATAAAAAATCAGAATAATGAAGTAAAAGTTGGTTTCCCTATATACGTGTACCTGTAGTGTTGGTGAGGCGCGTTTATGATTTTCATTATGTTACTTGATATGAAAAATTGACAAAAAATAATATTTTACTTGTAAAAGTACATCCTGAGCCTGTAATAGCTGCTCTTTTTGTTCCATTTGAATAAATAGAAACAACGCTGTCGCCTTTCTTGTTCTCATAGAATCATATGATATGAGCTTCATGTTTTGTGAACGTCTTTCTTAACTGTCGTATTAGACTGACCAGTGCATATCGCGCATGACACTTTAAATGTATTTTAGTGCGAAAATTAACTTACATTTAGCTGAATTCATTGCCGTCGTAGTTCCATCTTGTCGCCTTCGTACTTTTATTCGATGGCAACACGACGGGATTACGAGGTCTTTACGAAGTCGTGTTGCCATTGTAAGACCTTCGGGTAGCTTCGTGATTCATTCGTGTAGACATCGTAATGTCAAAACTGCCCGATGGAAACGATGGAAACACGAATGCAATACGATGTTCAAAGATGCATTCCCGGTGACATTACGATGGTGAGGATGGTGATACGAACTGAATACGAACCCTCAACATCGGAAGCACCTTCGGGAATTTTTTAACATGTTAAAAAATTTAGAACCCTTCCCGAAGTTGTCCCCGAAGGCTAGAAAAAGTGGCCGATGGTTCTACGATGGTTAAAGATGGCACTACGAATAGCCCGATCTGGATACGATCAGTCCCGATTTTGAAAATTTCCATAATCGTATTGCCATCGGCGTAAAAATCGGGACAGTGTGACGCGGGCATTAGTGAGAAATGAGACGCTAATGAATATGGATATCCAGGCTCAATTTGTTGTTTGAATTAAGTTTTGTTAAAAGCACAGTTATCAATCAAGGCATGTGTACCTTTGGGAAGAAATATAGCACTATGTTTTAGAAAAGAGGGAAACAATATTGTGTTTGATCCGGAATAAGATTGCCGGTCGTTTCCTTTCATCCAAAAGTCATACTTTATAGTTTGGGTTCGTGTTGCTTATTCTTTAGTTTTATATGTTGTGTCATGTGTACTATTATTTGTCTGTTTGTCTTTTTTAGCCATGGCGTTGTCAGTTTATTTTCGATTTAAGAGTTTGATTGTCCCTCTGGTATCTTTCGTCCCTCTTTTATAGCAGATAACGTGAGCGCACATACCTTTTCTGTTGTTGATGTCGTAATGGATAGCATTATAATGGAGGATACCATAATGGAGGACGTCATTGCCATTATCCTCAACAAAAACTTCATTCATTATGTCAATCATGGCTAGATGTCTGCAATGATAACATAAATTCAGCATTACTTTTAATTCAACCCTTAACGATAAAAGAAGAGCTAGTATTGTATCCGGGATATTAGGAACCCATGACTGTTGTTGTTTGTGATTGTTTTATTCATTATTAATTTTCATTTTGAGGAATCATAGTTTTGATTTTGCTATTTGGTAATGGACGTTTGGTTTAGAATGTTCCTTGGAGTTTGGTATTTTACTTTTTATAGTTCATTTATATTTCGTAGTTGCTACTCTTTTTGTAACATACTAGAATTTTAATTTATAAATAAAACGTATATAGATGTAACGCTACAGATTTGCTCTTGTACTATTTTTCTTTATTTTTCTATCTATTATGCATGATTAATTTACATTGTGATTTTTTTTTTGAGAGGATGAGTGTGAAGCCGGCGTATGTGTCAATATTATTTTTTATCATTCTGAAATATCCTAATAACTTCTTTGCAAAATACAAATGGCATCTTTTCAGCGGAGTACATGAACCATCGTTTTTCGCATGGGACACATGAAGCCTGTTTTTAAACCCGATTAGCCTCCGAATTTTGAAGTGGAAAAATATAAATGCACAGTGCCAACCATAGTGCACACTACCTGTATTTTAAGTTTTCCACAAAAACAAATCTTCACATTTTTATCATAAAGTGTTGTGTTTAAACGTCTTTGGTCTACAATGGCTTTAAACATCTTTAAAGGTGCATATAACATCACTTTGTTTTTTTTATCACACTTACTTGATATATTAAAATGTTTAATAGATAGAAGCGAATGCAATTGTGTACATTATATGAGAATGCCGGTGTAATATAATCACAACAATCTGAAGGATAGAAAAAAATGAAGTGATCAAAATAAATGTGTTGTTTCAATCGTTTTAATATAAAGTCATCATTCTATATCAATATTATGAAAGATATATACTAAACCTGTAGTCGACATGGTATCAACGTTCACAAGTGACTTCGTTTTAAATATTGAATATGAATACACATACAGAAAAGCGCTATGACTGCACAAAATTTATATAAAATGTTAAGTTAATTGTGAGATTTCATTTGTACACTACTTACATTATATCTGAGTAATTACGTTATTACTGTCATTCGAAAACAAAGGGACGTGATATCATAGTATATACGTTATTGTTAGAAATCATCTAAATCTTTCGGTTCTAAATAAACTTATCATAGATACCAGGATATTTAAAAGTATTAACAAAAATATCAAACTTCAATTTAAATGCATGATTGGGGTCCATAAAACCTACCAATTTCAAACGCGCGACTTTATCGGTCAACGGAACGAATAGAAAACAACTGTCATCTTTTAAATTTGGTACAGCCACTTTCGAAAAACAAAACGTCGAGTTTGACCTGGCGAAATATACCAAAATAAAACTGACAATGCCATAGCTAAAAAGAAAAAGACAGATAGATAAACAACAGTACACAAAACACAAGATAGAAACTAAACACTGACCCGAACTAAAACAGGGGTGATATCTGGTGTTTAGACAAAGGTTAATAGATTCTGGTCAACATTTTGCACCCGTCGTGTTGCTTATATTTGTACAAATCCGGTAATAAGTCTAATTTGGTATGTCACATTTGGGATAAAGGGGACGGGATTGTAGTGGCGACATTTGGAACCGATCAGCTATCATCTGTGAAAGGGAAATTCCATAACGACCAACTAGCTCATGATGGCCCCCGAAAATAATTCCGAGGAGAATGATTAAACTTCACCACTTTGAACTCTTGTGAAATAAGTGGGAAATTGTAAAGAAAATAAAATGATACACAATGTCAGCACCTAAATTCTAGCTTCTTTTTTGTTTTTTGCTTTAAAAGTGTAATCAGGAAATCCGACTCAAATGCAAATAACAACAGTAGGCAAAAGAGGCGCACAGTTGATTTCCATAGGAATGCAAACTACCTGCTGGACAGTCCTACTTCTAATTCAACAAATATTTGTCAGTTGGAATCTCCACTAGTTCTTCTGTGTAGCAAAGATGCCATCCAGTTCATTTGTACTAGATTGTTGAGATTTTTTTCCCGTAATAATAAATTGTTAAATAAAAAGGACCACCTAAAATTGACATAAATAAAACAAATACTCCAAAATCTCTCTCAACTTCGTACTTTATTTTGCTATTTTTACGATTTTGAGTTAAGCGTCAAATGACTAGTCTTTTGTAAACGAAACTCGTGTATGGCATACAAAATATTAATCCTGGTTTCTATGATGAGTTTATTCATTTGTAAGGCCAACACCTTAACAGTCATTATTATCTAATGTAAATATTCTGAAAGCCCACATACAAAAACGACATCGTCACATCAGTGAACAATCTCTATGTCAGTTTGTGTTTCAGTCTTAGTATTCCACTAGACAATATAGTATTAATCATACAACGTCTATCTTGTCTACTATTAGAAAAATAATTATAAAGTTATTGGGCTCAAAATGTTGGATTCGTTTTCAGTTTATCTATTTTAGCATTAAATTTGCAATATTTAGAAATTAATGGCATAATTAATAATACAATCCGTCTAAATTTAATTTTGAAAGATTTTTATCACACAATATGTTACTAACGTGTCAGCTACGGTTCCACTGTAACGTATTTGATACAGTTTTTAATTAATTTTAGTCTTTCAATTTGTCATTTATCTAACCTCTGATTGTCAGTATCTTTGTCACAGATGCGGTCATTATTATTCAGTAACTTTATCGTTAATCTCTAATTTTGAAATCTTTGAATTGGTGCTTTACTTTTTCATATTAGAATAAAAAACAAAAACAAAAAAAGCCAAAAACGGACCATATCGTAGAATGTCAGTCATACATAAGTTTCGACGTTTGGGACAATATGACCTTGACTACACTTTGAATGATAAAAGTTCATCTTATTGTTGATGTTTGAAATATCTTGAAAGTTTAATAATGTCTTACTTATCGAACACACACTTGTAATGTTTTTATTTTAAAGTCAAGTGTGATCCTATAACAAAGCCAATAAATGTTCCTGTTGCCATGGTTTAAAAAACTAAAGAAATTGACATTTGTTCGTTTTACGGTATTTCAAAAAATTTGACCCATACGTTATAAAATTGAAAATGAAAATGAACAATGTGTCAAAGAGACAATAACCAGATCAAAGAACAGACAACAGCCAAGGTCCACCAATGGGCCCTCGATGCAGTGAGAAACTCCCGCATCCGGCGGATGACTTCAGTTGGCCCCTAAACAAAAATGTATACTAGTTCAGTGATAATGGACGTCATAATAAACTCTTTTTTTATATCTTTTTTCTTTTCACAAACGACATTTTATGCCGTCTTAGATCTTTAAATACCGTGAAGTTTTTCTGATACGTTGATATCTGAGTTCTATATCCCATTATGACATATTGAGAAAGTTATGTATAAATTTCAGAAAAACGTTTATTTTGTCGTTGCACTCGATCTCTTCATCGTGATTTCATGCGATCCCCTCATAGATTATGTTTTTAAGCTTGATTTGTAATTCTTAATGCATTCACGAGGTTTGAACATCAGTAAATTAGTGTTGCCACTTATTCATAATTACTAGAACCACTCACTCTTAGACGGATTTTATTTTGGCATTTAGCATAATATCATTCTGAACAAAAGAAATAATATTTAAGAAGAACATTGTGTCAAACTAACAAGAATTTATGCTCATTGGAAAGATAACATTTTAGTATTACGACATGCCTCAATTTTGATAAGTGCATATTGTGTAATAATTGGTCTGTAGTTAGGTACTTTTTAATAACAAATGGTACTTATTACTTATAAGAAACAAATATATAACTGTACTTCATAACTATATAGTTGAAAGAAATTGTTTGGTAGTACATTTACGGATATAGTATATTGAAGAAGCGAATTATCATTAAAACTGTTTATTCTCATCATCGTTAATCTGTCAAATAACATTCCTGTTTTACTTTTATAACTTTTGTTTTTAAATCTATATGGAGAATTTTGTTGTGTTTTAACAAATGGTCTTATATTGTATCTAACACTGGTATACGTCTATCGTTTTATTATACGTTTGCGTAAGTTGATTGAAATAATAAAAAAATGATTATTCATGAAGGATAATTTCGATCGTGATAGTTTAAATCGCAATATTTCTAAGAAGTTATTTAATTGATTTATGTTTTAATAGATCCACGTATTTATTTTTAAATGTTGACACTTTGCAGTAAAACGTCACATATTATTGTTTTTGTACAAAGTATGACAAGTTTAACCTGAAAACATAAATACTAATTTAAGTACCCCCACATGTCGATAAGATTTTGCATCCTTCGTTTTATTTAATTTTTTAAAATTTATTTCGACTTATGAATTGACTTTGTTTTTTTCCTCCTTTCCTATTTGTCATAGCATTGATTTCTATTTTATGTTGTTTTGTATGGAAATAGTCAGATCGATTGTGGCTTATAGGGAAATTGTAAAAAAAGAAGTACTGGCGGTTGTTTATATTTGATACTTGCTGTGCTGTATTGTCAAGCTATTTTGGGATCTAATTATTCGGAAAGAATTCCAAGTTCTTGTATTTTGAATGGAAACTTTAATAGAAAACTTATATCATGAATATTTATATTACATGGATCAAGTTAATTAGCTTTTATTCAGAAATTTATCTTTTTTTCCTTTACCATGAATCTACATTGACATCTGAATAAGACCAAGAACATTCACCAAAACAATTGTTGGAAGTTAACATTTTTGACATATTTAGTTCTAATTCATTATATAACGTATCTGTACCCTCGCAAGCATGCAAACAAACATTCCTGTATTTATAACGAATATAAATGTAAAGAGTGTACTCAAAAGTAAAATTACAAAAATATTGAACTCCGCGGAAAATTCTAAAAGGAAAGTCTTTTATCAAATGGCAAAATCAAAAGTTAAAACACATCAAACGAATTTATAACAACTGTCATATTCCTGACTTGGTACCGGTATTTTCCTCTGTAGAAAAGGATGGATAAACCTGAACATCTCATGTGTATGACATTCACATCAAATTTCACTTATCATTTGTTGGTATTTTTGGTCGTTAGCTTTATTTCTCATTTACTTTTACCCAAATTGTCCTCTTATTCAAATAAAGTAGGTTTTCTATCTATGATAGATGGCATTATAACATTATAGTTTTCTATGGTGTGTTTTCTGTACTATTGTTTGTTTGTTTTTATTTTTTAGCCATGGCGTTGAGAGTGTTTTTTTGCGATTTTTTTAGTTTGAATGTTTCTCTGGAATCTTTTGCCCCTCATTTATAGACGACTAATATTCCTGATGACGAATATACACGTCTATTCTATTGAACTTAATTTCCTGAATATAGTCAAAGGTACCAGGTTTATAAATTAATACACTAAACGCGCGTTTCGTCTACATAAGACACCTCAATGACGCGCAGATCAAAATAGTTATAAAGCCAAACAAGTACAAAATTAAAGAGCATTGGGGACCCAAAATTCCAAAAGGTTGTGCTTAGGTTATCTATGCCTGGAATAAAAAAAATCCTTATTTATTTCGAAAAAAAATTATACTTTTGTAAACAAGAAATTCATAAAAATTGCCATATAATTGATATGCATGTCAACATTGAAGTGATGACTACTGGGCTGAAAATGGTAGTACTATAAACAAGGAGAAAACAATTTATCAAATGAAATAAAATCTTTCATTAGTTTCAAATCCAAATATATCTATACGATAGACAGCAAGAATATCAGTATCAATTAGGAATTAAAATATAAGAACTGATCTAATGATAATTAATGATTAGGGACCGTTCAATATTTATCAGATGGATGGGCCGGTGCAAAATGGGGCGGGGCAAGCACTTTTTTTGTGGAAATATTTGGATGGGCAAGAACTTTTTTTAAAATATTTAGTGGATGGGCCAGAACATATTTTATAGGAAAAATTTTGTTATCAATTTTATTGGTTTGTAGGATATTTCTTTTGCGGGCACTCAAAACATGTCTCAACAAACTGGTAGCTTGGCTCATTTCTGTCAATTTTAAGGATTTAATTAAGGAATAAAAAGCTAGAATTTTCTGTTCAGACTATCTTTTAGATTATTTTGACCTTATAGAATACCAAATTGTTTAATAGTTTGGTGTATTGCTGTAAAATTTATGGATTTAATTAATAGGTAAGAAAAAAAAAGCTCAAATTTTTAGATCAGGCTAAATTCAGATAGTAAACTTTAAATTTTTTTCTAACTTTTTCAAATCAACTTGGATTTTCCAAAAACTCTAAAGCTATCTCATTTATATATTGATCTTATAGAAAGCCAGGTTGTTTGGTAGTTAGATGTATTGCTGTTAAATTTATAGATTTAATTAATAGGTAAGAAAAAAAAAACTCAAATTTTAAGTTTAGGCTGAATCTAGATAGTCATCTTTAATTTTTTTTATAACTTTTTTAAATCAACATGGATTTTCATAAAACTCTTCAGCTATTTTATTTATATATTGATCTTATAGAATGCCAGATTGATTGGTAGTTTGGTGTATTGTTGTCATTCTTATGGATTTAATAAAAAGGTTAAACAAAGTTCAAATTTTCAGTTTAGGCTAAATCCAAATAATCATCTTTAATTTTTTTTATAACTTTTTTAAATCAACATGGATTTTCATAAAACTTAACAGCTATTTCATTTATATATTGATCTTACAGAATGCCAAGTTGTTTGGTAGTTTGGTGTGATACTGTCATTCTTATGGATTTAATAAAAAGGTTTAAGAAAAAGCTTAAATTTTCAGTTTTTTGTTATTTCAAGATAGTCATCTTTAATTTTTTTCATAACTTTTTCAAATCAACTTGCATTTTCATAAAACTCTACTGCTATATCATTTGTATATTGATCTTACTGAATGCCAGGCTTTTTAGTACTTTGTTTTTTTGCTGTCATTTAAAGGATTTAGTTAATAGGTTGAAAAAAAAGCTACAATTTTAAGTTTCGACTAAGTTCAGATGGTCACCTTTCATTTTTTTATAACTTTTTCAAATCAACTTAGATTTTCATATAACTGTACAGCTATCTCATTTATATATTCATCTTAAAGAATGCCAGGTTGTTTTATAGTTTGGTGTTAAGCTGTCAAATTTAGGGAATTAATTAATAGGCGAAAAAGGCTGCATCAAAGTCAAAAACATGTCTGCCTATATTTGCTTAAAAAGACCATAATAAATTTCTTTTTTGAAATGTAGAATAGATAAAGGGACATTGATATTTGAACTATAAACATGTTCTGTTTTTAGGACAATAATTAGTAATTCAGTATATGATAATATGTTTACTAGTCCAAGAGATATTGTCCCTTAATTTGAATTATTTCCTTTATTTTAAATCAATATTGTATTTGAGGCTGCATATATAAAATCAAATCTGTACATGTATATTCATACTGGTTTTAAAAATCAATAAAATGTATGGTTCTGATACACACATAGATATATACATATATAATTAACTAGCACATTTTAAATTTTGTATAAAGTCTATTCTTTGATTTCAAGACATAAAAATTTAAAAACTTTAAAATAGAAAAAGAACCTAAATCATTTTTGATTGTCTTAGAGTTTTAGAGGGGCAAGGACTTTTTTTATAGATTTTTTTAGATGGGCAAGGCCTTTTTTCACAATTTAAAAGGATGGGCAATAACTTTTTAATAAAACAATATTAAGAATGCACCGGCCCATCCATCTGATAAATATTGAACGGTCCCTTAGTAGGAGTGTTGTGTTTTCTAAATTATAAGGAAATAGTAATCATGTTTACGAAATAACACTTGTATATTAAAATTCTGATCAAAGAATTACATGAAGACTTAGAATTACTTGCTGAATTAAGACAATACACGCTGCTTTGCTTTATCAACTAATTCCCTTTACATCGAATATTTTAAAAGAAGAAGAAATATATTTGAAATGTTCAAGAAATTTGTTATCCCTAAACTGCATATATTCACAATCTGCCTATAGACAAGTTTTATTCAAATAAAACTAAGTGATACATACACTTAACAAGAATATGAGTTGCCACTGTATAAAGCACAGCAGAACATTTTACCTCAGCCTAGGCACAGTTATGACCTTGACCGGTACGCTTGATGACCTGCAAGAAGGTAGAAAAACAAAACTAATTCAATTAAAAACCTTAAATTTCAAGCACAATGCAATTACAAAACACTCTTTTTATTTACAAATGTTTTACTTAATTACAAGTCAATTTAAAGAGAGGCGAAAGCTACCAAAGAGATATTCAGACTCATTGGTCGAAACAAACTAATAATTCTAATTCAAAAAACGAAAAAAGACAAATAATAAATAATAATAATACGCATACCATAGCATGACAAACTGAAGACTGAGCAAAACAGCTGCCCCAAAATCAGGGAGGTGTGTGGAGCTTGGAAACCTGGAGCTCTTAGAAAGTAGATCATGCTCCATATATGGTATTATTCGTGTTGCTTATGTAAGTACAACATCGGTGACACGTCTAATGTGTTGGATTAAATTGAAAAGGGTGTATGGAGAAATTTATGATACTGTAAAGTTTTCAGTCTTAAGTTTAAAGACATCTTAATTCATTGAAATGTTTAAATGCTTAAAAGTTATCTCCATAATATTTTACGCAACATAATAGCGATACGTTTTTTCTATGTAACGTTTGTTTGGTCCATGAGTATAGTATGTTTGGTCAAATCAGTTCATACCACACATATTAAGTACACTATTATATAATATGAAGATTGCAATATATAAGATTCCTTTCAGCAACTCGTGTCGACTGATTTGGTTCACATTGTTTATCCTCAATAAATACATGTTGTTTTTAAGTTATAAATGAGACCGTAATTGAAAAAGATATACAAATATTACTTCACTGTGACCATATTGTTAGCATATAACATGAAAAAAAAAATAGTAGAACTTCCTTTTATATACATAAAAAGGTGTATAACAAATATTATTTAACAGCAAAATATAATGTTCAAACTACAAACAACCGATTCTTTAAAAAAAAACACTAAAAAAAAAATTCAATCAGAGCAAAACAACAACAAATAACAAGAGGAAAAAACAGAGAAAAACACCAACGAACAACCATTATAAAGTATCTCACTGAATTATTTCTCTAATACTTTGAAACTGATTGGTCTGTTGTTTTTTTTTATTAAATATCATCATAAATAAATCTTGTAATGATGACATGACATTGAACGTTAAGCATCTAATGAACTCTCATAAACCTCTATAGACTCATAATCTTAATATTTTATCATTTTTTCAATTTTGATATCATGAAATATTATATACTTTGAAAGTTTTTAATAAAAACAGTGTTGATTATCAAAATCAAATGCACTTTCTTCGCGAAAAATCTCTGTAAACATCTGCATTTGATATAATTTTTTACAGTAACATGTTTATTGTAACACCCAAAGTTAACACTTAAATACTGTTTAGTTTTATTTCAAGTGTAACTTTCTTTTTATCAATTCACTTGTCAATCTTCCATTTACCCGAGGAGATGTTTTATGATTGATAAATATATATGATAATATAAAGGATTCATTGATAATATTATACATTATTTCATAACATGAGAATCAACATTGATCTATTCAGAACCTAAAATACCGAAATGACTGACTTACAATATAACCAATATAAATCTTCGAATAGCTAAATATGTTTATGCCCCATTTGTGAAGCAATGTCTTAGGTGGCGTTGGCGTACTTTTGAATTTTACCATTACAAATTTGTAGCTGATTCTTGTTGATTTTATAATTAATTTCCTTAAAATGTTTTTCATGGACAACAATATATTATTTACTTTATCTATCATGCACTTGATAGCATATCAAATGATATCCTTCATATGATCAAAAGATTCAAAGTCAGTATTCGTATATTTTTTTTTATTCATTGATGCGAATTATTTCCCTGTAATACAGCTATCTTATAATTATCTTGTCCATCATTTCACCACTCCGTTTGTCTATCAAATATTTTCGTTCTATTATTGGCTGCAACTCTAATACAGAATCACCTCACGTTGGTCAGAAGCTTGATGGTATTTAATATATTTGTATTTGAAGGATCTGTCAGATACATTCTTTCTGTTTGGCAATACTTTAAAAAAAATTCAATATGTTGAAAAAACTTAAATAAACGAGAACGATATCAAGGGGACATGCAAATCCATATTAGTCGAGAGAAACTAAAACCGACATGAAGAAAATATTCCCCGTCAGATTTCTGCAGTTGAACCAGAATTACTTCATATTGTTTTTCAAAAACGCTATAGTTGTTAGTTATAGAGTGTGAACACTTTTCATAATTGACAGTATCTCAATGTTTACCTTTTGTCTTTTAACCAGTTATACCGAGTCGACAAGAAAAACAAATCAAAATAATCTTGTTTTGATCTTGTTGAAATTTTGGTACTTAATTTAGTTTTCAGGAGTATGTTAATCTTCAGGTACACGCGTACAACAGATCAAAAGTAGTTGGTATGTGCTTTATTTCGCACCTCTTTCTGGTTCAGCACCTCAAACATTTAAGATTGAAGATGAGTCTGTATCTTATGCTGAGTTCACACGTAATTCGAATTCGATTCGCATTAACTAATTCGAATTAGTTTAATTCGCATTCGAAACGTTTTACGTCCTAACGTCAATTCTAATTCGAATTACAATGCGCTTCGAATTCGCTTTACTGTCCAAACGACGTTAACTTTTACTTCGTAGTCACAAAAGCGTATTTCTAATGCGAATTAGATAATTCGAATTAACCAATTTGAATCAATTCGAATTAAAAAGAAGAGTGTGTGAACGCGATTACCCGTGTGAACGAGGCATTAGATATGTTTCATAATAGCGTCAAAATATTTTTGTATATCGATTTATTATACAAAATATATATGGATATATAAGAGACATGTTCTCGAGGTCTTATATCTTAAAAAAAAAAAAAAAACAAGAAAAGTCGTCTGATTTGTAGGAGACAATAACTCATCATTTCTTGCCATTTTTTATCGAAGGTGGATTCGGTTGCTGTGTGATGCATTTGAAATAATAACCTTTTACCCTGTCCACAGCACGCCTGGTATATCCATTTCAATATAAGAAAAAAGATGTGGTAGGATTGCCAATTATAAAACTCTCCACAACTTCATGTTATTGCTTTAATCAACTGTTGCCTTTTAAGTTTCTAATAAGGTCATGACCACTTCAATCCGCTGATGACTTACAAATTACTACAGGTAATAAAAAGACAATTACATCAGCTGATAACTGAATAATTAACTCAGGTAATAAAAAGACATCACTTTATTGCTGACTAATAAAATTAAGTGCTAAATGTCCAATTTAATCAGTCAGAACTGACCAAGAAATTATCGATAGCATATGGTGTAACATTACAAAGACTTAAGCTAAAATTGCCATGTACATCAGATTAATACATGACTATAAGACTATCGATTAGAACTCGATCAATACACTACTTTATGATTATACCAATTAAAATACGTTTTACCACTATCATATGACCTTAAGAATAATGTAAAGTCAGAATTTTTGCGATATTTTAATTATAGCTAAATTGGGACGGGATATGTAAGGCAAATAATAAAAACTCATAAAAATGTTAAAGTATTTTTTATGCAACATTTCCTAAAACGGCAATTAGAATCTCGAATGTTTATGCTCATATAATGTCCGATACATTGGTCTGTATCAAACGGAATAAAATTAGTTAAAACATAGCCAGCTGCATTAGTTTATTACTTGGACAATTTCAGCAGATTAATGTTTGGTTTAGAACAATGTGGTTTATTGTTCGTACTTTGTTCATGGTGTTCTTCTACTTTTGAATTTATCTTGGGGTTCGGTAGCTTTCTTAAAAATATATTTCTGCCAATAATTTCGATTCTCAAATTAATAACTTCAAAATTTTTAAAGTTATGACAGTTGTTATCAAATAGTCCGGTTCTATATGTTTCTATATGGCGTTTGTTTTTGTAGGAATACAGCTGTTGTCTTTATCTAGTCTCGTATTCAAAATCTTTTAAATCTTTGATTTACATTATTTGGGTAATCTTGTCTTTTATTTTTACTGATGTGCTTTGTCTAGATGTATTTTGGTGTTTATTTGGTACATATGATGTGGCTCTGTTCTTATACATCCCGTTACTGTACTATTGTAAAACATGTTTGTATTCTTGTCTTTCATTTTTGCTAATGTGCTTTGTCCTTATACTATTTTATGTTTCTTTGATACATATATGACTTGGCAGTGAATTTATAATTCCGTCATTGTGTTATTGTACTATGGTCAATTTGTATATTCTTGTCTTTAATGTTTGCTAATATGCTTGGTTTATATGCCATTCTGTGCTTCTTTGCTACATATTTGTTATTTTTATAGTGATTAAGATTATAACACACAAAGAAAATGTTGACCTTTGTACCCCTATTTTTGACATTTTTATGTCTGTTTGTTTTGTTCACACATCGTTGTCAATATAATTGAATTTGATGCGACTATCATACAAGTGAGAGGTTTATCTAGCTAGGGTTTAAAACTGGGTTTAATCCACAATTTTCTACATACGAAAACGCCTGTAACTAGTCAGGAATATGACAGTTGCTATCCATTCGTTTGTTGTTTGAGCTTTTGAGTTTGCCATTTGATTAGGGACTTTCCGTTTTGAATTTTCCTTTTGTGATTTACTTTTCTTTAACATTCCTGGTATATTTAGAAAAGTGTTTCGAACGTATCGTTTTATATATTACCATGTTAAAAAGCATGAATGAAAACGATAGTTGATTATCGATGTCTCAGATTCTATTTAGAATTAGGTGAGAAAAAAAAACAATCATATATACCAGGCTTACAATGATGCCACCTTATCTTTCAGATCAGACAATTGTATTGATACTTAAAAGTATAAGGTATCGTAAACCTTGTCTCTCGTGAGTTGATTAATCGCTTTGTGTCGGTCAATCCATGACGCTCACTTGCTGTAAAGCTTGTGTATTGGCTATTTTGTTTCTATGCAGGTCGTTGCGATGACGTATGTTCGTCATCATATTCCTACAACAGAAATATATGTGTTAGGTCAATCCTGGTAATGACATACGTACCATGTGAAGATGTACGCACAAAACTCATTGATTAAGATACGTAAACTTTATCACCACTTACAGCATTTAATTGATTAATTAAACAAGTCTAAAACCGGTTCATGAATTTAAGGTACCTCTTGGGTACAAAAATTTCAGCAAAAAATTGAACCTTTATTTTTTCATTACGAATTTGATTTGTTACATTATTAGTAATAACTTAATGATATGGTAAAAAAATCAACCCAAAAAATTGTTGCGGTTTGGCCCCAGATGACTTTAAAAATGTTTATATCATTGAAAAAGCTCCAAATTATCTCCCTTTGGTGTAAAAATGCCATTTTTTGGCATTAAATTTGAAATATCTTTTTTAACTCATCGGTGACCTATATTTTTTATTATTGTTTTCATATAAGCTGTACATAAACTAAATAATTGTGAAATTTAAGCGATTTCTGTAATTAGGTTATTTTTTTATTTCGATATTACCTCTTTTTCTTCTATTAGTTCAACAGAAAAAACGGACATAAACAAAAATGAATGCTTCTTCCGGAGGCAGATTGTGAGCTTAAATGAACGGTGACCCCATTTTTTTATTTCATTTTTCTTTTAAGTATATGATAAAGTTCATTTATAAAAAAAAATATAGCGAAATCCTATATTAGAAAAAAAATTTGATTTATACCCAGGGGCCCCCTTAAGCTTACAATCAGCGACTTACTCGGTCAGGTGTCATTAACACTGAAACAGTATTTTGTCTCGAAATAATCATACATGGGTTTCATTATAAGTCAAACTATTCGTACTCCATAAACAGCTTTGTATTAGTCTGAAATATTTGGGGATTTCATATTAAAATGAATCAGTTGGTTTCCAAATGGATACTAAAAGAGGGACGAAAGATACCAAAGGGACAGTCAAACTCATAAATCTAAAACAAACTGACAACGCCATGGCTAAAAATGAAAAAGACAAACAAACAACAGCACACACGACACAACATAGAAAACTAATGAATAAACAACACGAACCCCACCAAAAAACTAGGGGTGATCTCAGGTGCTCCGGAAGGGTTAGCAGATCCTGCTCCACATGCGGCACCCGTCGTGTTGCTTATATGATAACAAATCCGGTAAATGGTCTAATTCGGTAGGTCACATTCATGAAAGGGAAGGGGATTGTAGTTACGAAAGGAACATATCCGATATCATTTGTGAAACGGTTATTCCATAACGGTCAACCAACTCGTGATGGCGTCCGTAAAATTTACGGAGGGATGATTTCAACTTCACCATTTGGAACTCTTGGTTTAATAGCGTCCTTGTGAGCAGCAACCCTCTATCAAGAAAATCATGATAGGAAATGCAAGCACGGGAATATCGTATCAATTGGGAGATATATACCCCGTATGGAGGTGCTGCTGGAATGTTGCTACTTAGAAATGGAAAGTTCACAATTGGAAAGCTGAAATCATCTCTTTTGCCGTAAAGTTATGTTTTCAACCGACCCTCATTGTCAATTTCTAGATGTAAGTCAAGATATGAGGCCGACTTAACTGTATCTGTAGTATCCTTTATCTCTAGCTCGATTGGATAGATGCGTTCCACATAGTCACCAAATTTTGAATTATTTAGTGAAAGAACATCATCTATATAGCGGAAAGTAGAGTTAAAGGATATTGTTAACTTCTTATATTTCTTCCTAAGAAGTTCCTGCATGAAGTCAGCCTCATAATAATAAAGAAACAAGTCGGCAAGTAGAGGGGCACAGTTTGTTCCCATTGGAATGCCGACAGTCTGTTAAAACACGTCCCCCGAACGTAACAAATATGTTGTCAATCAAGAAATCAAGCATCTTGATAATATCAGTTTCAGAGAATTTTTTGTTCGAATCAGAGTGATCCTTTACAAAGTAGGATTTATCCCTCCCCCAAAACAAGATACTTGTATCTACGTTGGCCATTCTTTTTTACGAAGCAAAGCAATACCAACTCTTTCAATTTGTCTTTTAGTTTGGAATGTGGAATACTAGTGTACAGAGTAGAAAAGTCAAATGTTTTAATACTGTTACAAGATGAAAGAGAGTTAGATTGTATGTACTCTAAAAGATCTTTGGAATTTTTAAGAATCCACATCTGATTCACGCCCCTCTAGAATAGGCAGTTTCACAATAACTCTGAAGCCCGTCTTTGATTGCTGATAAAATAGATGTTAATAATTTAGAAAGAGGTTTCGTGGAGCACTTGGAAGACCCAGCAATATAGCGTTGTTTGTAAGGACACTTATGTAGTTTAGGTATCCAATACAGTGATGGCAGATCCAGTTCTTCTAATTGTTCTAGTACTTTTGCAGTTTTGTAATCTGTCCTTGTTCTATTGTTGTTTTGTAATCTGTTCTTGACCTTTTGCAGTTTTGTAATCTGTCCTTGACCTATTGTTGTTTTGAAATCTGTTCTTGACCTTTTGCAGTTTTGTAATCTGTCCTTGTCCTATTGTTGTTTTGTAATCTGTTCTTGACCTTTTGCAGTTTTGTAATCTGTCCTTGTCCTATTGTTGTTCTGTAATCTGTTCTTGACCTTTTGCAGTTTTGTAATCTGTCCTTGTCCTATTGTTGTTCTGTAATCTGTTCTTGACCTTTTGCAGTTTTGTAATCTGTCCTTGTCCTATTGTTGTTTTGTAATCTGTTCTAGTACTTTTGCTGTTTTGTAATCTGTTCTTGTCCTATTGCTTTTGTCGTTTTTGTTTTCCATGATTGGTCGGCTTTTAATTCGACTAAACAGTTGTATTGTCCATTGTTGTTTTCTGTCTCTATTTTTATATGTGACGAGCATACATTTAAAAAGTATATGGTATTCACTAATAGGAGATCGCTCTATACTCAATAACTTCTACAGCTAAGATATGGGGGGAATTAAAATTGACACTACAGGAGATTCACGGTCACCATCACGAACTGGTTACATACGATACGATGGATTTGTGTTTTAGCAGTGGGGAGACATGTTTTCGCATTCGTAGATCTTGTGAGATCTGTAGTTACGGAATATGTTGACCCCGCCGCATTTTTAACGCCTTTCCCAAGGAGTCAGGAGCCTCTGTTGTTCCAATATTTTTTTTTTATTTTAGTTCATTTATATGTTTTGGAGTTTAGTATTTCTTCAATTTTACCGACCTAGTACACAATTTTATTTAGGTGACAGCTGCTGCACGCCACCAGGTGCGGAAATTTCACGCTGCATTAAAGGCCCATTGGTGGCTTTTGGCTGTTATTTGCTCTTTGGTCGAGTTGTTATTTCTTTGATATATTCCTCATTTCCATTCTCAATTTTATTTACTCATTTTCGTTACATGTTGACATTACCATAGCATGGGATGATGAGCCTGTTGACGTACAATTATAAAAATGGATTTCTTAGTTTTAAACATAAGTAAACTGCTTTTGCTTCTATTTTGTCATACTTTCCAAGTCAACTTGGTTCAACTTTAGAATTTCAGCACGCAAGCTTTAGCAAGCACTTTAATTCTAAAATTAAACTACCAATATTAGATAATGATTGAATTTGTTTCTCCAAGTTATTGTGTCAAATTTGATCAGGTAGAACAACAATTATGATGATGCAAACTGTGTAAGAGATTACATGCTGTCACTATGAATTAGCTACCAAACAGAGCAAATGTAATTAAGGGTTTAATGAGTGATACAATTAAACCTACATATGATACGAATTATTTCTAACCACCTGGATTAACGTTGAATAAGAGAAAATGTAGTACAGATGATTTGTGCACTTTAGTTTTAATGTGGTAATTTTGGTAATGCGTTACCGGTATTTTTTTGGAATCAGAATTTATTTATTTAAATGACTGGATTTCTTAGTTTTGAACATAAGTAAACTGCTTTTGCTTCTATTTTGTCATACTTTCTTAAGTCAACTTGGTTCAACTTTAGAACTTCAGATGATTTGTGCACTTTAGTTTTAATGTGGTAATTTTGGTAATACGTTACCGGTATTTTTTTGGAATCAGAATGCATCATATTTGTTTTGAAACTTCCGTGTCGAGATGTTTTCAACTTATATTTTCTTTCACTATGATAAATGTTTTGTTGTTGTGTAGTTTCTTTTCCCTTCCCAGAAATAATAAATGTCAAAGAGTTACAAAAAGCCTAATTATATATATGCAAACGAAGTCTAAAGTTTAGGAAAACAAATGCTTTTACTTTTTGAGCATTAAAACAAAAGGATCTTAGAGAACAAGTAAATGCATGTATACTATTCACGATACCAATGTTACTGCACAATATACGCATTCGATGAATAAGATAAATACAAACCTTTTACTGAGAAGTTGTACATGTTTTTTTTTTCAAAAATATAAATAAATCTGCAGTTTATATGTATCAGGAGACTATATCGAAGTTTTGGCTACAATATTAAGTAAATATCTTCATGAATTATTGATGTCTGCGTAGAATAGGGAAGCAGGAAGCACAGGCATATGTCATCATCAAGTTTATATGTATGAATTGAGAATATGTCTATATTTCTACTGACAATCGAATGATAGTTATACAGAAACAATGACAGCTAGGATGTTCATTAAGTAGAATAATTGATTGTATAAACTCACAATACTCTTTTTTAAATAGGTTATTAAAACCTTTACCAGAACAAAGCCTGCATTGTTACTGCGTCTTTGTTTTGAGGGGTTTAAGTAGTTCTTTTTACATTTGTTAACCTTTTTTTTATTTATTTCTATATCTTTTTGTATTTATTGTTTCTTAAAGTTTTTTTTTTATTTTATTGTTTCTTAAAGTTTTTGTTATATCTGTTTATATTGTTCTAATGTATAGGTCTGTACATAAATCAATGAACATGGATGTCAGATAAATAGAGTATATTTTACCTTTAAAATAATCACGTGATATTGGCAATTGTCTCTAGTTATAAAAAAAGCGGTTTTTTTTGTGTTACTAGATACTTGAAATATTCATTTATTTTCGTCTTTTTTTATATATATTTCCTGCTTTCGAAATATATCATAATTTTCTCAGAAGGTTTAGGGAAGGTAAAAATTCGAGATACAACCAAGAAATACATGTATCTTCAAAATTGTTGTACACATAGGAAAATTTGAATTTTATTGGAATATTCTCATAAATATTTTCTAAATCTAAGTTGTCTGACTAATTTAGGATTATATCTTTATTCTCGTAACCATGTGTGAAGTGCCATATGTTTTATTCTCAACAAAAAATATAAATAAAAGCGTATTTAGAAACCGTTTTAACATTTAAACTTTACCACTTTTACTGCAAAAAATGTGTTTTTCGACAAACATTATAATGTCTCTTCAGCCAATCTCTTATATCTCTTCATTGATGCTGAAGGCGAACATGTTTAAACTACAAAACCTAATACAAACGTTGAGCAGGATCTACTCACCTTTCTGGAGCTCCTGAGATCAACCTTGGTTTTGGTGGGGTTTGTGTTGCTATGCGATTGATCTACTTTGTTATCGACTGTTCTTTGTCATTTAGTTTCTTTCTGTTTCTTGACCTGGCATTGTCAGTTAATTTCTACTTTATGTTTAACTGTCACTTTGGTATCGTCTGCATATCTCAAGAAATGATAAACAAAAACTGTATCATTCTATTTGCAACATTTAGCAAATAAGATATCAAGCTTTTGGGATAATATTATTTTAAAACTTTTGATAACGATTAAATAATATTATAATCAAACTGTCACATGTTTAATACTTGCGTCTTGTTATCTTAGTTCCTTGTAAAAAAAAACACTCTGAATCAGGGGCCTGTTTATCGAAACTGTCCTAAGATCGGTCCTAAGAATTTCTTGGGACAGAATTTAGGATAACGTTAGGACCGACTTACGACACGTCTCAGCATGGACATCGAAGCTATCTTAGGAATATCTTAGCTACGACGTCCTAACCGATGTCCTAAGTATTGGCGGAAAAGAAAATACAAATTGAATATGAAAAAAATAAAATATGATATTATATTTTATCAATAATTTTATTTTTGAATATGGGTAATTAGAAACTAATAATCAGTTTTAAATTAAAGGCAATAAATATTTTTGTATAATAATTGTACATTTAAACTGTATGAAACAAAACATGAGACAAAAATAATAACTATGTATTATATAAAAAATTAACAAACTAATTGTAAACCAGGAGCCTGTAATTCAGTGGTTGTCGTTTGTTTATGTGTTACCTGTTTGTTTTTCGTTCATTTTTTTTTTTTTTTATATAAATAAGGCCGTTAGTTTTCTCGTTTGAATTGTTTCACATTGTCTTATAGGGGCCTTTTATAGCTGACTTT
This sequence comes from Mytilus galloprovincialis, assembly GCF_965363235.1. Taxonomy (NCBI): domain Eukaryota; kingdom Metazoa; phylum Mollusca; class Bivalvia; order Mytilida; family Mytilidae; genus Mytilus; species Mytilus galloprovincialis. The sequence continues at coordinate 113,147,746 of NC_134839.1, read as the reverse complement.
GCGGTATGGGCTTTGCTCATTGTTGAAGGTCGTGCGGTGACCTATAGTTGTTAATGTCCGTGTCATTTTGATCTTTTGTGAATAGTTGTCTCATTGGCAATCATACCACATCTTCTTTTTTATAGATATATAATTCGTGAAAATCATAACCTGTTTTTGAGTGAGTTGAATTCGAAGTGACACGGTCTTATCATCTAACAGTTCAAAGGCAAATCTCATTTTTCATATAAATACGGAGAATTTCAACTATTTTTACTACAATAACTACAAAAAAAATAATACGCTTGCAAATGCAAAAAAAGACGAATTCGAATATATCCTAAAGTTAGGACCATCCTAAGACCATCTTAAGACACTTAAATTGGTATCCTAAAGATAGGACCATTACGACATGTTTGCGACATGTTTGATAAACCCCCTTAGAACTAAGGATCGAAGCTTTCTTATGATTAGGACGAGCTTCGATAAACAGGCCCCAGATTTTGATTTAATGAATTGAAACTCTGTACAGAAATTCGCTTTGGGAATTGAACCCTATTTCTGTTCTGTTCAAGAAATTACTGTGTGAGATTTAGTACAATGACTGATGTTAGATAATAAGACGGCAGATGAATTACTTTGACAGTAAACTCTAAAAAAGAAGATGTGGTATGATTGCCAATGAGACAACTATTCACAAAAGACCAAAATGACACAGACATTAACAACTATAGGTCACCGTACGGCCTTCAACAATGAGCAAAGCCCATACCGCATAGTCAGCTATAAAAGGCCCCGATAACTCGACCATTATTTGCTATGGATAAAGCTTTTTAACATGTGTCATCGGTGTATGTAATACTATTTACACAAAGTTAAGTGGTTTTTCTAAACTATAGGATTTTTTTTTAATTCAACTTCCTTCAATGGCTCTACTGTTTTTCTACTGATTGAAATAAAATCAGCTGAAGATTTAAGTTGTGAATCTAGTTTGTAACCCTTCACATGTAAATGGACACGACCTATTTCGGGAACCTCGTCGATGGCTGTATTTAATTATATCTTAAGATTTTTGTCCTTTAAAGTATTTCGTGTTGTTTTGACAGTTCTTTTGTAGTTACTCTTACATTCATAAATTGTCAAGAATCTGGATTATTTAAAGACTGACAAATTGTCTATAAACTTATTTATTGTTGGACATTTTACGATGACCCCTTTATTTATTTTATGAAAGTAAAAGGATAGTAAAAAATATATATCAATCGAGTTAACGTTTGGTACAATAAACGGACATGGAAAAATAATTGGAAACTATAATGAAATTATTTGCGTTTCAGATTCGCTCTAGATTTATCTTTAAAACGCCTGACGACAATATAAAATATATTTTTAATAATCTATGACTTGTACATTGTTTTTGTAACGTTTATTCAAGAAAATATTTTTTTCTATATTTGTTTTCTTTCATTCATGTAAACATAAAAATGCTGCCGTCATGACTGTGAATAGTATTGGTTTCTTAGTGAGAGTAAAGAACGAAAAAAAAATCGTTCGCCGTTATATAATAATGAAAATATATATATATTTGACACAGGACATTATAGTAATCCTTTCATACGTGAAATACTTAAACATTACTTGACAGTTTTAAACATTTTAAAGGATAGTCAAAAATAGATCGGCGATATTACAGGGTAGACAATGCTTACATACCACTGTACAATTATCTGTCTCTAATTTAGTGTAAACCTGGTATCTATTACATGTGGCCATTGAATTTCATATACAGTACTATTTATCTCTAAATGGTTAATTGCGTCCGTATTGAAAAAATCACTATTAATAGAATAAAACCGATCTATACCAAGGCGTTATGACCTTAGGTTGAATAATTAAATTTAATTATCAAAGAATCATATCCTTTATTTTGCAGAGAGAGATTCCGATAAAAATAAAATGCCAAAAGAGTTGGAGTGACTGAATGTCAATATGAAGGAGTAACTCACAGAGGTAGAGATAACTCAATACAGAAGTAAATACGGAACTGTTGTGATCTTTGATAGAACAATTGGATACTTCAAACTTTATATATTGTTTAGTGGTTTATTTAATATACAGAAAGGATTGCAGCTTACTTTCCAATTTGATCAATTAATGTCAACAATAATATTTTGAGTTCATCAGATAATCACTGCGACATCTATTTGCCAATAACTAACCTACAAAACAGAAGGATCTTATCTGTGAAGAAGTTGTCCGACCATCTTCAGAGCTACAAGGTATTGAGCACGTGGATAGAAGCACCTTACCGTCGGAGTACATATGGTATATATCAGTGATGAAACCGATAGTATTGTGATACTTATTTCATTTAATGATTGATTTAAATAGTGTTAAAGATTTAAAATAAATTGGCCTGTGTTTAATTACACTACAAAACTCTTGAAGATTATCGATTCAGTGCTAAAATCTTCTTATAATACAATCTTCGATAATCTCAGTTGTAAATACGATCAAGTCGAACTGCTTCAGACATTTTCAATTGCAATTATATAGTTCAAATCAACTGCTGTAATAATTGATTTTGTTTTTTTGTTTTAACTGCTAGGTGGACAAAGACAGCCTTACAACTGCTTCAAGTTTGAAAACCAAAATTGAAGAAATTTTATTTTTCCCACGTGTTTGTGTGACGTTTGAGACTTATCTGGACAGGACTTACTGCAATACACCGCACGACATTCATGTTTATTATGAATTAAAGCCACTGACCAGTAGAAATAAAGGATTTCTTTATGAAACGAAATAATAATAATAAGTTATACTTTTGAAATCTGGATGATAATAATAATTCCTCAAATTAAGAATTAAAAGTGATATTGATAATGGATCCGTTGCAGTGTATGAATGATTCAGAGGCTAAAGTACAACAAATACAAGGTAAGTTACTATTATTATCTTTACTGCTTATTCTGATTTTCTTTAAGAAAAAACTTCTCTGAAAAACGTTTAAGTAATAATACTTATAAAATATCACGAGCAATTTTATTTTTTTTTTTTGTTTCGTACCAGATCAAATAATTCTACATGTACAATATAACTTCCAGTGCAGTTTTGTTTTATAAAAAAGACAACGAGGTGTTTGCTTAAGACATCACTGGAAGCATTCTATCACAGAAAATGTTTCTTTTTAACAGTTCTCACGTTTAGTTAGTATAATGTTGTCTAATTAGACATGTATAAGGTTTAGTGCCATAATGCAACGATGGTCGTAAAACGGGAGTAAATACAAATAAATAATAATACATTAGGTGCTAATGTTTTGAATAATTTATAATAATGAAATTCCGTTGAGTCCAGAAATAAACCTCAGATCGGCATGTTTCTTCTAATCAACTTCCCTTTTAAGCTTTTTTAATTCATTTTATTATGAGCACAAAAGGTGATCTCAGGGTCAGGTCACCGAATCAGTATCGAAATAAAACACTGTGACACACAAATGATCTCAAGGCGAAACTGTATTGTTCAGACGTTAAATTATCGTCCAAACCATAAGTCTTAAATCGCATATACTTCATTTTCAAAAAGATTTAAGTCGTTAGATTGTTTAACAAATCTAGATCCTCAATTATATACACCTTATTAAGTTGGTTAAAACACGTATATATTTATTTTCTGATGATATAGTGAATACACACATTGGTCAAACAATGTTAACCCCAGGGACATGAATAACGAGTTATAATAGTACCAGCATGACCAGTATGAAAGAAAGTATGACTCGTCAAACATCAAATTGATACATAATCTTGAATTAATGTAACATCAGAAAAAAATATGATAGTTAATTAAATTATAGTAAAAGGGGAAAAAAATGCCAAATCTAATTAAAACAAGATACGTTAGAAAAAAAATATAGCGTCTCCAAATGGTTTGGAAAATATCATTCGTCCTATTTAAAATATATAATACTGTAACAACAACATACAATATTGTAGTGAATGAATTAGTACTTTTTCATTAAGTTACCAAAGAAATGAGCTCCTCGAACAAATTTTATTATACATGAAACTATAAAATGTGTAATGTGAAAGGATCTTGTAAAATCGTATGTGGTTCTAAATTTCGTTATAACAAATCGTACAGCGATGCAACTCACATGAAGATTGACGGTATTGAAATACATCACTGCAGCATTAAAGTTGTTTATATAATGTTAATTGAGAAAATTGGTAGCATATGTATCTGCGTAAGATGGTACAACTTTTATATTTGTAACCTTATCAATCCACTAATTTTATCTAATGCAATCGATTTTGATGATTCATGGTAGAGAAGAGGGTAGTGACCAAAATAGTTGATATCCCATACATTTGTATTATATATTTTAAGAATCAATGTGTGTTTACAATATAATCATATTAGATATTTAGATAAATTATGATGTGTTTATCAACAGCTAACAACAGCTGTTTAGTTTGATACATTTTGTGTAAGCAAGTAAATGTTAGCCTTGTCCTTCATTTTATTTTCCTCTGAGTTCAGTATTTTTGTGATTTTACTTTTTATCATTATTTCGAAGTCTTTGCACGAAATATGAAATACTGCAGCTACCCATCATAACCAATTAAACATTTGGAAAGATCCTTCACCCCTTCTTCACTATAACTAGCAGATACGCCAACAGAGACACAATCATTATGCTCGTTTAAACAAGCAGATATGCCGACAGATAAAATTCATAGTGCTCATTTAAACACTCAAATAGACAGACTCAACATCCTGATGGTCTTTTAAACAAGCAGATATGCCGACAGAGACATATACATCGATATAAAAATCATAATCCTCCTAAACGCTATGCTCAAAATATATTGAAGTACAGAATTATATATACACATGGAAAAAAGTATTGCAACACCAAATTGAAATTGAAATTAAAATAACACTTTTTATTTTTTTGTGATATAATTTGGTAAAATAGAACTAATTAAACTTTAAGTATCACCTGAGTTTAATCAATAAATATCGACTCGATAAGTTTTTATCTGCACATGCAGCTACTGTACCCGTAAACAGCAAAACAGATGTTTTCATCCTCATTGTTTTCAACACTTTAAATAACCAAGTTTTTAAAGTTATGTGATTGACACCTTGTAATGGGTCCTCGACAACTCTAATCTGCAGCAAGATGGCAGATTATCAGCATGAGAGAAGCAGGGATGTCGCTGAAACAACTGCACGTATTTTCGGTCATCACCATTCCACTATAAGTCGTTTTGAGAATAAAAATAAGGCACTAAACGATGTTAAAGACCTTCCGAGATAAAGAAGACCCCCTATACCATTTGCTAGGGAAAATCAAGCATAATGAAGGTTGGTCAGAAGGAAACCCATTGCATACAACACAATCCTAAAAAGAGAGTGGTGGGCATACAGGAGCCTTTTAACAAGAACTGTTCGAGATCCACTCATCGCTACTGGTTATCGTGCGATAAGACCATTTCGGAGACCTTTGCTTACGAACAGACACACAGTTTTCCGTATCCAATGTAGTGCAGAGCTCGCTAAAGTTGAAAATTAGCATCGTGGAGGAAGATCCATTGTTTCAATGGAATTCGGTTCATCTTCCTTGGACGGATCGTAGCCCGGATTTGAACCATATCGAGCATATATGGGACACTATTGGGGCGGAACGTGCGCGAAAGGACACCCCAGTTCAAACACATCATGAAATAAACAATGCCCTTCATCAGAAATGGTTGCTGCTACCTTAGCAACAAATTAGTCGATTTTTGGCAGGAATCAGAAGATGTTTAGATTTGAATGGAGGCTTCGCACAAAGTACTAATTCTTTGGCGTATAACGATCAACCATGATGTGAACAGTCATCTGAAGATTAATTTTGAAATGTCTGACATTGTAAAGTTCGACTACAGTAAAAGTGGTAAAATGCATGTTTTTGTACAAAAAACACTTCATTTTGTTATTAAAATTGTGGTTATATAAATCATTTTTTTCAAACATTTTTTGTTCGTTTCAATGCCAATGTTATCATAAACTATGTTTCAATAATATTATACAAATATTTTATTATATTTCATCCAAAAAAAGAGGCTGATTTTTCAAATTTTAAAAAATCAAGGTGTTGCAATACTTTTTTCCATGTGTATATTTATACAACAAAGCTTTAATCAGTCATCATTAATGTATTGTTCTTTATTGTTTATATTTCAGAATATCTGATCTGTTCTCACTGTCTGTTACATTTGTTTAATGATTGTAATTATTATATCAGGAAAAGAGTCTGATCTTATTTGTCTGTTTTAGCAAATAATAAAATGTAAACTAAACTAAATTTACAAAATCTTCGGTTACATAATTGAATACATGTTACAGTTACTCTCATTTGAGATGTTGTTATGTATACATTTATAGATTCATATTTGTGATAAGGAGAAAATGTGTTATTTTCTAGCTTTTAAATATATAAATAGCTACAGGGAAACATTTGACCTAAAGACCTGCATACATAACCATGACACAGCATTTAGGTAAAAATACACAGGATAGCAATTTTATACTGTGACGCTAAAAATCTTTTGTCTCTGAATAACATGGATAATGGTCAGTTACGAAGCAAAAAATCAATAAGGTTTACGAAAGCCCGGGATACCGAACGAAACATAAATAACAATGACCAAAAAAAACACCAAGTAAACGTGTCAATAAAACAATTTCTGCACTACCTTAAGGACAAGTATAAAAGCGTTTGGTCAAACTTTTATCGCATTTTAGAATAAGAAAATAACAAATGAATTGAACTTTACAAAACGTGATGAACACCTTTGAACAAATGAGCCTGTCTGTATTTATACTAATATTTATACTATACAGAAGTCTAGGGCTGGCGTCCTCTATCCTGATATTCTTGGCCGAGGTTTGCTGGTAACCAAGTCTACCTAGTGGTAAAGTTGAGCCCTCCCTTCGACAGATTTTTGGTTGACCATTTTAAATTATATGTGTCGCACCTGACCACGAACCTTTTCCAATGTCTTTACCGCCATCCCGTCCTCTTTTCCTCTAGTTTGCATCATTGAATTTAGATTTATCACAGAATTTGTACTTACCACGAGTAACACGCGGACGCTGCATGTAGAGTTAGATGTAGAATCTCCCTACCCTTCAGGAGCCAGATGTTAACCCCAGTGTGGGGTTCTTGTTGCTCAGACACGGTGGACGGTACATGCGGATGTGGATGAAGGATATTTTTGCACTTCTAGAGCCAAATGTTAACCCCTGTTTAGGTTTCATGTTGCTCAGACACGACATGTGCTGAATGTGGATTTAGGTAGGATCTGATTACCCTTCTGGAGCCAGATGTTAACCCCATTTTGGGGTTCTTGTTTCCCAAACTTTTTCATTGTGTGTTGATGACTTTATTACCTTTTTTGAATATTCCATTTTTGCAATGGTTTTGTTGGTTCTCTTCGACTTATGAATTTTAATTGTCCTTTTTGATTTCTTACTATATTATTTGATACTATTGACTTCTGATCATATCATTTACTGATAATTTTATCATTATAAGTCCATTTTATATAACTTTAAAGGTATTTATAACAATGTTTTTCTGTTACAAATCATGATGTATTATGTGTTCATGTTATGCTGCCAATCTAGGGCCCTTGATTGGAATAATAAAATATTCTTATTCTTATTTGTTTACAAATAACCGACCGAATTTTTCACTGCACAAACCTATCTAATACAACGATGTAGTTTGAGCTAGTTATGTGATGTTGTTAAACGACAAGTGATTGCCACAGTAACTGATCTCAATTTTTACTGTTACAAATATATGACAAATCTAAATAAAATATTTAATTTTGAATCCTTATACCGGACAATAAATTCACATCGGTTTCACTTAGAGCTGATTATTTGCCATTCAATCTGTCAAACTGTTGTTGACAATTATTGTTTATGCAATATTCTATTCTGTAGAATTCTGCATTTAAATCAAAGCAATTTAAATTGTTAATTTTTAGATTTCTGCTTTTCGATGAAACTTTTCTATCCAGTCTGTCTGGATATTTGAATATATTACCTCTTCGTAGAATTTTTAAAATATCGTAAAGCTCCTGTGAATAATGTTTGCATAATCTAGTCACAAAAAAACATCAGAATAATGAAACCTTTCAGAATGCACTTTCCCATGATATGATAGTTAATAGTCGGCTATGATAAATATAAATCATAGATCATATTACCTAAGATGCATCATAATCTATTCTGAACATATAGCATCAGTGCAGACTTTTAAATAACAAAATTAGAACTATAATTAAACATATAAGGATGTATATAGTTTACGATCAAAAGTTATGGAGTTTATTGTAAGTAAAACGACTGAAGCCGACATATTACATTTCTGGACCGCATGAGTTCACTCTGACATTTTGAAGGGATTTGTTTGAATTGTGCAATTCTTTATTTTACTGGGATTTTTTAATGCCTTTTGTTTGCTTTTTATCTTATTATTAATTTGTTTAATCAGGGGCGTAGCTTACGTTGAGGCAACCGAGGCAGTTGCCTCGGTCGGCAAAAAAAAAAAACACAAAAAAATATTTTCCTTCACTGTATTTTCTTTTAAATGATTGTCGCAGCAAACTGGCTACTAAACAATAAGATAGCAACTTGTTATGTATTGTTGGCGCGGTTATTGATTCATACCCTTTACGAATTATTCAAGACTTATGGAAACATTTGAATTAATTTTCCCTCCTCTACTTGGACAAACCCTGTACGGTAGTTTTCTGTAATTCAAGTTTGTCAGAGTAAAAGGAAATCGACAACAGAGTTATTTTGTCCTACCCCATTGCAAGCGAAAACAGTGAGTAGAATAGATGAGGATTCAACTCACGAGTCACCCGATCAAATCACTTTACCATTGAATTAGGTAAATTATTTAATTTTGTATCAGAATAATTTCTAGTATATAAGGGCCTGGGTGAGGATTTTAAGAAAACAGAAAAATCGGCCCTGAAATTAATTTAAATTTAAAAGAATATGGATTTAAAATAGTGCTTAATAATAAAATAAAGGAAAATCAAATTATGGGCGACAATGATTAAAAAATAAATATTTGATAATCCCATTCTTAGCATTCAAACCCCCATTAATAACCGCTGACATGTTCCCCTACGACTATGTTCATTGACTCTGGTACCAAACAAAACAAAATATGCATCTATATATCATAGTGCACAGAAAACAATTTATATGTTGTGGTTCTCAAGTTTTATTCTCGCTATTTTATCAGTTTATATATAAAAAAAATCAACCAAATACTGTTCATTTATAATGAAGACTCTAGAATAAAGTAAATGTTAGTTATTCGCCGGTTGTCATGTTCATCATGAATGAAAAAAAAGTAAAAAATCATTCAATATATAATTACAAGACCTTCGAAGGAATACACCACTAAAACAAGTGCCGTGCTACACTTTACATGTAGCATATGTTTTTCTCCTAGTTTATCCTGAAATTCGTTTGTTCAATCCAGCTGTCATTTTGTGGTGATTATCTATAATTCGTTGATTCGTGACCTACGACCAAATAAATGATCATCACAACACTTATTACAAATAAACCTTAATATTTTCGGTTTTTTTCTTCTGTATTGAACATTTTATACAGGTTTCTTCTATCCACCGAGCAAGGTCATGATTTCTTGTGATATGACGTTAACTCATGTCACAGTGAGGTACAGCCAACTATATTAGAGTGTTCTACGGCTTGGAAATATATTGAGAACCATTAGGCATTTGAGCTGGCTTTCTGCTGGGAACAGTATGTCAATATATATGTTCCTGCTTTCTGTAACTGCTAGCAAGTCAGGAAACTGACTTTTCATTGATTGTCTAATGTGATACCTTCACGTATTTTGTTATTTTTATAGCTTTGAGTATAGATAGTAAGGCATATAATTAACATTATTATGATGAAAGAAAATTGAACAGCAACTATTTTTAACGATTCTTTTTTGTTCAAATTGTAAAAACCTCGATAGCTTCAGGGGGGATGCGCCCCCTGACCCCCTGCCTCAGTATAAACAGAAGGCAAGCTACGCCACTGTTAATATGATAAAGTATCATTACATGTGTGTTCGTATGTGTGAATTGCTGCGTTTTTCCACATGTCGTGTTTTTCCATTTCAGTATTTGATCAATCAATTTAGATATAATAGCATCTTTATATTATAAGTTATCTACGTTCATATCCGTAGATATGGATAGTTTAACACCCTGAAGTACCCCAGTACACCATGAGGCGTAGCCGAAGGATGTACAGGGTACTGAAGGGTGTTAAACTATCCATATCTACGGATATGAACGTAGATAACGAATTTATCCCCGATCTTAGTCCAAATCGGGCGAGTTTTATAGAAATTCGGGGTACAAAGTGTAACGTGAAAACAACGTTTTTTTTCATTATCTAACAAAGTTTTATTGAATTTTGGAAATTTTACATATTTTTTACGGAGTGTAGGGTACTAACTTTGGTAGAAAGAACCCTACAGGTAGTCAAATATAAGACGTTTTTAATACGGAGAGAGAGAAACTGGATTAAGTCTAATTTGGCGCTCAATGTTGTGAGAGTTACGTCATAGATGGTGTGACGTCAACGTGGGTCATTTCCATAGCTAGGTCAGTAGTCCCATTCCTTGAAAATGTGGCAGTCAAGTGATGCATTTAATGAAATGAGTGTAAATGATCGGGATAATAGGACAAAATCGTTAATGAATTAAATATTTAATTACAAACATCATGGATAATCTACAGATTTCAATATTTCACAAGGAGCAATCATGAAACTAAGGATGAACTTGCGCGAAGTTCCCCGGGATAATGGTTAGCAACGTCCGGGAATATGGGTTAGCAACACCCAGGGGCTATGGGTTTTGTAACGACGTGCGTTAACCAATCAAAATCCTAGATATATACTAGGACGGAGATAATGAAAGATATACGTGTATAAGTAGGGAACAATAAGTATAAGCCTAATAGTGTTAACCAAATACTTTGATAAGATGATCAGAACACGCACTGTGACTTCCTGTTTTGCCATCTATTCTTCCTCCATTGAAAAAAAAAGTAAAATAACAAAAGTACCGAACTCAGTGGAAAATTTAAAGCGGGAAGTCCCCAATAACATGGCAAAATCAAAAGCGTAACACATCAAACGAGTGGAAAACAACTGTCGTGTTCCTGACTTGGTACAGACATTTTCATATGTAGATATAACGAGCAAGTTATTACTTTGTACTTGTACATTATATTTGTTATGCCGTTCTAACAATTTGGAAACCTTTAATAATGAAGACTTCCTATTTGATTAATTAGAGACTTCACTCGATGCCGTCAGTTTTCATCATTTAATTACTTAAAAAGCCACATTAAGAAAGAGGGGGATATATATTCTCGAAACATCCTACATAAAATTATACTATTTATATCGGTAATTCTGCTAATTATTTTATTAATATTTATAACTTCTGCTGTCAAATAGTAGCTATAAATCTGAGCATTTACCTTTATATAATAGCTACTACAAATATTAATCAGAAATATTACGTTTATGTAACATTAATGTATTCTATAATTCAATATCTCATTATTTCTTATCGCTTTTCCTACTTTTATGAATGAAAGTTATATCAACGAGCAGTGATTTATGAGTGTTTGGTAAATATTTGTTAATCTTGAATTTCAGAAGCTGGGGGAAATATATTATCCTTTAAGTGTCGAAGATTCCATTTTATATTTATAAAGCTGCTATTTGGTATAGTGGTATATAAATAGCGATGCTACCATGGCCTCGACAGATAAATAATTACTTTTCTACTGATGGCCTAGTTATTATTACATGTATTACGCAACATGTATTTAAAATACTTCTTTTTTTTTAATCTATAGCTTTCTGACATGCAACGTTTTCTTCATTGAAATAAAAATTGGGAATATTTATTTGCGTTTATTTCTCACAAACGATTGAAACAACCACGTGATGTAAAGTCGCATTTGAAAACGCCTTCATACTGCGTGGAGCATCATGTCAAATATAAAAAAGAAAATGTGGTATGATTGCAAATGAGACAACTCTCCAAAAGAGATCAAATGACACAGAAATTAACAACTATAGGTCACTGTACGGTCTTCAACAATGAGCAAACCCTCCCCGCATAGTCAGCTATAAAGGGCACCGAAATGCCAATGTAAAACAATTCAAACGAGAAAACTAACGGCCTAATTCATGTGACAAAAAATGAACGAAAAACAAATATGTTACATATAAACAAAAGCTTTGTTGGAATAGGTTGTTTGACAGTAGCCTAAAATAAATATTTTACTTGTATAAGGATGAACCTAACTGACGACCGAACCAGAAAAATCCTGCTCACAGTTAATTTCCGGCAGAACCTCTTGTATAATTACGTTCGGGTTAAAAACATCTATTCGGAAACGAAAACTCCTCCGCTATAGTGTCAAGTTGAAATATTATTTCGGTTGTAAATTTTATGATTTATAAAGTGAAGTCTTTGATTAGGATATGACAATACTAAACATTGTTCGATTATCATTGCCACGGCTGTTGGATATTTATATTTGCATGCAAGACAAAAATAATCATATTTCCAATTCAGATTAAAATCTTGAATAAGATAGGGATTTTGTTTATAGCCCATATAAAGTTATTTTGAATTATGTCTGATACTGCCACAATTGTAGAATAAACAAAGTTATTAACTTTGATATTTTATGTAATATTAAGATGCATGTTGCCATTAAAAAATTTCCCTTGGTAAACTTATCTGTGATATGTCAAATGTATTCAATTGTTCTGTGAAATTATCAAGCTCATCAACTTTTATGCATTAACAAGCATGTAACAAAGATACTAAAACGGCTTTCATTTCAATATAATTGGTCTCCCTGGACATATATTCAATTGCCATCAATTTTCAAGAGGATAGATAGACCCTTTGTACTGTGAATATATTCGATCTTAGGAGATCTTGTAATGCTTCAGTTCAGCATTCAATAGAAAAACTATTAAAATTTGTTTTCATTGATTTTGTTTTTCAAATACTGTGCGTTAAGGATGTATTCTTCTGACTTTTCAGTCTCGTTCAGTCTCGTTGAAATCTCGTTCTTTAATTATTTCCAAAACATGCAATACAAGTGGGAAATGTCAATGAATTTTATAAATATTATAATCAAACATAACTCTGTGAAAAAATTGTGTATTTACGATGAATGGTTTTTGAGTAATCCCGTTTTTAAATTTTACGACCAATCAAGTCTGTATTTTGAGCCAAAATTTTGAGAAAATGGGTGAGGGAAAAAAAAAATGATTTTACAAGAATCATGTACATCCCATATCATTTTGGTTTTTCAAATTTCTTAGATATGTATTTTTTTCAATCATTTTTAACAAAAATTGTGAAATAATATGCATTTTGTTCTTAAAACTGAGAAAAATCACAAAAATACCAATTTGACAGCATGGTAAATTTTACACAAAAAAGCGTCAAAATATGATAAAACATTCTTATATTAACACCTACCTATAGTGTTTTTCAGTAAAATTTATTCAGATTGCAGAGGCGGATTTAGAGGGGGGCCCAGGGGGCCCGCCCCCCCCCCCTTAGGTCAGTCAGTGGGCCCCTACTTATGAAAATTTCTGGATCCGCCACTGCATTGGCCCACTTCATCTTTAAAGAAAGTATGAAAAAAAGTTTAATTGTGGAACTGTTTTCACGATAATAGCCCAAAAATAGGTAAAAATCGATGAAAAAATGGGAAAATCATCAGAATTTGGCATTTTCAAAGGGCCGTAGCAAAAAAAGAACTGCACCACTATATGATTATTTCTTCACCAATTGTTTCGTTACAGTCTTATAAAGCCAAAAATCAGGTTAAGAAAAAAAGTTTAATTCTGGAAAATTTTGGCTCCTCAGAGGTGTACATCCTTAAATGCACTGTGGTGTAATTATTAATATCTTCCAGTTATTCTAGACATTCCGTCATTTACCTGAAATGATTCTGTGTTTTAATGTACTTTTATAACAAATGAGCAAGAGAGAAAAAAACACTGCAAACATTTCATCACCTCTCCAAAAATATAAACTTTTATCAGTCTAATGACCGGTCATGGCCATTAAATTAATTACATTTCATCTTTTTTTCATTTCTCATTGAGAATTATATGTTTTGCTACCTTCAGAATTGACTGATAATTGACGATGTTCATGAAAGTAATACCTTCTTGTGGGGGATTAAAATGTTAAAAATTCTGTAGTGAAGAAACTTTATCTTATATACAGACCGCTTTGCTTTAACCCGATTTAACCTTAGGGGACGACCATTTGATATTCTGGGGGGGGGGGGGGGACAGGAGGATTTTGAAAATAAATAACTCGTCGGCCTTGATTATCACGAAAATAAATGGTTTGTTCTGTGGTAGTTAGAAATTAAATTACCTGACTTGCAATGTATTGAAAATAAATATCTCAGCAGATCTAATCGAAAGTATGAGATGGCACCAGATTCTTCATAAATTCATCCAATTACCAAAAAAAATCGGGAAACACTTCCCAAATCTTTTAATGTTAAAAGTATAAATATTTTTTAAATATACTTGAAATGTTTGAAAATTGGTTTCACTTAACTTGAGGTATATTTTCTCAGGAACACTTTAATACCTCACTTTTATTACAGGACCGTAACTACATTGAGGGAAATTTCAAAACCAAACGCTTGTCTCCATATCAAATGTGTGCAGAGCAAATGCCTTGCAAGAAGCAAGTTCTGTTTTCGTAGCCCCTGATTTTTTGGGATCAATCTGTCTTATTTATTTGTCTTTTGTTCATTGGTTACCCATATGTATTCTGTTAGTGTTGCATTCCTTTTGTAATTTAGTCATTTTGTTATTAACTTTAAAAAAAAAACAGAAGTCATAGACTTAACTATGTGAATTACTTTTTTGCTTTATCATGCATATTGGTCTTTTGATGTTGTCCCTAGAAACTTAAGTCTTAAACTGAATCTATACATTTTGCTTTGAGACCAAAACATTGTCAAAAAAATATTAAAACAGAACTTGCATTTTCAGATTAAGAAAGGGACTGGGGAACACCCACAAAGAATGATTTTACATCATTTGTTCTATAGCTTCTTGGGCCTTCAGTGGCTCCAAAACCCTTAAAAATATTTTGCCTCGCTCCGCTCGGCTAAACATGTTTGGTGTTTATATATCTCAACTTGTACGTGTATGTAACAGTGTTTTAGATTTTAACGAGAGAAATTTATGTATTACTGAAAAATTATTACACCAGGGTTTTCGATATCACGAACTTGTCAACATTTGCTAAATTTTATCATCGGTATAAGGACATCATTCGTAAATATAGCTCAACATGCAGACTTCTTATACGTTCAGGTATTTCACATCCAATATTTTATGGAAACATTCTTTATAAAGCACAAAAATGTCAGTATTCACCTCAGAAGCTAACAAAACCTTTAAATAGACTTATTAAGAAGGGATATAGTTACGATACTGTTGTGAGGTCATTAAAGATTGCATATTTTGGCATTAATATTGATTCACTTATAGGGTCTTTGAATCGGAACTAAACACACTTATTATTAATAAACCAGTTGTTGGCATGACACGGGTTATGTTCTTCTCATATATGTTATGATGGTATGATACTAAACTCCTCACGGGGAGGATTGTGCCTGATATTCATATGATGAAGACATATTTTTCAATCAGTTTAATTGAAGTCTGGAGCTGGCATGTCAGTTAACTGCTAGTAGTCTGATGTTATTTATGTATTATTGTCATTTTATGGTGTTTTTTTTTTTTTTTTGGTCACTTCTTCTGACATCAGACTCGGACTTCTCTTGAACTGAATTTGAATGTGCGTATTGTTATGCGTTTACTTTTCTTCATTGGCTAGATGTATAGGGGAGGGTTGAGATCTCACAAGCATGTTTAACCCCGCCGCATTTTTGCGCCAGTCCCAAGTTAGGAGCCTCTGGCCTTTGTTAGTCTTGTATTATTTTAACTTTTAGTTTCTTGTGTACAATTTGGAGTTTAGTATGTCGTTCATTATCACTGAACTAGTTTAGTCTTAGTTGCATGATTTTTTTATTAGTTGTTAGTGGCTTTGAACTAGCTGTCAGATAACTGCGAGTACTCTCAGATCTGTTCATTGTGTCTTTTTGTGTCGGGATGTATAAGTACCGGGCCACGTCCACTGTATTGTTGTCCCTCTGATGAGTTAAGCCTTTTTCAACTGATTTTTATAGTTTGTTCTTATGTTGTACTGTTATACCACTGTCCCGGGTTAGGGGAGGGTTGGTTTCACTTAACTTGAGGTATATTTTCTCAGGAACACTTTAATACCTCACTTTTATTACAGGACCGTAACTACATTGAGGGAAATTTCAAAACCAAACGCTTGTCTCCATATCAAATGTGTGCAGAGCAAATGCCTTGCAAGAAGCAAGTTCTGTTTTCGTAGCCCCTGATTTTTTGGGATCAATCTTTGTTCTTATGTTGTACTGTTATACCACTGTCCCGGGTTAGGGGGAGGGTTGGTTTCACTTAACTTGAGGTATATTTTCTCAGGAACACTTTAATAAGTGTAAGTACCGGGCCACGTCCACTGTATTGTTGTCCCTCTGATGATTTTTATAGTTTGTTCTTATGTTGTACTGTTATACCACTGTCCCGGGTTAGGGGAGGGTTGGGATCCCGCTAACATGTTTAACCCCGCCACATTATTTATGTATGTGCCTGTCCCAAGTCAGGAGCCTGTAATTCAGTGGTTGTCGTTTGTTTATGTGTTACATATTTGTTTTTCGTTCATTTTTTTACATAAATAAAGCCGTTAGTTTTCTCGTTTGAATTGTTTTACATTGTCTTATCGGGGCCTTTTATAGCTCACTATGCGGTATGGGCTTTGCTCATTGTTGAAGGCCGTACGGTGACCTATAGTTGTTAATGTCTGTGTTATTTTGGTCTTTTGTGGATAGTTGTCTC
Organism: Mytilus galloprovincialis; assembly: GCF_965363235.1. Taxonomy (NCBI): domain Eukaryota; kingdom Metazoa; phylum Mollusca; class Bivalvia; order Mytilida; family Mytilidae; genus Mytilus; species Mytilus galloprovincialis. The sequence goes on along the minus strand of NC_134839.1, from coordinate 113,130,649 downwards.
ATTGGCAATCATACCACATCTTCTTTTTTTTATAGTATATATTTGTTTAGGGGCCAGCTGAAGGACGCCTCCGGGTTCGGGAATTTCTCGTTGCATTGAAGACCTGTTGGTGACTTTCTGCTGTTGACTGCTCTATGGTCGGGTTGTTGTCTCTTTGGCACATTCCCCATTTCCATTCTCAATTTTATTGCAAATACTTTTAAAAAAAGGCTAGATACAACCAAACTGTAATACTGTGTATGTATATATGCAGTTGGGAATATAGAAGATTCATTTCTGCAGAGGATGATGATTAATTTTGATAAAATGGTACATAATGACTTGACTATACATGTATTATTTGTAATCATGATAATAAACGAATAATTTAAAAAATTGTATGTTTTCGAATATTATAGTTATAGCTGTGAAAATAAATAATCAATCCCTTGCTTTAATGAAAATGAAAAATCTTGCATCAATAGTGCAAAAAATAGATAACCTGTCCTCTTACTTTACAAAAATAAATAACCGATCAAAAAAAAATCCTTCTGCCCCCCCCCCCCCCCCCCCCCTCCAGAATATCAAATGGTCGTCCCCTTAAAAAGAGAAAAAAAATTATGTTAAAGACATTTGTATTAATTCCACAGGACAGGTTTCTCCAGAAAATGTTTAAATATAACTGATTTTGAACTCATGATTCTTTTAAGACAATTTACAATTTTTGGGGGCATTTGTTTGGGGAGTGGGGAGTGGGGGATCGTACGTCTCAGAATGAGCCTTATATAAATAGCAATGAGTTTGATAAATACAGCCAAAAAAAACCGACACACATATTCAAAATACTTCTCGAGGGCAGCATTCAGTGATTGATTGATTGAATGTCTTTATATCCTTTAATAAATGAATATAATGGTTTACTTTTATAAATTGTTATTTGGAAGGAGAGTTGTCTCATTGGCACTCACACCACATCTTCCTTTATCTATAAACAAATTGTTTTATTCAGAATTCAGAATATTCATAAGACACGAGTCGACAAAAGATTTAATATAAGTTATAAGAACCGAGTCCATGTTAAAGATCAAAGATATCGATATTATGGCTTTGTGGGTTGTAGGAGATTTTTCTAAACGATTGATATTTTTTTATTTTTATAATGTTCCAGAGTTCATTGAATGTACTTTTTCAAACTTTATTTGCGATGTCTATCAAATAGATCCGTTTTGTTTCGGTCATACCGTTCCGACTGGTCACAGATGTATTAAACGATATATTTAAACACAGTTATCTAGCGGAAGGATATTTAATGGTTTTTTTTTATCTTTTGTATTCAAATGTATACCAGGTATAAATGAATGGCAATCTGTTGATATGCATATATATAACTAAGGTTAAATAGGATAATGATTTTGAAATTACTCCATTGATAAAATTAAAAACCAGCGAGTTAAAACCTGTTAGCCCAGAGGAGCTGAAAATAGAGAAATGTACGGAAGCCGATAAGGGCCATTCAAAAAAAATATTTTATGTCGTAATTACGACATAGCATGTCGTAATTTTGACATAACATGTCGTTATTACGACATCGCTATGTCGTAATTTCGACATAACATGTCGTTATAACGACATCACTATATATAAAAGAATATGTATTATGATTGCCAAGAGACTAAATGACACAGAAATTAACAACTATGGGTCATCATCATGCCCCCAATAATGAGAAAAGCCCCCGATTAGTCAGCTATAAAAGAGGGAGAAAAGATACCAAAAGGGAGAGTCCCCGAAATGCTGTGTGGCAGACAGTGTTATTAATTAATTATTAGCTCCCTTGGTAAAAATCCAAATTTCATATTTAATGTATTTCATTGTTAAATAATTTACATGAAGCTTAATAAGTATATATTTGTTAATTGCATAGGTTTTGCTATTTGAATTCATTGGTTGAAGATTTTTTATTTACATTGTAAAGTTTAATATTTGCATCGTCGCAAAATCTTTGGTTACCTTCTTTGGATACCTTCAGTGAGAAACTTATATATTTTTTAAATCCCGTCGAAGTGTTATAAGTTACCTGCCATGGAAGGGCTGTACAGCCAGACAAGTTTGAAATAAACAAATAAGACGTGGAAATATATGAGGACTGACATTGCATGGCAAGCATTCCATCTCCCTTTATATAAGCGCAAACTACATGACTTCTTGTATTAAGGGTGAATTGAAGTATTGATAGCTCTATTTCTACTTTCAAACGTTGGGCACGACATTCCTACAACACGACGTTACACTTTAACATGCGGCGTCGAAGAGGGTTTTTGACTTCGTTTAATTTTTGCAAGTTTTATTCGGTTTTTCATATTGTTGGTTGATTCTGGTTCTGTTCGTTTTGTGATGTCAAAAATTACCTCGAGTTGTGGAAATCGATTTAATAATGTTTACTCTTTAAGTTATTTCAACTAAAAATGCAGTACTGTCGCAAGTAATGTAGGAAGGAAAGATGGGACGGAAGTACATGCATACGGTTTTCCATATTTTTGTTTTATCATAGGATGTTTAACTTTCAAGGTGCATATCAGCTGTCATTGTAAAATTTCTATATCTTAATTCAACCAATACAAATATATCTGACACTCTGCAAGTAAATCGAACATTTTTACCCTTGGTAAAATTTGAATAGAATTGTATTTTCCCTGGCACATAAGTTGTCGAAATACACCCCTTCAATTACTTGAACCTTGGCTTGAAAATTATTTCCCAAGTTATCTATAGCGTTTAACTACTGATATACATTCTAAAGTATAATAGTAATCTACTCCTGGATCGTCCGCGAAAACGGCAAATATAATCCCGGGTTTTTATTAATTCGATGAAACGGTTTTCGTTGCTGTTTGGGATTCGTCTTTCAATTACCTCCATTTCATGCACAAGTTTATATTGACGAAAAGTTCCGGCTTCGCTAGTACAGGAATTATTTTCATCACGACCGTTATAAGTTAACATGAATAGCAGGACAAATCGCGAAGTAAAACATTCCGTGAACTGGTATTAAGTCTTTAAATATTGGTGATTGCACCTTACTGAAGTGACGGCTTTAAATGATCTATTTCGGAGTACTTCCGTAACATAACTTTCAATTCGCATTTTACATTTAGAGGACTGTCTTGGTGTCTTTGCAAAAGTTGGACGAAGTTCATGTAATGGGATGTTTTCCCCATTTCCCAATTCTTTTAAATAAATCGTTAAAAGCTATAAACGATTAATAAAAATTGCAAAATTTAACCTGTGTCGAACCTATGTCCTCGGGCGGAGTCTATAGCAACATGCACTATTCTTTTTTTTTCGGCAGCAATCATCAACCTCTTTTTCCAAATTTTATAACACGATTTGTTTTAATTATCATGAACATTTAATTGAAACTTTACCACATGTAACGTCGGAAATTAGCGTCTTTAGGATTTTAGACGTTTTCAGACGTTTGGACAAATTGGCTACCGTTTTGTAATGTGTGGAAGCATTTTATTCCTTTAAGACCCAAATATGTAGGTAATAAGAAAAGAATATTGGCATTTTTTACTCTTCGTGTATCTAACTTTTGTTTTTATTAATTATAAAAAAATACGCGTTAACTGCTTTGAAAAATGAAATATCAACTTGGACAAAATGGCTACCGTTTGAAAAACGACTGTGTAGAGAAGATTTTTATTGAATCAGCAATATTTGAACTCACATGAGGCAAATATTTGTACTTTTGTTAGATATTATTATTGTCTTACTCTTTTTATTCATTTTCTGATAACATTCACTTTCAGTCCTTGAGTTAATGAAAAACGTCGTTGGACATTTTTCTTATTCCAGCTTAATATGCAGTCACCGAGTCAAATGAAATTTGGCAAAATAACGGCTTTAACGGCACAGAGAACCAACACATGTCGTTGTTCCTGCCAAGAATCAAGAAGATCAGAGAATAAGAAATAGGATCACTATACATAAGGGTTAAAACAGTTTTTTATAAATGTAACGTTGGACATCCGTTTTTTTTCACAAAGCTTTCTTATTTTAATCCTCAAATAAACTAGATATTACTTAGTATATGATCAAGAGCTGTAAAAACATAATTTAAAACATATACTGAATTTGTTACAATATTGTTTCGTGTTTTCTAACATTTTTATTTTTATTTTGTTTTGCGGATGAAATTTCGAAGATTCTGTTTTAAATCCTAGGCGTTGTAGGAACATCGTGCCCAACGTTTGAAAGTAGAAATAGAGCAATCAATACTTCAATACAGCCTTATTACAAAAAGCCTTGAAGTTAGCACTTATTTGTAGGGAGATGGATAGCTTGCCTTGCTAGGAATGAATGTTAGACTTAACATACAAGGTCGGTCTAATTACATGGGATCTATAAAATATATAAATTTCTCACTGAATCTATTCAAAGAAGGTAACCAAAGATTTTGCGACGATGCAAATATTAAACTTTACAATATAAATAAATATCTTTAACCAATGAATTCAAATAGCAAAGTCTATGCAATTAACAAATATGTACTTATTAAGCTTCATGCAAATTATTTAACAATGAAATACATTAAATATGAAATTTGGAGTTTTACCAAGGGAGCAAATAATTAATTAATAACACTGTCTGCCACACAGCATTTCGGGGCTCTCCCTCTGGTATCTTTCCTCCCTCTTTTATAGCTGACTCTGTGGGGCTTTTCTAATTATTGGGGGCATTATGATGACCTATAGTTGTTAATTTCTGTGTCATTTAGTCTATTGGCAATCATAATACATATTCTTTTATATATATAGCGATGTCGTTATTACGACATAGTGATGCCGTTATTACGACATGATATGTCGAAATTACGACATAGCGATGTCGTTATAACGACATGTTATGTCGAAATTACGACATAGCGATGTCGTTATAACGACATGTTATGTCGAAATTACGACATAGCGATGTCGTAATAACGACATGTTATGTCGAAATTACGACATGCTATGTCGTAATTACGACATAATATTTTTTTTTTGAATGGCCCTTATCGGCTTCCGTAGCTATATACATATAGGCTGCTTTATTATTCTGAAATATACTTTAAATCTATTTGTTTTGTTCATTTGTCCTTGTAACATTGTGTCATACATTGCATGATCATTTATCAAACATATCCTATACGGAAGTAATCGCCTTTTTAAATTAATCATTTTTTGAACTTGGTCAGTGTCTCAAATAAATTGTATAGAAAAAAATTATGATAAATGAAATGCGAGTCATTTAAAACAAACATATCGGTCAAATAAATCGGTCGTCTTCTGAAAAGTTATATTTATCAAAGGCTTAATAGTAATAAATGATTTGAATAATGTGTGCTTACAATGAACTTTGTAACATTTCCACGAGGAACTATATTATTATTAAATATTTCTTCCTGTTATGGAGGACATAACCGTTTGTTCTATGGTAATTTATAAAATTGTATTTCCTTAAACGTGTTACAAAAATACATATAAAGATAAAAAAAAACATTGGTTTCTACTTAAAGATATTTGTTGCTGCTATTGTGTGGTAATATGAGATACAGCTTTTTTTAAATCTAGTTGTTTTCTTTACGTAAACTTTTAGGGCACGGTGGAAAATTTTCTTTTATTTTTTTTTTCTTCTGTTTTTGGTACATGTCTTTGACGGACATCACGTGATCAAGATAAGATCATACTGCTATGTAAAATTGTCAATCTTATGCAACATTAATCGATTCTTAAAAGATCTGTGATTAATGTCTTATCTTGAATATTTATGAAATCACAGGTCGACAGATTTAGTTGAACGTGAAGACATCAAATTAAGAGAGGACTTAAAAGTTTTCAGTCCATGTCCATATGATTAAAAAAATAAATTGCTCTCCTTACTGATGTCTGGGTTATGTCGTTTGAGACGAAATCAACGTTAAGTACCGTTCAGATATGTAAAACTTGTTCTATCAGGGATCAATCAAATAATTGAGTTATAACATCAGGGTCTGTGATCTTATAATTGTCGGTCAGAAGGACATGTTTTGTAGAGTTGAAATATATCAATTCAAACAATTCAATTCTTCACGTTTTAAATTAAGACTGACTTAATAAACTGTTTACACAGTCTTGAGTTTATCTGCATCATCTCAAAACAAACATATTGTACTGGTGTTGTTTGTCCTTATACAAAATCCATGCTTACTTGTTTCACTTATATGGTCAGATATACCCCCTTGGAAAGTTGATGGAACCAATGTAGTCGTTTGGATATCTTAATAATAATTATCCATACATGATGCTGTTGAATAGAAAGTTCTGTTCTACTGTACCGGTGTTATAGAGTGAACTGCATGTTCTGGATTTGTTTTGATTGTACGTTTTTGTGAGTTCGTTTTGTAATTCCAGTATGCATTGTCGTTTCTAAAAATACCTCACTTCGTCACCTTTTCATGTATTTGTTTCAAGTTTGGAATCTTTATTGTTGTGTGCTAAGAGATAGTCCAACTCACTGGTTGCAGGTTTGGAACCTTTTTATGTTGGCGCTAGTGTACGCTATTGGATGGCTATTTCATTGACATGGATTTCACACCTCTCTCTCTTTTCGTATTTTTCAAAATATATGAAAAAAATATATATACCTAAGGACATATAGAACATCATTATGTAAATATACCAGAAAGACAATACATAGCTTAACAGCTAAAATTTTCCAAGTACAATGTTATTAAGTTAAACATTGATTCGATATCTATTTTTCCAACTAAAGTTAACTTGAAATGAGGTCTCTAGACTTCTTGCATCGGTGCATGTAATAAAGTAAGAAAAAATAAAACATATATAAAAACATGTCTAGAGATGAAATATATAAAGTATATCATAATTACCACAAGGCTATGTATTCTGGGAATGTAAAATGTTGGTAGAGTACAAACTGATGGCAGCAATTATCTAGTATAATAAACTTATGATACCACGACTTGTAGAATAACCTTCGACAAGTGCATTCGAAAATATAAGCTAAAAACACGAAATATATAAAGCTATTCGGTGCATCAAAATAAAAAAGGCGCCTTAATTTAACATAACGATACGGCTAATGTCAGTTTAGTCTGAAGGAGATTCACAATGTGTTATTTTAATCCAAATAATACTGGCCACTAGGCAGATAGTACACTATGTGACTGACGAACCATAAACGGTACCGATCAAAAAGTAAGCATCTAGCTGACGGATCATAAACGATATCGAACAAAAAGAAGTTAAGCACCTCGGACTGACGGACCATAAACGGTACTCTCAAAAAGTAGTTAAACACATGGGACTGACGGACCATAAACGGTACCGACCAAAAAGTAGTTAAACACCTGGGACTGACAGTTCTTATTACAGTCCAGATTGATTTTGGAGATGTTGTTCATATACCATACGTGTATATATATTCACTATAGAACTCTATAATAGTTATATTTAGATTAAAATGTTATACTAAATTGTCCTATCTTAAGGTTCCTAAACAGCATAACTTACATACGCTGACTTCATGTTCAATGTTACAAAAATTGCTTTGTTCTTCTTGATGTCATCTTTGTGCCTTTGGCATCCTTTAAGATTCAATAAAATGTTGCAGCTTTCTGTCTTTTAAAGGTCCTTGTGTCTTTGCGATGTTGGCATCGATTTTGAAGATGTTAAAGATTCTGTCATATTGAAGTTATTGGAGTAATTTTTCTATGCAACCAGCGTTTGTGAAAAGTCTGAAAACTTGTAGTTTTATAATTGTAGATATTTTGTAACTCGGGAACGTTGCGCAGAACTTTGAATTTCACTTTCATTCGATATAATGCTCACCTACCATATGTCCTATCTTACCATCCATACTACATGTGTTTACTATTATGCCGTCTCTTCTATGAAATATTTCACGCCTATATTTATTACTAGCATTACTTGTTTCTAATTATACGACTATAAAACAATATAATATAAGTCTGTTAGACAATGGAATATTTATTTTGGTAAATATTGATATACAAAAGTTGGTAATGGGATTTAATTATTCTTTTGTGACTTCTGTAACACAATTTTCTGTTTTAAATCAATAAAGTGTTTTTTAATGAGACAATAATATAGCATTTATCACCAACACGAGTATTTATTATTCAGTATGTATTTTGTGTTTATTAGTACTTCTGTTATCGCACGATATACAGACGTGAATTATACACCATCAGACTATACATCATTAGACATTACATATCCTGTAAACTTACTCATCAATTCAGAGGAAATTTAAATTTGGTTTCAGTTTGGTTTTATGCTACACACATTCTTATTTTGTTGTTTGTGAGACTGTATTTGCTGAATTTAAAAAATCAATTTTGTAGATAATTATATATGATAAAAAATAACATTTTCCAGTTTAATGTGCAAGCGAAATAAGAAATGACATTTTATCAATTTGTAATAAGCGAAGCTTTTTCCCCTCATTGGGAAACCTCAACCTAAAAAATATGAAAGCCAATGATTTTTAAATACTTAAGAAACAATAAAACGAAAAGGCTCTAAAAGAACTGTCAAATACACCTATCGTTAACATTGGGTATGCATGGAAGTAGAAACCTTGGTTTCTTACCATTTACCGAAGCACTGACCTGTGCTGGTGATACCCTCGGGGACTAGTAGTCCAGCAACAGTAGTATCAACCCAGTATCCACGACAGACAATGATAAAGTCACAAAACGTACGCGTACCACTGAACATTGACATCAACTGTGTGAAACTCAGTCTAACCCCTAAACACAATGGATACCTAAATTTAATCATATTTTAGAATAATATTCTGCGATAATTTTTTACTCAAATGCTACATTAACTTCAGACAACATTCCTACAGAATGAGTGCTTTTATGAATATTGGATTTAAGTTCATTTTTCAGTTTATCTCATTCATCATTATGGTCATTCATGTTACAAGTTACTAATAAAATGACATAAGCCTTTTACGACTGGTTTTTATATGTGTTCATATGTTGTACGGTTATACACCACTATTTTAGGGATGAGCTAGGACGCTTTTACGCCAGCAAACAATTAATCTCGCCAAATTCTGCACATGGCTGTCCCAAAATCAGGAGCCTGTAATTCACCGGTCACCGTTTGTTGCTGTATATTTTATTTTTTTTATTTATTTTCATGTTTGGTACATAAATCAGACGTTAGTTTTGTCACTTGAATTGATTTAAATGTGTCATTTCGGGGCTTTTTGTGGCTTACTGTGTGGTATGGTTTTTGCACATAGTGGAAGGTTATACGGTGACATGTAGTTGTTAACTACTTAGGTCATATGATCACTCGTGGAGTCTCATTGGCAATCATACCACATCTTCTTATATGTTTTACTCTTGATTACAAGCTACTTAATCATATGTTTATTTTTGTGTTGTCCCCTTCTTCCTGAATACGTTGTTTTATTCCGTCAATCACAAATGCAAAGAACCAGATGTTAATCAAATATTTCTTTACAATTATTGTTAACTAGAAAACAAAGGCTTTGATCTTTTTCAATTATATTGATTAATACAAAACGAAAGGACTTGAAAAGATAACATCTAACGATAGTGATATTTATGTCTGTAAATGCACCATATTTTCTTTCATTATTCTTTATATGCTTTATCACGTTATGCAATCAGGGTTTAGTTCTTCTTTATAGACACGATGTAAATAAAAGGCACTGAAACAATAAACTCAGATCTAATTACTGACACGTATTGCACTGCATATAAAATGACATTATGTATATAGATATAAGAAGATGTTGTATGAGTGCCAATGAAACAACTCTCCATCCAAATAACAATTTATAAAAGTAAACCATTTTGTCCGTGGACTGTATGTATTTACATGCAGTCTAAACGTAACTAAGTGATTAATCAAAACCTTTACTAAATTCTTCCATAAATACAAAAACTTGGTAAGAAGGCTACGCATATAGAGTTCTAACCCAAAACGGAATATCGCAGAATTTTTACGGTGATGTTGTTTAAAAACTCCGTAAATTTAAATATAATCCATGTAAACTAATTTTAAATTCCTAGAAAATTTTGAACAAGCTTTTAGTTACTGTGCGTACTTTAATGAGTTAAACCAAATGCTACTGATTTTTACAGGCTGTTCGCATGGTGAGATGCACCAATATCACAGTTAAAGTGAAGGTTAAATGCTCCCAAACAGGTTTAATCTCTATACATTCTTTATGTGCCTATCTCAAATCAGTTTCTGATCCAGTGGTTGTCGTTGGTTCTTGTATGTCACATTTGTTTTTTCGTATCGTATCGTATATTTTGTAATAAAATTACTAGTATATCATGATTTGTTTGCTCGTTTGAATTGTTTCACATTTTTCATATCGGGGTCATTTATATCCGACTACTAGTATACTGTATGTGGATTTTTTTCCGCCATACTGGCAATCAAACCACATCGTATTTGTATAATTTACTGCGCATGTATTGACAACTTATTAGAGTGTATTTACAACACATACTGGATTGCATGTAAATCTAAAGATGAAAGAGATTTTTGGTAAAGGTCATGTCTTTAAGTGTCCTTGGATACGATTTGATGAAGCAACAATGTTATTTTTACCGTTTATTGATTTCTTAAATCTTGCGGCAATTTTTTCAACACTTTGTCAGAGATACCGTTAACATGATGAGCAGCTGAAAAAAGAATAGTCTATCCTTTGATGACATGAATGTACTAAAGTAATTTAGTAATAACCTTAAAACTTACATTATCATACCTCACGTGCGTGTTCTGACGAGTCAGCAGACGACCAGAAAGGACACTGGTTAGATTGCAAATACCCATTATTTTAAAACTGAAGTTTAAAGAATTGAGACATGATTCCACGTGACAAAATCTTCAGTAGATGGTCCAATTGGCATGTAACTGATAACATTCCTACAACGTTATTATTCCATTATTGCTTCTTAATGTTATCTTTCTTTTACAATCAGACATGGATTTAAATGAACTCAGTTTTAGAAATGCAATTTGATAATGAAAAAGAAAAATGTCGTTCAACCTCTCTATGTTATGGATTTAAATAAAAAAAAAAACACTTTAATTGCTGATAATAAGCAATTATTCGTAAGGCTTAATTTGAATACGTGCTTTCATTCTTTGACACTATTTATAATCATTTGAGGAAAGATTAGTTTTTTTCACCAGTCCGAGGCTATTTTTCAAATAAATGTAAAAGAAGAATAAGCTGTTTCGAAGATTGATAATGATACTCAAGGACGTTAGTGTGGATGCAGTTTGATATCTCATTTTTATCGTTTACAATTATTTACAGGCTGTTCTACAATAGTTTCTTACCTAAACTGACGGTTGTCTTTACTCTCTTGATCATTTGTTTGTTTGTTATCGAACTGCTGATTGTATTTACTCGTTTGGTTGTATAAAAAAAAACATATAGAATAATTATTTTCATAGTAATGTATCTACATATATTTTCATGAACATTGTTTTTCTTTCTTTTAATTTGATGAAAAAAGTAAAATCACAGAACTCCGAGGAAATTTCAAAACGGAAAGTCCCTAATCTAATGGCAAAATCAAATGATAAACCACATCAAACGAATGGACAACAACTGTCATATTCCTGACTTGGTACAGGCATTTTCAAATGTAGAAAATGGTGAATTGAACCTGATTTTATATCACTAAACCTCTCACTTGTATGACATTCGCATCAAATTCCATTATATTTACAACGATGCATGAACAAAACAGACATAATAGGTTAAACGGTCAATATAGGGGTACAGCAGTCATCACCGTGTCACAATCTCAATCATTTGTGTGAGTAGACCAAAACTTATTTTGAAAAACATTGATGGATTCATTTGTTATGCCGGCTATATTTAAATGTATGTTGAGTCAAATAAACTCAGCACTAAAGACAATGGAATTTTCCTTCCGGCTTGTTCGTTTCCTATGATGCCATCACGTGAATTATTGTTGTTTCAATCATTTCCAAGATCCAGACAATAATCTGCTTGCATCATTTGTAAATAGACTGAGAGACATGGTTATAACCTATTTGTCTGTATACGTACTCGTTTTAAACTTGTAGTTGCAGCATTTCCCGTTTCTAGGATGATTTTTTGTCTTTTAGCTTTAACAGCCGTCAATCTATCGTTCTTACGTCTAGAACATATTGGTATAATTATTTTGTCGATTAATTGTTTGCTCCCTTAAACATTATTCAAATATTTTTGATTGTTGTGTTCTCCGTTATTAGGAGGATGAATTTTGTTAATTTGATTTAACCTTCGTCAGTCTGTTGCTCCCGGTTTTATGCACATAGACAGAAATAATGAAATCAACGGACAATTAAATATGGTAAGTATGTGACATGGTAAAGATGTGTTTAGCTTGATAACAATATAAGTTGTTCAATCAACCCTCGATATTTAGTGTCTTACTGATTCGTCTTCCATCTTTTCCTTTTTTGTCATGCTTTTGTCGTTCTCTATTCGAATTTTGAGTCGACTTGCTTGTTTCAGTATTTCCAACGTCCTTTTTTACCTTCAAATTTGCTAACTGAGGTTTTAGAAAATAAATCTGTTGATAAGGTTGATGTACCATTACTATAGCATTTCCATGTCTATATACTATCTATGTCATTTTGTACAGTAATGTATTTTATATATATTTGTTTCAAGTACTCTATATGTGGGATTTCTTTGTAGTGACAAACAACTCTAAATTATCAAATACAGTTATTTTAATTGGTTTCGAGTTTTTAAAGTCGGTTTGATTTATCTTTTCTTTGCCAGATATTTGAATTTTATTTACGTACGAAGTACTTGTTGTGGATTAGAAATGCTGATGTGAATTAAATCTATGTTATTCTCTTGTTTATCCTTAATCAATTCTCAATTTATTCAGGTCTTAATTTTGTTGATTTCTTGTAAACCGAGCAAATTTAAATCAAATTTATTTGTAAACTAATGAATTCCTATTGAATATACTGTATTCCGGTGAACTCAGTAGGCAGTAGATACACCTCTTTATTAGCATTGTCGACCTTTATTTTATTTTCCAAGACTTCTGTTAAGTTTGTGTAATAAAGCCTGTGTTGTTTATTTTGCTCCTCTTTAATTAACTCTGAAGAATAAAATCTAGAGATCAACTTCAAACTCTATGTAATTGATTTGTTAAAGAATACTAGACACTTTCACAGTCATGGTACTGTTTTTCAAAAGACTAGAATATGATAGAAAAAATATTTTTATTTAAGTCGGGTAACAATCAATTCAATATTTTATTTACGTCTCACCTTATGTATAAAATTACTCAATACATTTATCTAAGATAAATTTTGTATACATAAACATTACACACATAAGCTCTGTAGAGTGTTACACCCCAGTAGCCAGTACTTCGGTACTGGCATGAAAATACGGAGTTTTTGTGTTATTAAAATTTACTGTTGCAAAATGATAGAAATTATTATAAATTAAGGAATGTATCTCCCTCATGCAAAGCTCTGATTCCTTTCACGGATTTGGCTATACTTTTTGGACCTTTTGAATTATAGCTCTTCATCTTTTATATAAGCTTTGGATTTCAAATATTTTGGCCACGAGCATCACTGAAGAGACATGTATTGTCGAAATGCGCATCTGGTGCAAGAAAATTGGTACCGTTAATTGTATTACTACCACTGGGTCGATGCCTCTGCTGGTGGACTATTAGTCCCCGAGGGTATCACCACCCCAGTAGCCAGTACTTCGGTACTGGCATGAAAATACGGAGTTTTTGTGTTATTAAAATTTACTGTTGCAAAATGATAGAAATTATTATAAATTAAGGAATGTATCTCCCTCATGCAAAGCTCTGATTCCTTTCACGGATTTGGCTATACTTTTTGGACCTTTTGAATTATAGCTCTTCATCTTTTATATAAGCTTTGGATTTCAAATATTTTGGCCACGAGCATCACTGAAGAGACATGTATTGTCGAAATGCGCATCTGGTGCAAGAAAATTGGTACCGTTAATTGTATTACTACCACTGGGTCGATGCCTCTGCTGGTGGACTATTAGTCCCCGAGGGTATCACCACCCCAGTAGCCAGTACTTCGGTACTGGCATGAAAATACGGAGTTTTTGTGTTATTAAAATTTACTGTTGCAAAATGATAGAAATTATTATAAATTAAGGAATGTATCTCCCTCATGCAAAGCTCTGATTCCTTTCACGGATTTGGCTATACTTTTTGGACCTTTTGAATTATAGCTCTTCATCTTTTATATAAGCTTTGGATTTCAAATATTTTGGCCACGAGCATCACTGAAGAGACATGTATTGTCGAAATGCGCATCTGGTGCAAGAAAATTGGTACCGTTAATTGTATTGCCGACCTTTTTTCTCAAGAAGATACAGTACACCCAAAATGTAAGCAAGCTTGATTTACATGGTCTCATGCGGCATGTCTTAAAAGAAAAAAAAAACACATTTGATTAAATTACAATATTCTGTAAATTTTTCCTTTTGTACATTTATGTATACTTTTTTTAGATATACAAGGTTCTATGCAAACTACACAGTTTGAATTTTTCAATCGTATATAGATATAGAAGATGTGGTATGAGTGTCAATGAGACAACTCTCCATCTAAGTCACAATTTATAAAAGTAAACCATTAAAAGATCAAAGAACGGTCTTCAAAACGGAGCCTTGGCTCAACCAACAGCAAGCTAATAGAGTCCCAAATAAAATACTAGTTTAAAACCATTCAAACGGGTAAACCAACGGTCTAATCTATATAAAAAAACGAGAAGCGAGAAACACTTAGGAACCCCATAAACAAACGACAACTACTGTACATTAGATTCCTGTACTACAAAATTGTCGAGCGTCCGGCCAAGGACAAAAATTTAATTATACCCAGTTTATTAATTCCGACCATTTAACATCCAAAAACTAATGCTATTTTAATCTTCGAAACCTTTCCATTCAGTATTATGAAATTATGCAAGGTTCCACTAAATCCTTATTGTTAATCAACATAGTGTTTGGTATTGTACGATTTAAAGCGACAATTTACTTTTGTTTCGTTTGTTAAATCTGTTTGTTGTGAATATTTTGCTATAATACTGAATTATACGACTTACTTTGTCTTATTTTCTTACGTGTTAAAGATTATAGGATTTTCAAAGTAATTTGATGCCAACTTTAGCTGACATTAATTACATATCGTTACTTTGTCAGACAAGTCCAGATGGATTTATACTCAGAGACACAGGAATCATTTAAAGATTCAGGTTTATATTTAAACTTTCAGAGAATTTAAATAGTGTATAAAAGGAGATGTTGTTATAAGTCAACCAGATACTAACCCAACAACAACAATAAATCCAAATGATCTGTATTTAACAATGTGAGGTTAACTAAATTCACTGTTTTTATTTAGACCACTCTCGTGTTCCTTCTGTTATGCCTCAGTGATGTGATAAATCAATCCAGAAATGATGGACAAACGTATATCAATCCTATAAAGAATCGAAAGTGTAAACTGTTGCTGTCAATAGATAGTCAATCTTTTCCGTAGAACTTTCTATGCATTGAAAAACTAGAATTAACCCTTTTAAATCTTAACCAACAGAAGTCAAATCACAAATATTAATATCATATAAATCAATGAACCACAATTTATCAAATTAAGTTTATAGACTTTACCAAAACTTGCAGTATCAAAAGTAGTAAGAATATTTTATCCGAATCTTACAATGTTTGGGAAAATATATTAAGTGTTAGTAGATATCTGTCCTCAATTTGAAAACACTGTCAGCTTGAATCCATACCATAAATAAACGGATGATAAACTAACCCTGAATAGAGTTGAATGTTCCTCTCTTGAGTCTCTCTTGTAACCAGTCTCTGGACTTATTCGCAGGACTATTAAATGAGGCCGAGTTCAACTAATTTCTTTTTCTTCTTCAGATCTCAACCTCCCCTATTTCGATATTTATCTATTTATGGCGACCTCTTAATTCTTCTGCCGGCGTCACACATTGGCGTATAGACCGGCGTGCACCAGGCGTACAGAGAAAATTTACAAAGTCGGTATACGTTAGTTGCACGCCATAGGAACGCTTAAGAAAACGTTAAACGCGCGTTGCATAAGTTTGAAGTACGTCGAAATGCAAATGTATACGTTTGGTTAACGCTTTAACTACAGGGAATTTTTAAGCAACTCTAAAATTTTCATCCAGCTCAAGCGTGTGTCTAGCGTATACCTATACATACGCTACAAGCGCGTTGAAAACGCTACAGATAAGTTTGAGACACGTTTAGGGCACGTTGTATACGCTTCAAGATCGTTCGACCTCAACTTAAACTTATGCTAATAATGCTTATAATAAAACGTCCCAGACACGCCGAACGTACGGATTATCGTCCTAGAAACAACGCGTCTCAAATACGTTCATGAGACTTTTCCTTCGTAGCGTGCATTCCATCTACGTAAGACTAACGCCAGGCATGTGCCAACATACGTTTATTGAACGCCCGATAAACGCTAAGGTACGCTTCTCGTACGCCCAAAACAGATCGTTGTGCACACGATACAGATATGATTGACTGGTTGAATGCATCAAAAATTTCTAGCGTATTGGCAGCGTACATGTTATTTTACCACGCCCGGCGTACGTCGGAGCTATACGCTGATGTGTGACGCCGGTAGAATGTGTTGTTGGTTTGCTGTCATTGAAATGGTGTTTCTTTGTATTCATATCAGATTTAAATTGTCCAATATTTTAGTATGTTTTTATTTTTTCTGTATGCATATTCCTAAGTTTAATTCTACATAAAACTGTATTGAATGAAGATGATAAGAAGAGTGTGCGATTTCTAAGTCAACCAATATACAACAAAACGTGTTAATGTTCTTCAATTTGTCTTTAAAAGTTCTGTGTAAAGAACTATTAAAAGTGTTTAATCTCTTTAGGTAAAAATCTATGAAGTGAATTTCATCAGTTAATTGAATCTCTTTGCACATAACAAAGACTTATTGCATAAATAGGTGAAAAAATTACAGTTATTTTTGTCCATTGGAACTAAAAATATTCTTATAAACGTTGGAATTATCTTATTAAAGTAGATAAGGTGTCTTCCTCCATCTTAGGTTTTGAAATACCAGAAACCGAAACAAGGTCTAGATCTTTAATAAAATGTGCAAATTTTGAGATTAGTAGGTAATTCATGTGTAATAATTTTCATCATAATATAGAAAATGTTATGTTCAATCATATTTATGATTGTATTTTACAAAAAAACAAATTCTTTTGTTGGATTCAACTTTTTCCAACTTGCAAAATAAGGGGATGCAACTCAAATGCAAGGGTAGATAATTCAGATAGTGTTACTTTTACAATAGAATGTGTAAGAAATTTACCCATATTATCATGTACCAAGAAAACGAGTTCGGTGACCCTGTTTTTTTTCTTTTTCTTATCTGAAAACATACTATTGGAGCTATTTTCTCATATTTTATCTCAACATTCTATGGTGTAGGTTTTGTTAATGGCAGACAATTGGGTTTTCAATGCATAATCTATACAAAATCTAACAATTTTGCGCAACCTGTAGTGCGAAAATAAGTCCGGTGACCCATTCTTTTTATCAATGTTTTTAAACAAGCACGATATGAACTACATTTGGCAAATTATTACAAAATTCTATGGATTATAATTTAGACACACCATCTACTTTAAAGATGTATTTGTTTATACCTTCAGGAGACATTTCTGTATTTCTCTATATGAGACTCTTATCAGATCGTGAGAATAATTTGAGGTGCAATAATCTTATTTGTTCATTGGGCAAATAAATCTAACATCGAGTCATAAAACCCACAAAAAAAAATAATTTAGGAGATATTACAGTGCTAGCAAGCAGGTTCAACAAATCCATATTCTTTATGAGCCTGTACTTTGGTGATTTTCGTTGAATGTTGTCTGCTGTTTTTTGTTTCGGCATAAATACAACCGTTGTTTTTCTCTTTTGAATATTTTACAATTAGTTATGCCGGAACAAATATAATACCTAACTTGACGGTATTGAGTTTGCTCATTATTGAATTTATGTATATATATGTCGTGTACATTTTATTATTTTGTACAGGTTATTACTTGTACAAAAACTTTGTAAGAGTAATAACTTGTATGATGACATCATACACGTTTGTACAAATAAAATTGTACCAGTAATTACACGTACAATTTTTGTTGAGAAAAAGATAATAACTTGTACAACACAATATCTTTGAGTTATATGTGTTTCTGCTTTTGCTTTAAATGTTTTATTCAAAAACCCCATTCTTTGGGTTTGTAAGTTGGGTTTTTTTTTGTCAATTGTCCGGTAATTATTTTCTTTAAATATTTTCTCTTATATATTTATTTTTTCGTATCATTTAGCGAATGCTTTTTTGAAATTAGATTTAATCTATACTGTGCTTGTTTTTCTTTTCTTTTTTCAAGTGTGTATAAGCATTAATTTTGAAATGTTGAAAATTCCAGACAAACGACGGATACAAATTAACAACATAAGCTAACATGACACCTTGAGAGAATTAAGCTCAACAGCTTGTTGCCACTTAGATACGGACTACTGTGCAAAGTGAAAAAGTCGTTAAAAGCAAAAATAAAATAAAACCCTTGTAGATTCAGATTCAGATTCAATATTTTATTAAAGTCTCACCACATACAATTACATATATTTACACAATAAAATATTCATACAGGTACATAAAACATACATGTATAACAACAAACATTAAATTCACATTGTATTAAAAGATTTATGAGAGACTGTACAATCAATACTATTAAAAAACATTAAGATATTGTACATATTATATATAATATATATTTGCTTATGAATATCATTAAAATACAGCATAATCAATTATATATATATATAAAAAAAAAAAAAAACATTTCTTCTGATTAAAAGGCTATAGCAGGTTCTGGCGACACTTTCAAAAACTTTATCATTATTGAATAAAAACAAATAACTGTTCCATATATTTTCAAACATAAATCATGATAAAAAAAATTGCATATGTAATATCATATATTGGAAACAACAGTAAAGCCTAATAGATCAAATAACCTATTTGTTTGCACAAGATAAGACAGGGAAGCAAGCCATCTGGAATTACACAATACGCTCAATTTATTGCATTTACATGTGCCTGCCTTAAAGCTATCCCGACAGCTGCATTGAACATGGCCTTGATCACCACTTAAAAAAAAAAACAATTGTACTGCTTTGATGACGTTTACCTCGGTGCTCTCTGGTGTCCAATATTGTCAAATCCTTTCTCTGAATATTTTCAATTTGATTGACTCATTTAACCAATCATTATTCCAAATTTTGTTCCTACTTTTTATCCATTTTCGGCAATGTTCAGATTTGATATTTCTACAGTCAATCGGCCTCGGTATACTCTTTGCACTGGTATTATAACATTGTCTCCAATTTCTAAATCTTTTAATCATCTTTTGGAATGTGCTGTTCTAATCAAAAGGTAAAGTTTATCAACTGTACAATTATAAATAATTTCGTATCCTTTGCGAATGATTTTTTAATTTCTGCTACATTAAAAACACCATACTGCCGTCAGATAGATAACTCAGCCTTGATAATCACAAAAATAAATGGTTTGTTCTGTGGTAGTTTGAAAATAAATTACCTGACTTGCAATGTATAGAAAATAAATAACTCAGCAGGTCTAATCGAAAGTATATGAGATGGCACCAGATTCTTCATAAATTCATCTTTTTTCCCCAAAAAAATCGGGAAACACTTCCCAAATTTTTTAATAACAAAAGTATAAATATTATTTAAATATACTTGAAATGTCTGAAAATTGGTTTCATTTAACTTGAAGTATATTGTCTCAAGAAACCTTACCTCACCTTTATTTTAACAGGGCCGTAACTCCATGTAGGAAATTTCAAAACCAAACGCTTGTCTCCATATCAAATTGTGTTCACGGCCTTGCAAGAAGAAAGTTCTGTTTTCCCTCAGACTTATAGCCCTGATTTTTCGGGATCAATGTTTCTTATTTATTTGTCTTTTGTTCATTGATTGCCCTTCTGTATTCTGTTAGTGTTGCATTCCTTTTGTAATCTAGTAATTTTGTTATGAACTTGATCATGAGTTTAAAAAAAAAAACAGCATCCACAGGCTAAACTATGTGAATTCCATTTTTGCTTTATCATGCACATTGGTCTTTTGATGTTTTCCCTAGAAACTTCAGTCTTACACTGAATCTATACATTTTGCTTTGAGACAAAAATATTGTCAAAAAATTATTAAAACAAAACTTCATTTTCAGATTATGAAAGGGTCTTCCGAACACCCAGAAAGCATGATTTTGCATCATTTGTTCTATAGCTTCTTGGGCCTTCAGTGGCTCCAAAACCCTTCAAAAAAATTTTTGCCTAGCTCCGCTCGGCATATTAGGTTTGCCAAAACATTAAAAAGTGCCTAGTTATAACTAAACTTAATACTATGTGTATATGCAGTTGGGAATTTAAAAGATTCATGTCTGTAGAGGGGGATGGTTAATCTAATTAAATGTTACATAATGACTTGACTATACTATATGTATTATTTATAATCAAAACATTTAAAAAATTGTATGTTTTTCGAATATCAAAAATATAGTTGTGAAAATGAATAATCAGTCCCTTGCTTTAATGAAAATAAAAAATCTTGCTTCAATAGTGCAGAAAATGAATAATCTGTCCTCTTAGTTTGCAAAAATAAATAACCGATCAAAAACAAATCCTCCTGCCCCCCCCCCCCCCCCCCCCCCCCCAGAATATCAAATGGTCGTCCCCGAATAATTTGTACAAGTTATTATCTTTTTCTCAGTAAAAATTGTACTAGTAACTACCTGTTCAATTGCATTTATACAAGTAATATATACTTGTATATGATGGCTTTATACAAGTAATTACTTGTATAAAATGTTTGTACAAGTAATAACCTGTACAAAAATATAACATGTACACGACATATATACGTTTGGCAATTTTAACGACGGAGAGTGTATGAATAAGTGGAATTTGTTATAAAGGTCAGAAACGGTTACTTGCAGAGAAAATGTATCAAATAAATAATATCAAATAATTATGTTACTATTAAATTAGGTTAATGGTGTGATTATCAGTGAAATTTGCGTGGGACTATAATCAAAAGGGTTTAAAAGATATCTGTTTGTGTACTTCCACGTTGTGCAAATATTATGATTGCTTCACTTGACGACATTGTAATTCCTGCAACATACTGTGAATCAGAACAACACAGTCATAAGACTACCAAACTTGTTATATATCTATTATAAAACGTTTTAATATATAGACTAAAGTACACTTGCTCTTGTTTGTATTATATATTACAAATAAAACTGTATTTATGTCCAACTAATCGTGTTGAGCGTACTTTATGATGGACAGAAACGCGTGTCTTGTGTAATGATAGCTACGGCTTACATTTATAAAACGGTCACTGGGTTTGTGTTGATATCAATACTGGCGGGTTGTAATTCACAATGCAATCAGTCCAGATATATTGTTGATCTACCATATGATCTTCGAAAGGCATATTGTAATTTTAGATGTATGAACCATAAATTGCCAATAGAACAAGGTCGTTTTTGGGGTGTTGAACGTGATGATCGCATTTGCGATTTATGCAATTGATGTGAAATTGGTGATGAATTTCATTATCTATTTAAATGTACTTTTTTTTCAAATAAAAGAAAAAGGCTTTGCCCTGTAATATGTATAAAAAGCCAAATGCTATAAAGTATTGTGAACTTTTTTGTTCTGATGACTACAATTTAATTGTCAAACTTGCCAAATTTTGTAAAATTGTCCTGTCTGTTATAAATTAGATTTGCCTTCCACTGCCAATTCCTTAAATCATGTACTTTATGTATAACATTGAATATGTAACCATGTCTTTTTATTATCTCATTATTTTGTATATATGTTATTGTTTGTTTATATTCACATACCCCTGATGGGGTCTTGAGAAATAAAAAGTTTCAAGTTTCAAGTAGTCAGTCAGTTACTTGGTAAAGTCAGGATTGAAATAATGTTGAAATTGAAAATTTTCACTTTGGGTATTACTATGGAAGCTGCAACTCCAAAAGCTAGACTCCCTTAAAATCCTTTGGTCTCGGGTGCACTGAAAAAGGTTACTGTTCGTATTTTTTGTGTGATGTTTTCGCAGAAATCAGTACCATACATTTGTATTGCTTCTTACTAAAGATTTAGATTAATAATAAACGATACCTATTGGCTTTTAGGAAAACCTGACAAAATAATATATTAAAGTAGTGCTTGAATTCTGTATACTCTGTTGTATAGTTGTCTCTTATGGCAATCATACCTCAGTTTCTTATTTTTATAATTCTTAAAATAATGCAAGAATACGTTATATCCAATATTTGAATCTCGTCGACGGATTAGCACAGGGATAGCTTAAGGTTCAATTCCGCAACATCTTACGATTGAAATTAACAAAGCCTTGAATTATTTATTAAGATTAGTAAATCTTTTAACACCTTTCATTGTGATAGATTAAATCTTCATAAGAAGGTGTGAAAGTTAAGGATTGCTGTTATTTTGTTATTTGTCTTTTGGCAATATTGACAAAATGTTCTACTTATTTGCGGGAGGTTATTCCCTTGGTAAAAACAGTGTGTATTGTTTGACTAAGTCTCCGTAATCAGACTATAATCTCATATGCAGGTGCAATAATTCGTCTTGTATAACTAACTATTGATCATTAGCCTCAGTCATCTTACCTCCTACAAAGATGATCTGTTAATTGGCAGTTGTAATTCCAGCCGCAAGTCCTTTAACAACATTCAATGTGCATAACAAATTATCGTCAACTCTTCTGAAAATCAATACAAGGTGCAACAACAAAATTAATGTAGTTCTAGTTCGACGTTTCAAAGAAAAGAAAAGAAAGACAGTGATCGGTGCTAACCATGGGCAACAAATAGTAGCAACAAAAGAGGGACGAAAGATACAAAGGGGACAGTCAAACTCATAAATCTAAAACAAACTGATACCGCCATGGCTAAAAATGAAAAACAAAAACAAACAACAGCACACATAGAAAACTAAAGAATAAACAACACGAACCCCACCAAAAAACTAGGGGTGATCTCAGGTGCTCCGGAAGGGTAAGCAGATCCTGCTCCACATGTGGCACCTGTCGTGTTGCTTATGTGATGACAAATCCGGTAAATAGTCTAATTCGGTAGGTCACATTCATGAAAGGGAAGGGGATTGTAGTTACGACGTAAGGAACATATCCTATAGCATAAATGTGAAACGGTTATTCCATAACGGTCAACCAACTCGTGATGGCGTCCGTAAAATTTACGAAGGGATGATTTCAACTTCACCATTCTAAACTCTTGGTTTAATAGCTTCCTTGTGAACAGCAACCCTCTATCAAGAAAATCATGATAGGAAATGCAAGCACGGGAATATCGTATCAATTGGGAGATATTTACCCCGTATGCAGGTGCTGCTGGAATGTTGCTACTTAGAAATGGAAAGTTCACAATTGGAAAGCTGAAATCATCTCTTTTGTCGTAAAGTTTTGTTTTCAACCGACCCTCATTGTCAATTTCTAGATGTAAGTCAAGATATGAGGCCGACTTAACTGTCTCTGTAGTATCCTTTATCTCTAGCTCGATGGGATAGATGCGTTCCACATAGTCACCAAATTTTGAATTATTTAGTGAAAGAACATCATCTATATAGCGGAAAAAGGATATTGCTAACTTCTTATCTTTCTTCCTAAGAAGTTCCTGCATGAAGTCAGCCTCATAATAATAAAGAAACAAGTCGGCAAGTAGAGGGGCGCAGTTTGTTCCCATTGGAAACAATCTATGTAAACTATGTTTTCACTTTTGAATATTATTTCACATTCTGGCATAGCTTACAGAATGAGTTTTGACTATTGTTGAGGGACGTACAATTTTACAAATATTTTTAACACGACGATGCGACTGTTTATTGAAACATTTACTTCAAGTAAATCGCTTTGCTTGGAGTAGAAAATACACATATGTTTTTTCCCCATAACAATTCTTTTGTTTCCCTTTTTTCCATTTTAATAAACCCCATTCACTGTTACTAACCGAACCAATTCATTTGGAGAGAAAAAAGCAAGTATGTGAGCACTTTAAAGAGTATTTACATTCATTTAACATTTTCACTTAAACTACTATCAAAAAAATAATGCAATGTTTTGATAAGTTAGGCAGAAATGTAATATCGTTTGTGTGATCAACAGCATGAGTTCCTTTGAGAAGATTTCGACAAACGTTTTACAGTTTCATTTGATTATTTCCATTCTCTTGACGGAAATGGACACATTCAATCACATTATTTGACACGATTTGTGACAAGTACTGATATTTTCCCGCGTTTTAGATAAAGCAGAAGCCATATGTCTCGTGCGTGTAGCCAGAGTTTTCCGGAACATGGTCGCCAGCAATTTGTCAATATCAACATTTCAGTTATTTCATTTGTTTTTGATAGTTTTGGTTTTTTTTTTTTTTTTTTTAATTGTAAAATATACAATATTAAGGTCACTGTGCCCAATCAACAAATTTGATCGATTTGCCTTAACGGCTATATTTTATATCATTGGAAAGAGGAGAACAAACCTCATCGAAATATCGTTGTCGTCGTTGTCTGCCGTGGTCACGTTTTTTTTAAATCAGGGTCAAAGCAAAAATTTCAGAAAAAATGCACAGTCACATTTAGATAGCTTGTTTCTCCTACATATATGCGATTGGAGCAAAATAAAAACATCTTATTTATAGAAAAATATCCTTTGTATCCACATTTAGAACTTATTTTATATTTTTAACGCCAAAATGACTTTAGATAGACATTTTTGCATATAGGGTGCAAATTTGAAATTTTCAAACAGTTGTTAAATAACAGTGACCTTGACTTATTTCGATTTCTAACTTTGAAATTTTTGTATTCAATTCATTACAAGTAAGATCAAAAGATATTTTTTAGATCTTAACTTTAATAGTTTGTCGAAAACAAAATGTATTTTTCACGTCTTTTGATAGTAAGGTGTTCGTCAATTTCTAGGTAAATATCAAATTTTTGTTATTGGGTGTGCAAGAGTATATATATATATGATTTGTTTAAAAATTTGTGTAACATTAACGTCAAACTTGGTTGAATGTAAAATTCTGTTTATAGCTTTGATTTTCAGAAGTAAAAATTAATGCAAACGGAGAAAAAGGGGGGGGGGGTAAAGTTCTGAAAACAAAACGTCTATTAGAAACAGATAAAACACCCCATTCTACATAACAGATAATTAAATGAGCAACAATTGGCTATAATGTTTACAAGTATTCAAAAATTGTTAAGGGAGAGGGTTATTTACAAAACCGATGTATTTTACAAGCAATTGCAAACATAAAAGGCGTGAGAAACCAAAGGGACATTTAAAACTGACAACAGCATTGCAAAAATACGAAAAAAAAGAACTAATGCAAATAGTAAATTATGATCGAAGCTAGTATTACCTACTAGGTTCTTTGGTTTCCTGTAGCTTAAGCCCACCAACCACGTAAAGGTCAGAGACCATATGGCAGGGTTTGTTTTTTTTTTTTTTTTTTTTTTTTTTTTTTACATATATTTCCCCACTAGATAGATTATTACTATATTTTCTACGATTTCAAAATTGAGTAGATGTTATATTTATTGTTTAGAAAATATTATGGACTGCTTAATTTTCATTCGATAGCTAACAATGATTCATAAGGTACAAACAGAAAATGAAATCTTATACATCGTCATCTTTGTTGTCATCAATGTTTCTAACTGCCACCAGACGAGTATTTACAAATGTCATATGCCTGACATGGGCATAAATCTGTACATGATAGATTTTGTTCGAATCAAATGCAAACTAAATCTTGCAGAAATCCATATGACATCTGACCTTCGAGATAGAAAGGAACAAGTCATTTTTTTCCATCCGAATTGAAGAGTAGAATGAAGGATAGTTTTGCTATATGGGAAGACATCAAATTTATGTTTGGAGTGAAGCTCTTTATTACATATTGTTTAAAAATTTGTTGAGAATGGAAATGGGGAATGTACCAAAGAGACAACAACCGACCATAGAACAGACAATTTTAGCCAATTTAACGTTTAATTTGTTTATGTCACAATGATCTATTTTGAGTTTTGATTTGAGATCATTCAACGTAACAACAAGATCTCGAGCTGCATCTATAGTCTCTATAGATTCATCGATGTTACAATTAGAAAAGTTTGACAAATCGCAAAAACCGTCTGCATGGGTTGTACTTCAAGACTAAAAACTGTGCGCTTACCGATCCTAAACAGGGACGACGTTGTATCGCATCATGCAAAATATGTGCGGCTGGTAGAATGTTAGAGATGGCAAAGCTGAGACTTTTACATATTTTGTGGAAATGTATATAGCGGCGCAAATCTTGTGTGCAAGTTATAGTGTCCGTTTGAAAGTATAGCTCATGCGTATGCTGCATGGAGGGGAAGTAATGAACGTATAAGATCAGAACATCTGTATCTTGTGACTTTATTATTATCCTACCCTTGATGCCTTTCACACCGAACTCTTTGTCTACATGAATAGCTTGTAAAATCATGCGGTTATCTACTTCATCGTGCGTACAAAATAATTCTTAAAATCTAAATACCCCTTTTGAGCAGATTAAGGGTCCTTGGAAGTGCTAGGTAGATAAATAGCTTTCTCATTATCATAGTTACTGTTGATCTACCATGATGCTGAACAATCGATTCGCCAAGAAATCTGATCAGGGCCTGCTGGTTCTCACCGACTCTAAGAAACTTTTTCAAGTGAGGAATTTGACGACCTTCTATATATGACCGGAAACACCTTTACAGACGAACAAGAACTTGATTCAGCTTTAACATAACTTCAGTTGTGTCTGCTAGTGTAAGATTTATAGCAAGAATGGTGGTACAATAAATTGTAATCATCAGTACGAAGATGGTCTAGGTCTGAAGCATCATGCAATATACTTAAATATACATGATCTTTCATTGCTCCCAGAGCCTCGATAAAGCTTTTGTTTTTGCTAATTCCTCGCATATTAATAAGCAATTCAGTAGAAGAACCCAGACATATAACACTATATACACAATATTTATCCCATTGTATTTCATTCCTACTTCGTCTAGGGCTTGCTTGGCATAGTTTAACAGGACGGTGAATGTGCGCCATATTCCGGGTCTGAAACGTGACCGAAGGATTTGTTTTGTATATTACAATTATAACAAAACTATCAATTCAAAAAAACGATTAAAGTTATAAAAACCAACAAAAAATATTTCCTAAAACAAAACAACGATCTTCAAACTAACTAAAGTATTCAAAACATACAAATCGATCATACAACAAGCAAAAAAAGAGAAATGAAGTTAGTGATACTTGTCCTAGTTAATGACCCGATAGTGTAAGCTACAAAACGATAACGGCACGAGAAAAGGCGTATTTGAATCAAGGCAGAATTATCACTAAATGTGTTTTAAATTGTTATTTTCTTCTTACCGATTAACATTACACGAAAGACATTTGGCACATGTTATGAACCATGTCTTATTGATGTTATCAGAGTAAAAATCCCGTGAAAGGAACACACTATAAATTTTCGTTCGTTCAAAATCTGGTAAATTTCAGCTAAAAAAATAGTCTTACTAAAATCATGAAATACTTATACTTAAATTATATAAATCTTTTAAGCTTTTGTTATATGATAAATTTAATTGTTAAGCTAAATGCATGATAAGTATCATTTAAACAAATAACACAGAAAGCAATAATTTTATTTTTCGTGTTGAAGATGGCCTGTATGAGGAGGTATTTTTGGGTACCCTAAGAAACCACAAAATTTTGAAAAAGGTGACCACGGTAGCTTACGACGACATTCATGATTAAAAATATAATGATTTTCCAATAGTTTGCATATAAATATAGCCGTGTGTTATCCGTTAACGTAAACTCGTTAACTAGACGTCTTTTTCGATACTGGGCACCCTACTAAAAACGTCATATTGATTTGGAACCAACCCAGAAGTTGCGTATTAATGGCATAATAAATGATATTCTGTAATTTTGTTTAAATATAGTTTTACCCATTTTTAACTGTTAGAAGTGCAACTTTATTCGGTAGATTTCTTTGACAATCATACTTTTGTCCTTGTTTTTTTAAAGGACTGAAAACTAAAAAATGATTTTGACAAAAATCACAAAATTTTTTGAAGATTAAAAGTCATGAATGTACATGTGTGTTATGAAATTATATTAAAAGAAATAGAGAAAATTGAAACAAAAGTTTTTGCTGAAAAACAGTGCAACTGCAATGTAAAGTATTTACTAGCAATAATAAAGTTTTGGTTTTGTAGACATGTATCAATTCTTTATTGTGAAAAGTAAGTACTACAAGTGCAGGAGAGATCTTTTCATTCATTGTTGTAATGTCAATGTTTTATCCGTCAGATGTTAAGGATCCCACACTGAAGACCCTGCGACACAATGCCCAATGTTTACTGCTATATAATATATATGTTGAAGTACACAATCTACAGTAATTATACTTCGACAGATCCGCTACTAAATAATGATATTATCTCTAAATATTTCTCCACTTTGTTATTTATTGAACCAAATCAATACAGTTGTATGATATGAATCATAATTTGATTAATTATGTTGCTGATTTCTAGTGATTTTGGTACAGGAAGAAATGTTCAAATATCACTGATAAAAATTTGTCCCAGAAACACACTGCAAACTTCGTATCGTTTACTGATGCTTCCAATGTTATTCTAAGAAAAGTGGTCGCTTGGCTGTTATTGAGACGGCCATTATATTTCTGACAACTGCGGGGACATATCCTTTACAGGCGTTAGCAATGTTTTTATGAAAACTACACGAACATGTCCGTTATTGGTGTGATATTATTTCTTTGATAATTATACTATGCTATAGCCTTTACTTGGGCTATCATATAATATGCTTGAGTAATGCGTTTACGCTTCTGGGTTAAAACATATATTTAAAACCTAAGCAAACAAAACGCTTTTAGAATTGACAGAAAAATATAATTCTAGTAATATAACATAACTAGTAGGCTTGAAAAATAAACCCTTTATGTAGTGTCGTCGTTTTGAATTAGAAATCATCAGGTGGGAGGAGATAATAACTTCTGTACATTAAAAGTTAAATAACTAAAATACCTAGGAAAATTCAAAGCGGAAAGACGTTTATAAAATGTCAAAAGCTCAAACACATCACACGAATGGATAACAACTGACATATTTCTGACTTGGTACATGCTTTTCCTTGTGTAGAAACTTTTGGATTAAACCTTGTTTTATAGCTAGCTAACCCTGTCACTTTTATAACAGTGTATTTTTCTAATGGTTGGTGTTGTAAAAAAACTACAAATAAATCTCACATTACAATTTTCATTGATTATCTTGAAGTATTATAATTGCAATTATATCTCTGTACTTTCAGGTGAGGTATACTGTAAGGCTGAGTTTGATGGCCTGGTATGTTGGCATTCAGCCCTAGCTAATTCAACCATATCACTGAGATGTCCGATTCCAGTTGACCTGCCTGGTAAGTTCGCAAGTTTATTTGTGATCTTTATGGCTTGCCCAGTATTATGTAAAATTTATTGATATTAAAACTGACAATGAAAACGGGGAATATGCCAAGGAGACAAAAATCCTACCAAAGAGCAGATAACAGTCGAAGGCTACCAATTGGTCTATCAACGCAGCGAGAAAAACCCGCACCGGAACTTGGCCTGTGCATGTTAAAACCTACGATATTGAAATTCTTTTTAAAGCGGCTTGTATACCTGAGTTTGATTGGTGCGCCATATCTGTATACTGAGTTTGATTGGTGCACTATATCTGTATACTGAGTTTAATTGGTGCACCATATCTGTATACTGAGTTTGATTGGTGCACTTTATTTAAATGCTACGTATGATGGTGTACATTACAGCATAACTTTTACTGTATATGGATGTTCTGGTTTCATGCAGATTTATTTTATGTGATGTGTATTCTTTGCGATTTTTTTTTTAATTTTCGTTGAAATATGTAATATTATGTTTACATGTCGTCATATGATAAAACATGAGTTTCTTGTTGGTTTAATTTACAACGAGGCAGTTCCCTGCACTGAATGATTCAAAATCTGCATTTGCACGAAAATCTCTTTACTTCTTTCAGGATTGATTACCAATGTTTCAATGCAATCAAAAGTGCAAAGAAATTAGATAATGGATTCTTAACACTTTATCATCTTTTGCAATTTATTGAATTTCCGCGGGCAAATATTTTCTGCTGTTTTTTTAAGCACATATAAAACCTTTATAGTTATCTTTCTGTATGCACAATAATTACGACCAAAGAGGCACTCAGAAGCTGCGATTCCGATACAGACATACAGACTGTAAACAAATACAAAACAAAACAAACATATTAAATCTTAATACCATCTACACATACACATTACAATGAATTCTAAGTATCGATGATAATTGGCAATTAACACTTGGTGGTTAGAGAAATAAATGGCACCAAAGGCCATTGATGATCACTTCTTCAAACATAACTCTGAGGTCAGTGTAATGGCAACGAATATCACAAAAAAAAAGATTATTTATACTACAGGACACATATTTTATAACTGCATGGTTGGCCAAACAGTCCTCTAATTACAGAACTGTTTACACCCTTACACAATGCACAACATTTAGCAACTTATTATTATTAAAAAAGATGAGGAAGATATCAAAGAGAGATTCAAAACTCATCAATCGAAAATAAACTGACATTGCCATGGCAAACGACCAAAAACAAAAACAGACAAACAATACCCCTAAGAAAACTGGGACAGATCTATGGCCAGACTAACCAGATCTTGCTTTACTAGTGACACTGTCAATGTCAATGCAAATGATTGTTTCCTATCTAAACTTTACATGCGTTTCATATAACGTTTTACCCGTAAAAATAATAATATGTAAAATTTAAAGCATACTCTACCAGCCATTCCGAACTGAGGCAGTCATGGCGAATATTCCTCTGACCATGCCGTAATAGTAATTTAATAGCCATTACTGGAGAGCGGCAATAGTCGTCTTGAATCCAATAATAGATTGTTAATAACTGGGTGTTGTAATTAACCTCACATTATTACTATAATAACCGCTCTTTAATATACATTAACTCCTAATTCAAACCAATAAGTGATCAATACATTAAGTAAATTGCTGTTAGTTGTTATCGAATGATCAGATTTATAACAATAATGTCATGTGTTCTACTTTCCATGATTACGGACATTTTATAGAATGACTTGGCAGAAAAATACAATGTTATTAACCAAATAAAAATCCAATTCTCCAATACGCCAATAATGCGATTCTAAAACTGTACCACGTGAAACATTTTCCTGAGCTAGAGAAAATACACAACTTTCTAGCAATGGTATGATATTATATCATCATGACATCTAGTCCTGAATTGGATGTGTTTTAAGAAAATTGAGTCCTAACCCTTTTATACTTATATCATTGTATTTATATTGTTACTCAGCTTGATAAAAGACAGATATGTTGTCGCCTCTTAGATGAGTTATAACAACACAGCGTGTTCCTTGTCGGAATAGGGACGTTAAAGTCGATGTCTCGTCTATGGAAAATATTGCACTATCAGCACTTTGAATAACCCGATCCGATGTAATTTTATCTTCTTGTTCCTATTAATCTTCTCTCTGACAAACCATTAGATTTAGGTTTCTTTCACCAATACTACTAGTATTAGGTTTAGACTTCTTTCACCCAATACCATTAGATTTAGCATACTTTCACCAATACCGTTAGATTTAGGCTTCTTTCACAAATACCATTAGATTTAGCATTCTTT
The DNA here is from genome assembly GCF_965363235.1 of Mytilus galloprovincialis. Classification (NCBI taxonomy): domain Eukaryota; kingdom Metazoa; phylum Mollusca; class Bivalvia; order Mytilida; family Mytilidae; genus Mytilus; species Mytilus galloprovincialis. Next base: position 113,098,526 of record NC_134839.1, on the reverse strand, counting down.
CTACAATACTGTTAGATTAAGGCTTCTTTCACCAATACCATTAGATTTATGCTTCTTTCATTTATACCATTAGATTTAGACTTCTTTCACCAATACCATTAGATTAAGGCTTCTTTCTCCAATACAATTAGATTTAGGCTTCTTTCACCAATACCCATAGATTTATGCTTCTTTCACCAATACCATTATAATGAGGCCTTTTCTACCCCTCCCTTTATATTTGGGCTTTAAGTTATTCTAATACCATAAGATTTGGACATCTTTCAATTCAGGTGAGATACAAAAAAGTGGCTTCAAATAGCGCCAAAGAATGTTAAATCATATAATGTCTTAGTATATATAAGGATATCGAACTTCTTGAACCGCTTAAATGACAATTTTGATGTAATCTATTATCGAAGACAGGAAGTATCCTGTAATGTTAATTATTTAATATGTATAATGTATAATCTAATAAGTCAATGCTTTCAAAGTCTATGTTTTCCAATATGTTTCATTAAATGAAGTAATTAATGACAAAAACGAAATTAGAAAAAGATCAAGACATAGGAGCTAGGGAAAATCAATGATGTTTTAAATAATTAAACCTTTATGTGAGACATGCATTTGACTTCCTTTTTGTCACAGTAATTCTCCCGCATCATCTTATATAGGATTTTTATGTTATTGCTTCAAAAATTTATTATTTTATATTTTTCAATATATTCGTGTCTACGTGAATGGTACTGTGTTCCATACATAAATATTCATAAAATAAAATGGTATACGTGTAATGCCTGTGCTATTAGTGTGAAGTGACAAAACAAAACAAAATCAACAGGATCTGAAATCTGGAATAGTTAGGGAAAAAAAAGATTAGCTTCCAAGTTGTTCAAAATTTTCTTTATGATAAAAAAATCTATAAATCTAATGTTTTGTACGGAAGCATAGGTTCCATGTTTATCAAATGAAAGCATTTAACCCTTAGATAATTCACTTGTTTGTCTCAAAGACACCCTTGTGATAATGACAGATCGATTTTTCTGTTTGTCCCTTTTATCAAAGTGGCCAGCAAAACGACAATTTGACCAATTGTATGTATCCATTTAAAAAAACATCTGATGCATCAAATCACATAGACTGATGTCAAATCACATTCACCGAACATCAAATCACACTGACTGATGCGTCAAATCACAGTGACCGACCAATCAATCATTTTTGCACACTGCCTGATCAGTCAAATCACCTGACTTAATGCCGGAGGTCACTAAACGCTCTTCAACGATCTTCAGAAAACCGACATGCCTAAATCGCCCGGGTAGATATATCAGGTTTATTTCATGGTCTCTCCTTTTGTTGATGTTTAGATCTGATTTTAGATACTTTGATAATACTATTTCTTTATAAATATTTACATATATTGACAATTTTGCCTAGAAGTAAAACCATTAAAACACAGTTCGCTAGATGTTATACCCCTGTTTGGTTTAAAGATTGACCATAACGTGCAATAACGTATCTCGTTTTGCCAAAGATATACGTTAAGATAAAAACTGTCATACATGTAGGAGGTTTACTACGCTCTGACAGACCTAATTACACCCACCACTTTCATTTGTAAAATTATTGTAAAAAAGCCAGGAATATGACAGTCAATTAACAATGGTTCCAATTGCCAACTTGCTCGAACTTTTTCTGTATTATTGGATATTTTGTTATCTATCTTGAAGAGTAAAACATTATTTTTTTTTATTTCTGTCTTATACTTTTATGCGTTTTGTTGTTTTTAGAGAAATAACACATTTGATTTTTGCCCCACTTCTCTTTTATTAAAATGCAACTTCGTAATTTTCAAAATAAAAAAGAGGAAAATATGATAAGAAGTTGACAATGAAATAGTCTCAATTTAGACTTTGCTGAATCTTGAAATCAAATCTCCTTCACGGTCCTTCGCCACTCGTGCATTAAATGTATTAGTTCCTACTCGAAGAAATGATTGTAGAAATATCATTCTATTTTAAGCGTCCATTGTGTAAAACTAATGCGGACTGTGATGTGATTACTCTCTCTTTGTAACTAGATCGCCGGAATTGTTTCATGATTGTTCCTTTGAGAGTACGGATATTATACAGATTTACAAGCAATCACTTGACAAATCCATTCGAGACTTCAAACGAGATTTTATTTTTTAACAGAAACAATTATATGATAAACTTGGGAGGTTGTGTGTTGAATTGTCGTATTATTTCCAGATATCATGGAACAAATTAACTATTTTTCAGATCAATATATTAATGTTTTATATAAAAATTGTCAATTATTTTTGTAATTGTCTTCTCGCTTTATGTCTAATAATGTTATTTTTGTCTTGATATACGTTGTTATCGAAGACAAACTCATCTGTTTCAAAATCATCTTAATATTAAACTTCTCACAGTGTTCCTTCGAATTTAAAATATTTGTTTTGTGTAACCAAACATTTTAATTCTTGAAAGTTTGGAATCGTTGAAATAATTGAACAAATGGAAAAACGTTAATTGGTTCATGTGTTTTTGCCAGTAAGTTCCAAACAGCATTGACATGTGCTGTGTAAGGGTAATGATTACAAATTATAAGGATTTAAAGTCAACTGTCAAACAGTCAAACAAGAGACTCACGCAATGCTGAGGAATTGATTCCATTTGATCCGTTGTTTTTTCCAAGATAGAAAATTAGTTAATGTACTTTCAGCTTTGAACGAAAAATATAAGACAACTATTTAAATTGGCATTGAAATTTCCATTACAAAAACAATAAAACAGTACCGATTTATTGCTTGAACTAGTATCTTGTTAGAGTCAAAGTTTAAATATGTCTACAATTTCGATAACCGTTTCCATAATGGAATGCATAACGTCGGAAAGCAATATTAGCTTGTACAAGAAAATAAAGTTTTTCTGCTTTCTCTATTTCACTCTCTTTCTCCCTCCTCTTTTAATTGTTTCATCTGTAGATCTGTAGTTGTCTGTACTTTTTTCAACTTTTTTTTCTCCCGCGCATAGTCTATGTCAATCAAAAGTCTTATCTAGTGTTGTTCAGTCGTTATCTGATTGTTAATTCTGTAGTCAATGCGTTCATTGTATGGTGAGAGAATGAACCTTGATTCTATAATACCCGGTAATTTTCACACGTTCTGAACTGTTTCCTCCATTATATTTCCGGGAATTTGTACCTTTTTTTTACTCGTTATGCTATTTGTAACTTTAATAACTTCTTTATATTTTAAAAATAATAATTTTACATAATGGTTGGCTTTAAGGCAAATATTATTCGTCCTTTAAGCTGCGAATGAGAACATTTCCTTTTGTAAATTTATCCTTCAAAATTTATTTGACTGCAAAACAAAATGATTATTTTCGCACACATCTTCCATTTTTTTATTCAAAGTTAATCTTTATAGATGTTTTGATAATTTTTAATTTCGTTCTGACACTCTTTATTTATTAATTTATATTATTCATTAAATACAAGTCTAACTTGTCTTCGTATCCTTCGTTTTTGTCTATTGTCAGTAGTGTCATAATGACAATTCTGCCGCAAGACCATTTTCCATGCAGAAATCCTACATCAGACCCCAAATTTGGGCCCCCGGGATGCAAATGGGTCTTGAGTGAGTCGGGGATGCTGAAAAAGTGCTTGGAGGTAATAATTCACCAAAATAGATTAAAAAATTTGGAAATCCAATAAATCATGAATTCTGAATCTTTTCAAAAGATGGATCAACATATCCGATTGCTAGGTCCCGTGCGGGAAGAGAGCGACGAGGAAGTGAGAAAGAGGGCACAAGCTCAAAGGGAGGCCAGACGCGAGCCGATTCTGAGGTGGCGCGACCTGCCTTGGGAAATATTCCAAGTCGTGGAGGTCAAGGAGACGAAAAGCCAGTGCGGGGAGGGTATGATTCTGACGTTGGAGAGGAAAGGGGTAAAGACCAAAGTCTGGGCGTGCAGCAGGATGATCTGGGAATTGCGGCGAATATCGCAGCAAAAGTGGCACCTGCTCAAGATCGATAATTATGGGATGAAGAAGTCAAAGAAGAGCGGGTATGACTACTTTGACTTCGAAGTGGTAATTTGAGAGGGGGCGTGGGAGAATCCTTTTCTGATGGGGAAACCCATCGGAAAAAGATACTTGAGGACTGGGATCAGCGAGGGTCTTGGGAATGCTTGGCTAGACTTTCGCTGAATGGGGGCGATGGCTGGCGTAGTCGATCCTTTCCATCGTAGTAATTCTTCAGACAGACGGCAAAGGTACCATCTTCACCCGGGAGCTGAGACTGATAGGATCTGGCCAAGCGGAGAGTATCGCGATGCTTCATCTTCTTCTTGGCGATTCGCTTGGTGATCAGCGAGAGCACTAGAGTGGTCGTAGCACTCAAGCATGCGAGGGATCCAAGGGGGAGGGACGCCGCGACACCAACCCCGGTCAAGGCCGATCCCATGGTGCCGCTGGTGAGCAATAGACTGCTGATCGAGGCCGCAGCCAGGACGATGGAGACTACCTTATCAAGTCGCTTATAGATCCGAAGCATGCGGGAATATTTCTGGACCTCGGATTCTAGGAAATCCTCGAGTCTGCCATCTACTTCATCATCCATTTATTTATAGGAGCATGCCGAGCAGGGGTACGTTCTTGAAGGGGCTATTAGGACCTAAGATCAGGCCGGAACCATCGTGGAATTGCTGACCCCGCTTTAGGTAGAGGCCGTCACCTTGGATAATGCGGGCATTGGACGGTTTGAGGTAGAGACCTTTGCCGCTAGGTTTCACCGTGCACACACATCCACCACGCTTCAAATACAACCCAGAGCCGATGGCTTTGGAGATAGCAGTGCTACCCAAACCACTCAAAGCACCCACTCCGAGGGCAGGTAAAATGGTCTTGGCTACCATGGGAAGGGCTCTCATAGCCAGTCCGGCCAGCATGGGGAGGAAACCACCTACTTTCTGCATATTCTCCTTCAGTTGGGTGGCACTCAGCTCCAGATTCATACCACCGGAGCCTTTCTGGAGAAGCTTGGTAATCTTTTGGATTTGACGGGTGGTGAGAAGCATCGCGTGCTCCCCTCGAAGATTTGCATGGGATAGGCGGATGGTGACGGGGCAACCCTTCTTGGCTACCCTTTGCAGCTTATCAGCTTGACCTTTCGTTAAGTTCAAACCATATTCTTGGTAAGTCATTTATCTATACTTCGCGAAGATGAAAGCGTATAGTGAGATGCTCACCGCGTAGATCGATGGGGCGACCGTCTTGATCGGTGAGATAAGTCTGCATACGATTGATCGTCCTCAGAGTCACGGGTAGGTAGACTAGGTTTTTTGGATTTTGGAGGATCTTCATGCCGGGGTCGACGCCTGGGAAGAAGCTATAGATGGTGGACTGCTGGGAGCCATTGACGAAGCTACCATGGATGATATCACTATTCACCATGATGCTATTGATGCTGATGATATTGACGATGCGCTCACCCTCTCTGTAGCCATTCGTGGATCTGTCGTGAGCATACATCTTACGATCAAACCCCAGCACGTCAGCGATGCTATTGTCGACGTCGAAATCCACTTGATAGGTCGTGGCCTGGGTGAGCGTTGCTCTCAGGGTCGCGCGATTTGCATCGATGATGATCTTTTTCTTGTGCTTGTTGAGCAGCATCTGGCGCTGAATCTCCTCATTGATGTCGTTGATGCCATAGGAGCCGGTGCTCAGGGTGATGGGAAACCAGCGACGGCCGTTATTGGGGGAGTAGCGTAGGGAATTATTGGCTTCATGAATGTTGGGGATGGAGTAGTACGTCTCCAGATTCACCAAAGCCATCTCGTAGTCCTTGTTTTCACGTAGCTGCACGGGTGGGTTAAATCTGGTCAGGATTCGGCTACCGGTGCCGGATACGATGAAGGAGAACCCCTGCTTGGGCTCGGTATTGGTGGCGATTTTCCGCAAAAGTGAAGCGTCCATTTATATAATTATCCTCAAAAAACGACGTTCATCTTCCGGCCATCGGATTCGAACTGGAGGATTCGATCGGAGATGATCAGGGCGAAGGCTTCGGTGGCGGCAGGTACGTTGCGCTCAAATTCGGCTCGGATCTGGATATCCACGGTGGATTCCTTCAAGCGCTCGGACTGATGACTCACGTCGATCACGAAGAGAGGGTAGAGATCGATGAAGTCGGAGGGATTGACGCCACCATTGCTGAGCAGACTTTCCATGCTATGGAAATGCTTGCGGAAATCGGCAGCCTGCTTGAAGACTCTGGCGATCTTATTCTGGGTGAAGCCGGCATCGTAATCCACGGCGGGATAGCGCTCTGCATTGAGGGTCACGTGGATATTTCGCAATCGGCAGTGATCGAAGACGGCAGCATTATGCGTCTGATCATTGCTCCTATCCGTCTGGAAGGCGACGATGATCCATCGAGGTTTCTCGCGTCCGCTTTTGGCAGCCAGGCGCCAGTTGAATTGAGTGGTCTGGGGCACGGCTATGGAATCGCACTGCCTCATGCGGAATCCGCAGTCGATCTTGGACTTACTCTGGATGGTCTTATAGAGCCGCAGCTTATCTTGATCGGAGGGGGTGACGTGGGGGACGAACCAGGAGACCTTGCTCAAGACTACTTTGGCTACGTCATTGACGGCGACGGCTCTCAGCACCGCATTGGCATCCGAATCGCGCACCAGAGAGAGCTCGTGCTTGAATCCATAAACGATCTTTTCGTAGTCGGCGGCAAATCCAAAGATATGCTTGAGGGGAATAGCGAAGGAGAATGACCCCTTGGAAAGGGGTTTGGTGATGATATATCCATGCCGAGCTGCGAATCCGGTATTTTCCGCTTCGGCATCGGCAGTGGAATCCTTGAACCATAGCTGGTTGAGTCCCTGGGATTTGGAGAAGTCGTCGGGGTAGGTGAGCATCCCCAGCATGGTGGTGGCGACGCCTGGATCGTTCAGATGCTCGATCTGCTGGCTGGAGAGTCGGTAGCTGATGCTGCGGAAGAGAAACATCACTCCATTATGAGCGAGCGATACGAGATCACCGTTGACGTAGGCGGTCCCGTCGTTTTTCTGAAGCTTGCCTTCGACTAAGAGGTAGCTCTCGGCGGGATGGAGAAACTCGTCCTGGGTCTCGATACTGATGCGGATTTCGGCACCGGCATTATTGAGCTGGGCACCGGCTTGGGGCTCATATTCGTGGACCTGATACTCCTGGAGACTTTCATCGAAGGTCAATCCTTCAGTGATGGAGAGAATTTCAGCCATTGCGTATTTATTTATAGCGCTGGACGAAGTCGTGGATGGTGGCGATGCCAGCGCCTGAGATGAGATTATTCAGGCGTGCTTGCTGCTGCGAGGTCCTTTGCTTCGGGATCTTGCTGGGGGCGTGTTGCTTTGGGATCTTGCTGCGGCGCGATACTTTCTCTACGACGTGGTCGACGGCCTTGGAAGCTCCCTTCTCGACTCCCTTGATAGCAGCATTGGTGGCAGCGCTCATGGCTTTGCTTCCTAAGGTCTTAGCGGTGGAGGAGGTAAATACACGCCCGAGAAGCTTCGTGGCGACGTCGAATAGTCCTCGACCACCCATCACATACTTTCGACGATATCCTTGATTAATCACGAGAGGCATAATTTATTTATAGGAGCTGACGATGCAGCTGAACGTACTCGCCATGGTCGACGTGCCCCAGACGCTTCATGGCGTCGAGGATGGCCACGATTTCGTTGCGTACCCCATTATTCCCTGCCTGGTAGGCGGCGGCGCAAAGATCCAGACGATCTAGCAAAGGGTCGAAGTCGTTTGGGAGAAATACGGCCGGCATACCGCTGCCAAATTTATCTTGCTTATAGATGTGCGATACGATCTCCTTCCATTTGTAGCTTCTGTTCGCTTTTTGGGGTCCTCGATAGGATGGAATTTCCTTGATACATGGCACCCGATGCTCGCAAGATCTCGCCATAGGTCATCAGATCTTCGGGATCGTACGATTCGGGACGCTTCATCACCATCAGCTCCCATAGGCCGGGGGTCCCTTTGTAGCGCACCCCATCCACGAAAATACCATCACCTTCGAAGTCGACGGGTAAGCCCCCGATCATGATGGTATTGCCTTCCACTCTCAGCCCAAACGTGTGGTCGGCGTTCGGAGTCATGCTGAGCTGGAGAAACTTCTGAGCCCGAGGTCCGAGGATAGTATCCATGGGTGGTTCGATGGGAAGTGGTTCGGGAGGCGGGGGTAGGGCTGGCACTGGTGCAGGTAGCCCCTCGATCGTTTGAGTGATCTGGGAAGCTGCTGCCTTTTGAGCCTCCACCACGGGCTTGAAGACCTTGGTGAGATCTCGGTCCAGGTCGATATTGCTGAGACGATGCTGCAGGTTGCTCGCTTGAATAGTCCGCTTCGTATCCTGCAGCTCTTTAGCGAGCGCCTCGCGCTGCTTTGGATCAGTGATCTTGATGAACGTCATTTATTTATAGCAGCATTTGGAGGTTTGGTCGTGACGAACCCAGAATGGTGATGGGGAATAAATTTCCGGAGAAAAAAAATCTCTGGAAATTTTCTTGCGCCGAACGCCTCCGAACGCCCCTAAGCGTTTGAACGAACGCCCCTAAGCGTTTGAACGAACGCCCCTAAGCGTTTGGTGCCTCCCGCATCGGTCTTCACCCGGTCTGCATGGATGCTTGCACTCGATACCTTTCTTCATCTTGGTATGGCAGAGTGGTTGTGGGGACCTTGATGGATGATTGAGATGCCTCGTGCATTGGTCTTTACCCGGGTGGCATGGATGCATGCACTGACTGCCACGAACAGTTTTGATGGTGCACTGCGGTTGCGGTTCTCGTGGACGTCCCCGGCGGCGAGAGAAGTGATTATAATTCCTTCCTGCAAAATCTTCAGGATCCATACGTTGCGCGAATTTTTCAGCACCGCATCTGCAGCAGAGGAAACCTGGGATACCCGTATAGCCAATAAATACGTCATACCACTCATGCTCGCACTCAGGGGTTGGGGCCGGGGGTGGTGGTGGAGGATCTAAAGCATCCAAATCTTCTTGATTCTCCAGAAAAAATTCTTCCATCATTCTATATATATTAGACTACGTAGAATTCATCTAAATTGCATCGATATTTTCCCGCCGCCTTGGGGCTCGAGAGATCGATGGTCAAGAAGCCGTAGGGTTTTGACCAGCAATGGTTGCATAGCTCATCGAACTGCTCCTTAGTGAGATCGTTGCAATGATCCCGACGCAGATGATCTCGATTCTTATCGTCCTGCTTGAAGAGGCAGATGAAGTTGGCATTCTCCCGGATCGATTGTCGGGGTAGCTTGAAGTAGTTTTGGCAGAGGTAGAAGCAGTCGACGTTATTATGGCGGCCGCGCACGTAGTAGTCCTCGCACTTGCTTTGCTTGCTCAGCATCAAGTCGTCGAAGACCATGAGATTCTTACGGTTGGGATCGAGCTGGCGAGGGTCGGGCACATCATTCCCTTGCTCGAAGAAGAACGGCTCGATGCTGACCGACCGAGTCGATGGCTTCAACGTTTCAAGCGCATCGATCAGTGAGTGGGGGCACTTCTCCTTGATGGAGATGAGCGTGCGGATATCTTCCTTCGAGAACCCTTTCGCCAGCGCCCGTTGCAGCAGTTGGTAGATGGGCTGGTGAAGAGACTTCCCAAAGACGTAAAGTCGATCGTAGTCGAGCCATCCGTCGCGCAGGAGGAGGTTATTCAGCAGCGTCGTCTTGCCGCAGTCGGACTTCCCGATGATGAGGCCCCGGATCGATCGATTGGGGAGGAGGAAGTGATTGGTCCTCGTGGGAGCACTATCGCTATAAGAGATATCTTCGATGTCCATTTATATAAAATAATGATCTACTGCGTGAAATGCCGTAGGAAGACGGATACGGTAGGATTGGAAGAGGTGATAACCAGCAATGGGCGGCGGCGGAAGGTGGGAACCTGCACCGTCTGCGGGGCTAGGAAGTCGCAGTTCGTGGCGGCTAAGGGGGCTGGACTCATGAATAAGCTGATCAATCGAATGCCCGTCGAAATGCATCTGCCAGGGCATAATTTCACCGGCCCGGGGACCAACCTGAGCAAGCGCTTGAATGCTGATGGCACTCCCAAGGCCTGGTCGAGACCCATCAATCGAGTCGATCAAGCAGCCTACCACCACGATCTCTGCTATGCCAAGCATAAGGATACGGCCGCTCGCAATTCCATCTGCGATAAGACGATGCTAACCTCGCTCGACGCCATGCCCAATCCCACTGCACGGGAACGTACGGATCGAAGCATCGTCAGACCCATCATTGGCACCAAGGCACGATTTGGATTGGGAGTAGGAAAAAAAAAAAGTGCGTTGGTCGGACGAGCTAGCCGAAGAGCTGCATAAGCCAGTCCGACGCAAATTCCAGAAGCGTCGCGTGGTGGTGGGCGGAGTGGACAAGACCTGGGCCGCCGATCTCGTAGATATGAGCGCCTTCTCCCGCGATAATCGAGGCTTCAAATATCTCTTGAGCATCATCGACGTCTTCTCCAAGTACGGATGGCTGGTGCCGCTCAAGGATAAGAAAGGATCCACGGTTCGGGATGCCTTTCGGACCGTCTTCAAGGATCGCACGCCGAAGAAGCTATGGACCGATAAGGGCACGGAATTTTATAATCGTGAGGTGAAGGATCTGCTCCAGAAGCACGACGTCGAGCTCTACTCCACCGAGAATGAGGAAAAGTCGAGCGTCGTCGAGCGCTGGAATCGCACCATGAAGGAGAAAATGTTCAAATATTTCTCAGCCAATTCGACGCGCGCCTACCTCCCCGTCTTGGACGATCTCGTCCGCCAGTATAATACCACCAAGCATCGATCTATCAAGATGACTCCCACCGCTGCCAGCCAGAAGCAGCACGAGGCCAAGGTCTTCTGGAATCTCTACGGCGATCTCCCACCCATGCAGCCTCAGCGATTCAACGTTGGCGATAAAGTCCGGATCACCAAGAAGAAGGGCACTTTCGAGAAAGGCTATACGCCTCGCTGGACGGAGGAAGTCTTCACCATTTCCCAGGCTCTAGGGACGCAGCCACCCACCTATCGCCTCAAGGATTTCAACGACGAGGAGATCCAGGGATCCTTCTACGAGCCGGAGCTCCAGCGCACCGACCAGGACGTTTATCGGATCGAGAAGATTTTGCGACGACGAACCCGAGGTGGGGTGAAAGAGGCCTTCGTAAAGTGGAAAGGATATCCCAAGGAATTCAACTCTTGGATCAAGCAATCCGACCTGGAATAAGCCTCCTATCAGTAATCTTTCCGGTCCCTTGAGAGAGACCAGAAAGGCTATGGGGAGATCAGCCCCGGTTGGAGGCGTGCCAACCTTCAAGCGTTGTCTTGATTGAGTCAATGGAACGATCATGATCATCAATTTCGCTCACCCGTCGTCTGGACCTACTAGACTTGATCTTCTTTTCTAGGTCGTTTATCCTGGACTGCATGCTTGCCACCAGCGCCTGCCAATTCTTAGCATACCATCCCTTGGTGACCGGCTCATCTGACTGGCTTCCCTCTGGCAGATTGCGGATCGCATGCCCTTGCATATCCAAGTCGATGCTCATCTTACCACCATTGGTCGATACGCACTCTGTCCTGTCTACCTTGTCTCTGGTGGCTGCATTGATCGAATCGTTGATTTCCATGGTCATCCGCTTCAGCTCCATCTTCAATTGGTTGCATTCTGACTGTAGGGCTTCGAGGTCTTTCAAGATTCCTTTCAGTTGATCGTCCACCCATTCCTTCGTCACGGCATCCGCGTCGTCTTTCGGCTCTCCCAACCCGGTGATGCGATAGTTCCTCATATCGAGATCTTGGAGCATGGAGCGAGCTGGGGCTCGTCTACTTGATCCAAATTTGTCCATTTATTTACAGTGAAAATACTACGTCGTCGAAGACCCAGCCGTCCGCCAGCAGCTTCAGCACGTGCAAGCAGAAATGCCCGCAGACCACGTCCCCACGTCGCTGCAGCTCATCGGTATTATATCGAATCTCCGGCCGTAGATAATCGACCATCTCATCGGGCGGAGGTAGGCCGTAAGAGTCGAAGTAGACTTTGAGCCCTCGGCGCTTATACCAGCAAGTCCAGTGCGTGCCGGGGCCATCGCGATCGTCGTGATTGAGGATGCCGCATTCGATGGGATTGGGGGTGGGTGGCAGGGCGTCGCGCATAAATACGCCTCTGAAGCGGGGGATTCCTAGGGCAGATGCAGCTTCCTCGAGCTCTACGTTCGAAAGGGGCTTATGGGGGAGGAGGATTCCATGCACTCGTATGCTGCTCATTTATTATTAGATCCGGTAGTGACCATGCGCTAGGGTATGGATCCCATCCGGCAGGATATACCGCTTATCGTCGTTGGAGGAGAGGGATTTCTTGCAGGATTCTAGGGTGAGGACCTGGTGGAGCCGACTGCGGATGATTTTCATCGAGCGATACTTCTCCTTGCCCGTATCCAGGCACTCCTTATAGTCAGCGAAGGTCAGATTGGTCTCGACCACGCTCTTCTTCACGCCCTTAGCCCTCTTGCACTCCTCGCGATCCACCTTGAAGGCATATGCTTTCGGCCGGAGACCTACGTACTCGGTCATCGGGTGGCCGGCGCACTCATCCTTGAATTTGCCGAGCACTTTCTTATTTACGCCGACTTGGATCCCGGACGCATGGTCTGGGGCATAGTTGGACGTATCGAAGCACTGCTGCACGCTCTCCGCCATATCCTTATATACGTCTTCCGTCTGAATATCGCAGATCAGGCTATCCGTATCCGTATAGCAGATGCTGAGTCGGTCGCCATACCGAGGCTTGAGGTAATCGTAGACGAAGTCGGCCATCAGGGTCTTTGATATATCAAGGATGGAGAATCCTAAGTAGATGGGCTTATCGAAGACCAGTTTGGTGCGATGCAGATGGACGGCGGCCAGATTCTTGCTGAAGACCGTCCTACGCTTGAAGTTGGGCTTGGCCACTAGCTTCAGGGCGATCTTCTCGCTATTGACCAGTCGCACGTCCACCCTATTCCGGATATTTTCCATGGTCTTCCCGAATACCGAGTTGACCATGAGCTTGAAGAAGTCCTTCTCGAAGTCTGTGGATGCTGCAGCCCTGCAAGCCGTATTCTTCTCCACGTAAGCCCTCAGCCATGGGCTCTGGGTGAATTTGAGGACTCGGTGGATCTTCTTCAGCTTCAGCCCCCGGGCAAGATACTTCTTGAGATTCACGTAGTGAACCACATATTTCTCCTTGTCGTGGAGGTTGGCCACCAGCTTCCTGACTCCATTGATCACCATGGATTCCGGTGCGAGGGGATAATCGTTGTGACGATCGTGGAGCTCCCTGGGGTATTCGAGATCCACTTCCAAGATATATCCCTGCTCATCCTCTTCGCCAAGCGTGCTGAGGTCTGGGACTTCCGAGGGGTTAATCCACTTGAAACCTCCGGTGGGTAGGGCCCGACTCATCGCCCATCCGTAAAGATTATTCGCGTCCAGATACATCAAATAGTTGGTCGGCTTGCTTGGATCGAAATCTTGCACGTAGGGATTATTCGCCCGAGCATATCTCTGAGACGCCATGGTCAGACCCCCGCGAATCCCCTTCTCGACCATGAGCATCATATCGGGGTCGGTGAGAAGCTCAAGCTTGATATTGCTAAACTTGAGTGCGGCGTCGTAAGCTAACCCTGGCGCTGTGTAGTAGTGCACCGGATCGAGACCATATTGCTCCATGCAGATTTTGCGGAAATTCTCGAAGACGTCGGTGAGTAAGACCACGTCGGTTTCGAGATAGAGGTCGTGATAATCGCGCATGGTCTTGCATCCGAATGCCTCCCAGACCTTCTGAGCGTGAGCGTAATCTTCATCGCTGATATGCTCACCGGTGAGCGTGCTGAAGAAGGCTTCCTTGGGTGGGAGCTGGGTCTCCTGGAGCCTTTCGAAGCTATCCATATAGTCGTAGGGGTAGACTCCTTTGCGCAGAAGCAGATCTAAGTTATGGCTTTTCTGCCCGATCTCCGCGGTGGGGATATCATACCCTTCATCCATCTCCTTGACCGTGAAGGTAATATCCGCCCCAACGACTTCCTTCACCCTCTGAGAGCAGCCTTGGAGAATCTCGGGCAGCCTGGTTCGCGGAACCCCCTTCTTATGAATCATCAGTCCATCGAATACGAGCGACCCCACCTCGATCTCCTGCTCGGTCAGGTAGTCAAAGGCCGCCATCAGAGCCTTATTTTCCAGGGAGCACATGACGTAATTCACGGTTGTGCCCTCGATATTGTAGTTCGTCCCCTTCTTCTCCTTGGATTCGCGAGCAAGCTTATGTAGGTCAGGGTTCAGCTTGATCACTTCATCCATGATCTGCCTCATCCCCTCATAATAGTCCCGGAGCCAGGTTGGTGCGTCATGCTCGAGTTTGGCGATCTTCCCATTGATGATGGCGAGCAGATAGGTTTTCGCATCGTCCCGGCTGATTCCCTCATAGGCCATCAGGTCTGCAATTAACCCTTCTCGGTCGCTGATATATGCGTCGAGCCCCATGCACTCAATGCCATTTTCGTGACAATACCAGGAGAGCAGAGTCGGATGCGCATTCTTCATATCGATATCGATCATATGATCTGCGCATAGGGTATGCCGGATGCGACGGCTGATATTCTGAAGGCCGATCTTCTCGCCCGTCCAATACCTCCCGAAGCCATGGCGCTGGTAATATCGCATCGGGCACTCACCCAGGGCGTTGGTGCGGACCAAGTAATCCTGCAAGAGCGTCAGCTGAGCATCCTTATCCACCTTCTCCCCCTTGATATATCTACTCCCCAGCTCGTAGTCCTCCGGATGCGTCACGATATGCTTCAGCTTTTCCCGGTCGATCACTTCACGCAAGGTAATGCTTCGCCCATTCTCCGACTCAAAGTGTCCAATCTTGAAGAGTCCCGGATCCATCGGCTTGGCCCCAAATTCCCGCCTCATATTGGTAAAGGCATCGGCCGGCGTGGATTCTACCAGCTTCTGCAGGCTTGCCCCCATGAACTTGAAGCTATCGATGAAGCGCAGGTGCTGATAGAGCGTCTTCATTTTCCCCTTCTTATCCTTGTACGAGCCAACCGCCACGCTCTTGGTGAATGAGATGTAGCGCTCCTCCGTGTTGGGGATGCAATCGATCTTGCCCTCGGTGGCCCCCAGCGCCTTGATGAAGAGATGGGCATCGTAGCCGGCCAGATTATGGAAGATGACCGGAATGAATTTCGGCGCCCGATAGTTCAGATTGCAATCATTGTGCGCGGCCCCCCTGAATTTTCCTGTGAAGTGGCAATGGTCCCTCACCCTATCTTCCCCAAGCTCCTGGTCGCAGATGAAGCACTTGGTAGCTTCCGCAAAGGCAATCTTATCTTCCTCCGTCATCGTCATGGGCTTCTTGAAATCGTTTTGCTGATAGATTTCCCGGATGTCTTTTGTGAGCCGATCCACGAAGATCTGCCCCACGTCCTCCCCTTCTTGCTGCGTGGTATAGATCACCGGCTCCTTGGCGTATACCGTTTCATCGAAGCACTTGATATGGTAGCAGAATCCCGATGGTACGTGCTTCTGGAGGATCTTGGTATGAGGTTCGGACGGTTCGCCCCCTTCTACCTTCTGCTTGATAAGCTCCAGAAAGTGCTCCAGCATCTGCATGATTCTGTCTACGCCCGACTTCGCTGGTTCAGGCTGGACCTTGGTCGTGAAGCACTCGAAATCTGCGTATACGACGAATGGCACCTTCATCGATCGGATGTGATTTTGGAAGCTAATGTAGCTCCCTTCGCTCGGCATCTCGATTTTCACTGCCTTCTTCTGACCGCAATATTCGATGTGCTGGTCAAGCTTTTCTTGCCGAGTGAAGTGGTTCAGGCATCGGCGGCAGAAGTAAGCTTCCCCGTCGTGATCGCTTACCTGCGCCGTCAAGAGCCGAGAGAGATTCTTCACCCAGCAGTAGTGTCGCGTCTCATCATTAGCCACTAGCATTAGATCCACGTGCTTTGCCCCGGCATCCTCTTTTTCAGATATCCTCATAGGGTAGACCCCTCCCTCCTTCCCCATATCGAATCCATATACGTTGACCTTGATCCCCTCATTGAGCTTCTCGAACCTATCGATTCCCCGGAATGAGACCGGGAAGTCGATGCCGTCGAACCTGAGCTCGTCCGTCCACTTTTCGTACTGCTTGACCCGGTGGCTGCTCTTCTGATCCACCTCCTCGTGATGGAGGGCTGAGAGGATCGCCCATTTGAAGCACTGCTGATCCTCATTTTTCACGTTGACTATTGCCTTTTTGGCAGCAAGCTTCTTAGGAAGTGGTATATATGAGCTTCCCTTCAGGGGCTTGTGCTCATTCAACTGAATCTCCAGCTTCTCGATGTGTCCAAAGGTCCATCCACTCCCTTTAGCATTGAAAGCCTCCATGCTTTCCTTGATCTTATCCTCCATCTGCGCTATCTCTTCGTCCAAATCTGACGACTCGAGGATTACCCTCGAGGCCGATCGGAATATTGGATTGGCGTAGTTATTTTCACTGGTCGCTGGGATAATCCTTACCATCTCCACGTGGAGTAGTATTTCCACTTTCAACCCTTTCTTTTCCACCAGCCCCTCCGAAATCGTGCTTCGGATTTTCCCCCAGCTTAGCCTTATGAAAGTCTCCACGTCCAGCTGCGTCTTTGGCTTGATGTCCACCGTGCCAAATATCCCTCCCACGGCCTCCCGCTTATCCGCAATCTCGATCTGGTCGGCGGCTTCTTCAATGCTCTGCTTCACCTTCTCAGCCAGCTGATCTTTCTTCAGCCGGGAGAAATTGGTGATCCCCCTGCGCCTTGCTATCGCCTTGAGCTGCTTCCTAGTGAGTACTTCCCGACGCTTGAATTTTCGGTCGGTCGCCGACTCAATGAGCCGCACCAAATCCATCTTATTTTTCCTACTATATCCCCTCACCCCTTCCTCCTTAGCAATTTTCCTAAGTTCCCCCATGGTCTCGGTCACCCGAAATTTCCCTCCGATCGGTTGAAATGTATCGTCTTGCCGCGGGGAGTGCCTCCAGCAAAGTCCATCTTTCCCCGGTTTGCCTTTGCAAAGTTGCTCCTTCTTCCTTTTCAATGGGGTATTGCAGAATTTCTGCATTTCGGGAGATGAAGTTGGTCTGCTATCTTCGCAGACGGAATCTCCAAGACGATCCATTATAATCTTGGATGACATGATTTTATTTATACTATTAAAATTTTTTAATTTTTTAAGATGAGATGGTGACTTTTCTAAATCACCAAGCTTGTGCATAGTATTATTACTATATGATTTCGATTGGTATTTATACTACGTTGTTCCAAGGATTTCCTTGCAGAAGGTAGAGAAAATTTGCATATCGCCAAAATAATTTGCAAAATTTCCCCCTGCATACCTTTGGACCCCAACAAAAATTACTGAAATCTCATCAGAAGCATATTTTAGGGATTCTGGTAGGTTCTTTCTCCTTTCCTTGGTCTCTGGTGCGAAAATATCTGCAAAGAACGCAATTTTTTTCCCGAAAATCAGGGGAGATAATTCACTAATAATTACGCAAGAAAATAATCTTTTCCGACGAGGTATTTCCCCGTCGAAAAAAGACCCTCCACACCCAAATAGCTTACCTCCAAGCACTTTTTCAGCATCCCCGACTCACTCAAGACCCATTTGCATCCCGGGGGCCCAAATTTGGGGTCTGATGTAGGATTTCTGCATGGAAAATGGTCTTGCGGCAGAATTGTCATTATGACACTACTATTGTCATCAAGAGTCTCCCTACTTGCTTTATGTATCAAAAATATTTTAAAAAAGAGGTATCGGGTATACTTCAAAAAGACAGTTACCCAACAACACAAATAAATAATTTGGCATCTAGAGGTTAACATACCAGTTTCGACATTAGACACGTGTCTAAAGTAATATATAAAGCTGTCAATCGCGCCAATTCTTAAAAGTTTTTATTGGAATAAACAGACACTATCTAAACATTTGGTTAAAGGTTTGACAGACCCAAAATATAACTGTTTTGAGTAGAGCGATGGAAGATCCAATTCTTCATATTTGGTAAATATTCCAAGGAATTATTAAACAGACCTATAATTTATTTCCTGGATTTCCGTTTAAGCATTAGTTGATGGAGATTTAGTTTTGTTTTCATTTGCGCTGACAAGTCCCTGCTATCTGTATCAAACAATATATTATTCTATCCTAAATTGAGGTAAATAAGTTGGCCTTGCAAATACTGTTTCGATCCCTAACATCACTGAAAAGACATACATTGTCGAAAACCGGAATAATGTACAATTTTTTACATCTCACGTATGCGGTATACCATCTTTTCTACAAGTTTATTGTTTTCTGTTTGATATCAAATTTATAATTTAGATCCATTTTGTTACAGCTGGTGATAAATCTATCTGGCAATCGTCAATGGCAGTCATCAGGGTTTAAGAACATCCGTTGTTCGACCTGTTAGTCAAAATATACTTTTTTTTACTTTAATGGTCTTTTAGAAAATGTAGTTTGTGCTGTATTTAGACCCATCTACAAAGAAATTTGTTTACATGCACACGTATAAAAATTACGATTTTTATCCAATGTAACCATAGGTTTGAACGTTGATTTCAATTTAGACAGATATATTTGCACCTGTCCTAAGTCAGGCATCTGATGTACAGTAGTTGTCGTTTGTTAATCTAATGTATATAAACGTGTTTCTCGTTTCTCGTTTTTTATATAGATTAGACCGTTGGTTTTCCCGTTTGAATGGTTTTACACTAGTAATTTTGGGGCCGTTCATAGCTTATTGTTCGGTGTGAGCCAATGCTCCGTGATGAAGGCCGTACATTGACCTATGATGGTTTACTTTTATAAATTGTTATTTGGATGGAGAGTTGTCTCATTGGCACTCACATCACATCTTCCTATATCTATATACATATAGTAAACACTTTTTTTTTTATTTTCATAACACAATAAGTGAAAGTGAAGTGTAATTTTTATTTTATTCTATTTTTAATCTTTTTTATTCTAATTTTGCAGATTATGCTATTGCCTACAAAACATGCTACGTTGACGGAAACTGGTCGAGGACAGATTACAATGCATGCTTTCCCTTCATACCATCAGATAACCCAATATCAACACATGTAAGTTTTTCTCAAATTATTACAACTGAAAACATCAACTTTAGATCTTAATATGACACCTTTGAAGAATCTTTGGAATGCTAACATTTTCGAAATTAAGGTTAAAGTCTATATTGGTATGTCGTTATGACGTCGGTTTGCTGTCTCGTTGGTTTACAACTCGCATCATTTTAATCCATACCCAATGTTTTATAAGTAATAACCTATGAAATCTGTTGCAATACTTCATAAACGATTTCATAGCACAACATAAAATTAATAAGCAAATTCCAAGGAAGTTAGTACACCCTTCAACCAAAAATCAAGAAACAAAAGGACTTAAGGTTTATAAATGCACCAGCTATTAAACACATACAAGGTGGAGTTGAACCCTATCAAAGCATGTTGTCTTCTGTAATATTGTTGGACATGTTTTCTCGGAAACCGACAGCATTAGCAAGTTTCTTCTTTCCTTTGTCTGTTCATAATTAAGATCGATTGCTATTCAAATTGGTCCAATGAAGCACGAACTTCAAATCGGATAAGAATATATTACTATTTCTTCTTTGAAACATTCTGCTTCTCGATTAAACATTTCATGCTAAATGTGCGTCAATTTCTCCTGTATAACAATCATTTCTCTTTATTTCAATGCATTTCAATTTAGTAAATACAGATTTCTCATACAAAGAAACTTAATCCGATTTCTATGTTAAAATTTTACAATGTTTCTTATTACCAAGATTAATCTGAAACGGAAGAGAAACATTGGTTTTGGCCAAGTTATCCCTCAGAAAACAATTTGAAAATTTCTCAGCTATTTTGTTCCTCACGATTTTCTTAACTGATGAACTTTAAATTCTTAGAGAAAGAAGAAATTGAATTGACTTGAATTCAGTCAACTGATTTAAACTGCTGGTTTTGCTATTTCTCTATTTTGAATCTTTTTCATCTGGATTCCATATGTATAAAGTGTTACAATTTTAATTTGCAAAAAGCTTCCTCACATATGTCACTGCGTTGATCTCTCCTAAGGTCTTTGAGGAGGGGTTTTTCACTTATACTACGCATCTTTTATTCTTGGAATTGTACGCATAGTAATGGATACATGTTATCATTTGCATTGCACGTATGATGACGGATATTTGTTATTATTGACAGTGTACGTATAATTATAGATTATCGTTGATCATCTCAACAAGATTGATTTTCTCGCTTGAGCCGGTACGGCGAAAGCGAAAAAAGCAAACGAGTTGAGATGAC
Source organism: Mytilus galloprovincialis (assembly GCF_965363235.1). Taxonomy (NCBI): domain Eukaryota; kingdom Metazoa; phylum Mollusca; class Bivalvia; order Mytilida; family Mytilidae; genus Mytilus; species Mytilus galloprovincialis. The sequence goes on along the minus strand of NC_134839.1, from coordinate 113,078,058 downwards.
CAATGATAGTCTGTTATTGCTATCTTACCTATCACGGTGTTGTTAATTTCATGACAACGGGCACGTGCGTCCTTAGTTTCAAGCGATAATTTTCATATCATTCGTCTCCGCTGAAATAAAATTATCAGTCAGCAAGATCAAAGGAAAATTTCGTAAAATAGCGGTAACGATAGATATCTGTTATCGTTTGCATTGCACGTATAATGACGGACATCTGTTATAATGGACAGTGTGCGTATAATGATAGATATCTGTTATTCTTTTCATTGTACGTTTAATGACGGATATCGGTTATAATTGACAGTGTACGTGAAATGACGGATACCTGTTAACATTTGCAGTGTAAATGTATATATAATGAAAGATATCTGTTATTCTTTTGCATTGCACGAGTTATGACGGATAGCTGTTCTGCTTTTCATACTTTCCATGTAATTCAGTCTTAGTGTTACGGATATTCCCCTTTATTCCTCTTGCAGGACGAATCGGATGAATATAAAACCATATAAAGTAACCACGCCAATGTAACGCGAAATACTAATCAATTCTCTTTCTTCTATTTCAGCCCCCTCCTGATGAATATGAAAGTCATATTGTCCGTATAATGACGGATATTTATTTTGTCTTCAGTATTATATCGCTGTTGTTTCTACTCATTTCAATATTTATATTTATATATTTTAGGTGAGTAAATCTTATATATATGTGTATCAATGTGAAATTTGAAGCCTTCAATCTTATATCTTGTTTATGACAGTTGTTATCCATTTGTTTGATGTGTTTGAGCTTTTGATTTTGTAATTTGATTAGGGACTTTCCGTTTGAGTTTTACTCAGAGTTCAGTATTTTTGTGATTTTACTTTACATAATCTTTGATAATAGTGGCAAGATATTTTAAAAGGCAGTTTGTATATCATTTTCCTCTTACCGCGTGTTTTATTAGCATTTATTTGGATTGTCATGCAATACTGTTACAGTTTATACTATGCTGTTTATATAGAGTACTATGTTGTTGTATTTTTTTATTTACAGGTCGTTACATTGTCACAGAATAACAATACACATCCATATGTTTATATCATTTGTTATCAAATTTGTCATTGTTATTGTCATGGTTGAGCCGGGTGTTACTAAAAGATCTAGTGGAACATATAAAGACGTTGTGAGTATCAATAAGAAACATTGGATACTTTGAGTTTTTCTCTGAACTTCTATCAAATTTCATCATTGTGACGCATCTGGATTAGATTATCTGCTTATTCTTTCAGAGCACCTGATATCACATCCGGATTATGACGAGAAGCGTGTTGCGAACGTTAAATGCCGTTATTTATATTCTTAGGGTTAATCACGTTTTGTTTTCTTTTAAATGCTATCAATTGTTAAGGATAAGTTGCTAACGAAAAGACAGACGAATTCAGATTATCAACGGATCCTAAAAGTGATGCAGTGATCACTATTCAGTTTGGTACATAATTTTAATGAAAGAAATAAGTTAACTTTGATGTAGGTGTCCTTTTATAATTTAACTTCGTTGGTTATCTCTCTCATCCTTTAAGTGATCAAACCTTCGTTATTTACACCAAACTTTGCCCTTAGCTGAAAAAAATGCACTATAAAGTGAATAACGTTTTTATTTAATTAAAACACGTTATATAATACATTTTCTTTGTTTTTAACAACATTAAGTTTCTATTTTGGTTGAAAGCGGGTCGATGTAACTGTAATGTGTCAAAGCTCGTCAGTCCGATGATTGTAGGCTTCAAAGATAACGTCGTATAACATGCTCTCATGTAATTATATCGTACCGTTTATTATGTAAACTCAACGTTTGAAGATCAAGCATTATCTTTTATGAAAATACCTGAAACGTTTAGATCGGGGAGTTTATTTTTTGAAAAGAATCAATTATATGACCTGTTGATCATATTAAATTGGCATAAATTTGAGGGTTAAAGTTTTACAATGCTGAAATTGACATAAAATTATATATAACTTCTTGAAAAAGGGGGGGGAGGGGTCGGAGGGATCCTGATCCCGACATCCCGAGGTCCCGAATTTAAAAAATGATAAATCCCGACATCCTGAAATTCGAAAAAAAAATCCCGAAATCCCGAGCTTTAAAACACCCGATCCCGACGTCCCGATAAAGGCCCTGCCCCCCTCTTGAAATAAAGTGGTATATAATTAGAAAATAATTTCGTCAGGTCATGCTCTATGCTCATTTTAGCATGGGAAGTTTTAATCCTTGTATGCCTATTATGATTGTAATGGTTCCAGACGGTTTGAACAAAAGAAACGACAATAAAACGAACTTTTGATGATTTTGATCCTTTGCAGATCAGGATGACAATGTTTTCACATGGCAATCTAAGTTGCCTTAATTTTCTTTCTTAACAACTCATGCTAAATGCGGTATGATCTTTGTAAAATCAATTCAGCACAATGTTACTGATAATGTCATAATTTTTGAATTATACATATTCTTTAATTACATCTCAGAACAGAATTTAGGCAAATTTTCTTGATGTATATCCTGATATACTAGATAATTATCAAATTATTTGAAGAATTTCTTTGGTTGCTTTGTATCTGATTGTATACCTACAAATATAAAAATAGCTTTTATAAAAATTATCAGTTCGATATTAAGTTGTTTTTTAGCGAATGCGTATGATGAGGGTTCTATAATTAACATCTCGCGTTCTGCATTGTATTTCTCTTCGTTCATTTTGATGTATTATTGTTTTTGTTTTAGGAATGGTTGTGTAAAACGTTAATAGCCTTACGAGAGTACGGTAATACATCTAACATGTACTGGATGTTTGTAGAGGGCATGTATCTACATAACCAGATAGCTGCTGCTGTATTTAGTACCGAGGCACCATTTAAACTATTCTGTTTTATAGGATGGGGTAAGTTACGGAGTTAACTCAATGCAGAAAGCAGTAAATGTTTTATGTTTTATAAACTCGTGAAATTCTTTTGAGTTACACCCTTAAATATTTTGTTTAATAATGTAGGGCAGAGACATATAAAACCCCGTGTCTCTCGGTTTTGTAAATGCTGGTTGTTAGCTCACATTAACATATTAATTTTAAAGGATAGTTGTCTTATTGGCAATTATATTGAAAATTTAATGTAGATATAGAAGATCCATACATGTTAGAGGGCAACTCTGTTTATTAAAAATGGAAGAAAAACAAAAAAAAAACACTTATTTTTTTCAAGAATATTTCTCAATTATTTCTTTTATCTTCTTTCGAAAAACATGAATTGTATGTGTATTAAATGATTAAATTAAATGTAATTGTGTTTTTATAATAAAAACAAATTTAATCTTTTTAACAGCAGTATTTGAGGATGTTAGGTGATGCAGTGTATTTATAATGATGCAAATATTTAATTTTAGGGTTGCCAGGAATAATTGTATTAGCTTGGTCCATTATAATGCAATTTACACATGATAAGGCATGTTGGAAGGATTATTCACAATTAGATTGGATTTATTTAGTGCTAGTTCCATTTTTAGTTGTTATATTTGTAAGTATAACTACAGTACTCGGCTATCTGGTGTATACGGATTTTTTAAGCAGCAGCACCTCTATGCTATTTCTAGCCTTATATTTCGTTCATATTTTCAAAGCATCGATTTTCAATACGACAATAATATAATATATAGTCGATGACGAAGAATATTTCTGAAGTTTCTGACTACCTTAAGGATGTACACCTCTGAGGAGCCAAAATTTTCTAGAATTAAACTTTTTTTCTTATCCGGATTTTGTGGTTTAGAAATAGTTGGAGAAGAAAAAATCATATGGTGGTGCACTTCTTTTTTGTCTACGGCCCTTTGAAAATACCCAACTTTGATGATTTTCCATTTTCACCAAGTTTTACCTAGTTTTGAGCTATTATCGTGAAAAAAATCACAGATCCAACATTAAACTTGTTTTCATACTTTTAATAAAGATAAAATGGACCAATCTGAATAAATCTAACTGAAAAAAACTATAGGTAGATGTTAATATAAGAAAGTTTTATCATATTTGCTTTTTTGTGTCAAATTCACTATGCTGTCAATTTTGTAAATTAGAGATTTTACTTAGTTTTAAGAAAAAAATGCATATTATTTCAACTTTTTTGTTATAAATGGTGAAAAAATACTTATCTTAGAAGTTTGAAAAATGATATGGGATGTATATGATTCTTGTAAAATCATTTTTTGTACCCCTCACCCATTTTCTCAAAATTTTGGCTAAAAGACCGACTTGATTGGTCATAAAATTAGAAAACTTTTCATTGTAAACACAATTTTTTCACAGAGTTATGTTTGATTATGATATTTTTAAAACTCATTGATATTTTCCACTTGTATCACATGTTTTGGAAATAATTCCAGAACGAGATTTCAACGAGACTGAAACGTCAGAAGAATACATCCTTTACATCCTCGACTTTTAAGTTTGAATGTCATTTTGATATCTTTAGATTCTCTTATGAATGTTCGGCTTGACTTCTTGGTGGCGTTTTCGAAGCTTTATATATTTTGGTTGTGTCGCTATCAAAGTTGGCCAAGCAAGAGGTAATCATTTTGGTTGAATTATAGTTGTTTTGTCTTTTTCTAGTTTGAAGCTGAATAGTTTGATAAGTGGTAGTTGATAATTGCAGGAATAGAAAAAATACCTGATACGTTGCTCAGTTTTTTCGAAGTGATTTATTTTCTTAATTATGTGTGTCGTTGACATATAACAAAAAAAAAACCCACAATATATATTACCTTGAAATCCGCTTATTTTTTGTCACCATGCTGAGATTATGATATCTTATTTACAGTTAATTGACAATCTTCCATATCACTTTTAAATCAATTATAATCCCCTTGAGAAAAACCACGACGACATTTTCATTACACTTACAGTTAGCTCTGTAATGTAATTTGGATCAATTCCCTGACATAAAAAGGGAATGTGTATTTAAGATGGCCACGGCTGTTGATGACGAACATACTATCATACCATATGTTAAATAAACTCATAGTAGATACCAGGATGAAATTTTATATTTACGCCAGACGCGCGTTTCGTCTACAAAAGACTCATCAGTGACACTCGAATAAAAAAAGGCCAAAAAGGCTAAATAAAGTACGAAGTTGAAGAGCATTGAGGACCAAAAATTCCTAAAAGTTTTGCCAAATACAGCTAAGATGATCTATCCCTGAAGCAGTCCAGTATGGAATAGTGCTGTAATAAATGTCAGATATTGCAATGAACTGATAATCTATTCCTGAAGCAGTCCAGTATGGAATAGTGCTGTAATAAATGTTAGATATTGCAATAAATATGAAAAATGCAGATACAACTCAGGTAATCTGTTCCTGAGGAAGAAAAGCCTTAGTGTTAAAAATTCAAAGTTCTGTTAACAGTCAATTTATGATTATGAACATATCAATGATAACTCAAGTGAACACAGAAGTGCTGACTGCTGGGCTGGTGATACTTAAAATATAGCAATAAGGAACAATGAAAAATCGAAACAACTTGAATAATTGAAACGTTTTACATGAGAAATAGGCTCAAACGTTATCATTGATAAGTAGCATCTGCAAATACAAATAAACATCCTGGACATGTATCACATCATATAAACTTATATCTGGCGTCTCATTTATAATTGCATTTGATTCTTCATATTCGGTTTTTTTTTGTTGTTGTATTTTCCATTTTATACAAACTGAAAAAAAACTAATTCAACTATTACGTTGCGTTATTTACCTTCCGTAATTTATGGAGAAATGCTACACAAACTGGTATTTGTTTACCTTCGTCTTTACGTTCATTGTGGGCAATTGTCGATAGTATAAGGTCATATATGAATACAATTAACAGTTCTTTAATTCGGCTTCATAACTTTCCGAATAATATGTTTTACAGAATAAGAGACAAGGTCAGTGGTACATCCCTAAAATAAGAATAAGATTGAAATATAACACTTTAAGAGGTTTTTTTACGTCCAAGGTCTTTTCTGAATTTATTATCATACGGAATGCTAATTAATTGTTAGTCAAGGATGTTTAAAAGATTTAGGTTTAAAACACTGTTATGCAATTGGACATATTTCATATACAGTTATTCAAAACGGTATGAAGTCGAGGATAACAACTCTTAACTGTTTATGTAAATCAATTTGACCTTCTTTTCTTTACCTACACGTATACATTATTCTTTTATGACCAGCTGAAGCCCGCTTTGAGTGTGGGATTCCGCTCTGTACTGAACACATATTGTGACCTTGAACTGTTTTCTGGTCTTTGGTGGGGTTATTGTCTCTTTGACACATTCCCGTTTCCATTCTAAATTTTATTTGTACAGTAAAATAGTGCATTTTCTTCTTCTTTTTTTTTAGATAAATTTAGTTTTCCTTATTAATATTATAAGGATTCTAGTCACCAAACTAAGATCCAACAATACAGACGAGTCATCAAGAATCAAGTAAGTTGAACATTGCATTATAATCATATAATCATGCAGTCTTGCTTGAAAAATATCAAAATGTCATTTATCGGTTAATAATTACATGTTGAACTAATTCAGATTATATGTTGGGTCACACCTTAACCTTATATAAATAAGTTAATACATCAGCTAAAAAGAGACTCGTGATTCCGTTGTTTACATGTTCTAACGACTATTGTATTATTTATTTGTGCGTTTCTCTTTGCTGAATGTTCTTGTGTTTGTTTGTGCTGTATTTCTGTCACAAAGTAATGTGATTTAGCGATATTTGTAAACATTGCCAAATAAACGGGATGTTTGGATAGCCGTAAAACCAGGTTCAACCCACCAGATTTTCTAAAAATGTATTATATCGAAGCAGGAATATGGCAGTTGTTCGTTTCTTTGTATTTTGCATTGGTGTTTGGTTTTGTTGCACTTCAGTGTTTCTGTTGTTCTGTTGTTTTCCTCTTATAGTTGATGTGTTTCCCTCGGTTTTAGTTTAGTAACCCCGATTTGTATTTTTCTGAATCGATTTATGACTTTTGAACAGCGGAATACTATGTTTGCCTCTTTTTTTTTTGGTTATCTTTAGGTCATAACCTAATTTTAGAAGACAAAATTACTAACTATTTTGAATGTTGTAAATAAGAAATCTTTTCCTTTCAGAAAAACAATAAGAGCGACAATCATTTTGTTTCCTTTGTTGGGTTTGACGAACATAATATTTCTGTACAACCCAGAAGACGGAGGTAGTCTTCAGCTGACATACCATATAACTAATGCTTTATTGCAATCAACGGGGGTAAGTCTTTCACCATCAACCGGTATTAAACATAACTAGTAACTCGTAGCTGCAACTTTCTTCGGTCATTCTTCTGAACATTAAATATGAGTTGATGCAATCTACTCGGACACTTCTTTTCCATTAGATTTGATTTATGCAATCATCTTTTTGATATATGTATGTGTGAACAATGAGATGTATATACCGGGAGTGCTGCTAAATGGAAATAAAAAGTACAATTGGAAAGCTTCAATCAAATATGTTGTTCAGTTTCCAACCGAACCTCATTGTCAATTCAAAATGTAAGTAAGTAAGTAAGGATATGAACCAGACTTTATTATCCTTAAATTGTAACTCGATACGATAGATTTGTTAATGAAGGTGTCATTTTTTTTGTCTCATTAGTCATCATAAATCCTCTTTATTGTGGGCTTTGAAGTTAAGGAAATATTCCTGCTTCTATATTCATTATTCATGTGAAATTCCTATAGGAATACATTAATTATAGGTACCGGGCTTAGTTAAGTCAATGCCTTCAGGCAAAGTTGACTATTATTTGTAAGTGCCTTTTGGTTATATCATTCTTTAACTGTCTCAGTTTTAACACACCTTTGGCGATTAAATATTCGGCTTTGACCGTTACTGATGGAGATGAATCCAGTAACCAAAATCATGCTAAAGTCTGTGTTAGGGTAAAAAAAAACTTAAATGTTTCTAGTAATTAAACAAATGATAAACAATAAATGTCTATGGAGTCAGACTCATAATAATAAAGTAATGTCGACAAGAAGAAGAGTACAGTGTGTTCCCAAAGATTTGTCGTTTGTTTGTTGAAGCATTTTAACATCGGATACGATTAATAAATATTGAATAAAAACGTGCATGTGACAAAATTTAATTTTTAATTTTAGGGAATTCTGCTGTCAGTGCTATATTGTTTTATGAATGGAGAGGTAAGCTTGGTTTATTTTAACCATATTTGGTTTCGGGTGTGAATCGGAAATATATTTCTGTATGCATACATTTTTCATTATTGTTTGATCGCAAATCTGAACATTTATTTCAGAAGAGGTTTAAAAACTATGCTGAATCAATTCCATATTAATGAAACAAACAAACAAGAAATCTAGAGGTCAGCATACAGATCTATGATGAGTTTAATTATAAACAAGACTAGTGCCCAAACAATATGTTAACCCCAACTCGAATAGAGTTAAATTAGTACGTGAATTGAAATTAATGAGGCCATTAACTATCTTCTATTTCAATTTCATTTTGTTTCTTCATTTTAATATTCTTACATTCCGAGGATCAACATTTTTTATCTAAAGGCAATTGAAATGGAAATGAAATTCCGCAACCATTCTGATTGTGAACAGGATATCGTGTTTTCATTTGATTGTAACAAGTAAACACACGATTCAGTAGGATTTCTTGTAATGTTTTACAAATAACAAAGTTTGTTTTGTAGGTTCAAAGAGTAATTAAACAGAAATGGACAAGATTTAATATTCGAAGACATTTAAAAAGAGGTGGAAAATCTCGGAGCTCACGGACTTCTGACTTTATGCTGTCTCAAACTGAGGTACATCCTTTGACTGCGTTACGTAAAAGTGTTTGTCAAGCACTAAATGGTTGTCATGACGATTCTATATGTGATCATGGGAATGAATGTACAAATAAAGAAAGAAAAATATATTGTCCTTGTGCTTGGGACGAGGACGAAGATTGCTTGAGATGCTGTAATTTTGACTAACCCTATTGCACAAGCAGTACTAACATAAATTGTAATTATTTTTCATTAGATGCACTTATTTGTTCAAATTTGGATTAAATAAATCTATTACTATTGCAATAAATTGGGGGAAATGTATAAGTAAATAGGTATTGTGTTTCCTACTATACAGATAAATACACTGCAAGGTTTAAATAGTTTAAAAAGAGGGTTTGTTTTATATGTGATGCTGTAACATCTAGCAAGTTGTCGTTATAATTTTGTAGATCATGGAGTGTATTTGAATATTTTAGTTTCACAGGCGAAAAAAAGTAAGATTCTGGACTGTTTTATTTTTTTTTATCATCATCACTTTTGTTTTCAAAACGTCTTGTGCATGGCAGCAATATGTTTGGTCTTCACATTTGTAAATTATCAAAAAAAAGGATTTCGTGTACAAGTCAAATTACAATGTTTTCCGTTTAGTATTTCTTAAACCGTTTATTTACCTAAGCAACTTCATAGCCTGAATTGACTTTTCGTTTTCATCCTAACTACAAATAATATGTTAGCTTTGTAAAACCTGGACTGTATTGGCATGTGAAAGATTTGATTTTAAACGAAATATTTAGTAAAATTGCAATCGATGAAATAAAATTTAAACAATGAAACTACCACAGTGATTAACTAACATATATACTAACACTTAATAGGTTTCTGAATTAACAGACAACATGATGGTAAGGCTTATGCACTTTGTGGTGGTACTCACACTTATAAACATTTTTGTATTCAGGAATTCAATTTATATTCATACTTACTTACTGCAACTTCAAAGGTCAATTATTTCTTATCTTATTTGATTTTTTGAAGGCAAGTCGACTGCTATTTTTAATTTTCCTGTAGCTTTCTTTAATCTGCAAATGCAATTCATATTTAGTCTTATTAAAGATGACAAAACTTTCAAATGGTTATATAGCTTATATTGACCAATGAATTTTTAGTTTTAGTTTGGGTTTCATGTACCAACCCTAACACATATACATGGTTGAAGTTAACATATATTAGAAATGCACATTTAAAAGGCAAATTTTTAATATCAAATAATTCCCAGCAAGCATGTGATCGATGGTGGCAGTATCCATCACACTTCGATTCTAAATTTATCATTCGTAAGTGCCAGAGAGGAACATGGCATAACTTTGATAATAGTATCAACAATACCCATTGTATTGCACACAATTCGCATTTTCGCATTTATTCGCATTTTCACATTTACTGTTGCCTTTATTTATTGTCACTTCAGTGATGCTTGAGGCCAAAATGTTTGAAATTCAAAAACCTCATACTAAGTAAAAGAGGTAATCGAATAAACAAAAAGGGGACCAAAGTTAAACCAACCTGTTATAAGTTAAATGTAAGAAGAACTCCATGGTATTTTTGAGATACTCCAGTTCAATATATTAGTTTTAAGGGGAATATCATTAACTTGTATGTTTTACTTTTTTAACACCACACATGTACTAAGGGGTGGAATTCGATGAGTATTTTTTAGGTTTCCTATGGTAGTTGTTAGATTGTCATTAAACTATCTAAAATGAATAGAAAAACGTGTAATAAAAAAATAACCGAACTCCGAGGAAAATTCTAAAAAAAATGTTATAGTTATGGGTGATAGATATAGAAAAAGGCAACAGTAGTATACCGCTGTTCGAAACTCATAAATCGATTGAGAAAAAAACAAATCCGGATTTCAAACTAAAACTGCGGGAAACGCATCAAATATAAGAGGCGAACAACGACACAACAAAAACACAACATTAAAATGTAACTCACACAGAAACGAACTATAATATAACAATTGTCATTTTCCTGACTTGGTACAGGACATTTTAAGAAAAAAAAATCTTAAAATTGATCCAGTATTCTAGATCTATATCCCAGATCAGACAATCATAGGACTATTATACGATGTGTATAGAATATATTTTGTATAAGAATGTTGTACGCACTGGATACCTTGAGCACTTTATTTTATGTCTTCCTTGAAACAATATGTAAAGCATGATAAGTACTGGGTATGAGTTAACAACAATTTGAAACGAAAATGTCTTTGTAAGCGTAAAAAAATAACTTAAACTTTGCATTTTCGAATACTAAAAAAGAAGAATACGTTCATTTCTTCTGTCGATACATTATGTTAAGAGAGTATTCTTATTCTTATTTTATAGTTGTTTATAAAGAATGGCTTAACTGTTTAGTTATAGTTAGAAGCTGATATCCCGGATGTCGTTTATTTTCCCTTTCATTTTTTTTTTTGCATAATAGTACTAGAATAAAACCCATCACATGTAGTAAACAGATTCATTGCAATATCTAACATTTATTACAGCACTATTCTATACTGGACTGTTTCAGGAATATATTATCTTAGCTGTATTTGGTAAAACTCTTAGGAATTTTTGGTCCTCAATGCTCTTCAACTTCGTACTTCATTTGGCCTTTTTAACATTTATTATTCGAGCGTCACTGATGAGTCTTTTGTAGACGAAACGCGCGTTTGGCATATATATAAAATTTTAATCCTGCATGATATCTATGATTAGTTTATTTACTTTCAATAATTTCATAACGTTTATAACCTGTAGTTACTTTGATTTAAATACATTATGATTTTGTTTTCCCTCACCTTGCAGCAATCACAACTTTATGGTACACCAACATCATCTGATATCATCAATCCTTTTGTGAACAACAATCGTTATCATAAAGTAGAAACATCGATACCGGAAGAGGATATTGTAGCAAACTATAATAGTGACGAACAAAGTGTTATGTTAAATTACGTGATCAGGGATAGTGCATGTCCAATTAGGAGTGATGAACAATGTGTTTCAATTAATCACGTGACCAGGGAAAATGCATATCCAATTGGAAGTGATGAACAAGATGTTTCAATTAATCACGTGAACAAGGAAAATGCATATCCAATTAGGAGTGATGAACAAGGTGTTTCTTTGAACTACGTTAACAGGGAAAAAGCATATCCAATTGGAAGTGATGAACAATGTGTCAACAAAGCACACAAATTTACAAATAACAAAGGGGACAGTGATGAACATTCTATGACGTCATTAGATGACACTATCACAGAAACTCACGTGGGTAGTAATAAACAACGTGTTCCTCTTAATAATGTCGATAATGATTTCGAAATTAATTATGATAGTGACAGTCAAACAAGAAATAAAAACAAAAACAACTTGAAAAGTGACAAAAATAATTCCATATCAATAAAAAAAGGAAATCAAGGAATAGATGAGATGAATATTCAGGTCCGTTCGGACGGTTATATATATATCGATAACGAGAAAACTACATACATACTACCATCAGCAGAATCCTTCGAAAATATCGAAGAGAGTTTTATTTAATCATGTCATTGAGGTGTATCTTGCTCTCGTAAACATTGCATTTTTAACGGAATCTTGTAATAACAAACTAGGTGTTGACAAATATCACCTTAAACATAACAGTTAACTGTCCAAGTATGAACATTCATGTATTATCTACTAAAATGGGAAGCTGTTTTTTCCAGGATATACGACAATTAATATACACTTTTTGTGACTTGATATTTCTTCTTCTTTTAAAAAACTATGGTTATGTTTGCTTTTTTTCAGTTTAAAAGAATACTTATCTAAATTGATCGTGGATATACATATCAAAATGTAATCCTTAGGGTAGAAAATGTTTCAAAAACATGTGACCTTTTGGCTCACATTTTATTTCCAATACATTCCATTAAAAAACATCTAAGCATAACAGTATTTTATTATTTTATCATATTTCAAAAAGCATGAATTTATTACAAACACATGATAAATCTTGTAAATATTGTAGTGCACCACTTCGACTTCCTGTTCCCCTACCATTAATCATATTTATCCTTATTTTTACTGCTGTTGTGTGTATAAATATCATGTCTTTATTCATTTCTAAACTATTGGAAGAATGTAATTTTCAGGCTTTAGGTAATGATATACATTACTCGGTATTTATTCACTTCACTGAAATAGCCAACAGATTAAAAACCATGACTTCTTACTCCATCGATAAAGAAACATACGGAAGTTATATCAAAATATTCAGTTTTTATCATATTTTTTTTTTATTATTTATTTATTTTAAAGATTATTAGCAATATAAGTGCTTATAAATCAGCATTGTTCAAATCATTCATCGTCTTTTTTGTTGGAAAGAGAGATGGAAGATTCTCTTATGTATATACTGCATGCCCTTATGAACGTATTGTATTTATATATATATATAAATATATTTATACAATTTAAATTATTCAGGTGATATTTTCCTATTTCATTTATTATTTGCTCAAAAACTGTCCATGTCTCAGTTTAATTTATTGTGATGTGAGTGGTGACGACACAATAAAACGTCTACTATTGTAAATTATGCATAAGTATACAATTACACTTCACCTTATCATTAAATTATTGTAATTAAATCAATCAAATATTTTAGCATGTTGGGTTTTGCTTTTTTCCTGTTTTTTTTTTTATTATATTCCATATCATTCGATATGACAATGGAAACAAATTGTGTGTGCAATTTAGTGATCGACTTGAGCATCTTGAGCATTTTTCTTAGTTCTTAACATTCATATTTCGTTTCATATTGATGCTATGGTTTAAATGTGTAACAGGGCATATTCAATTGTTGATTTCCCATTTCTCTGTACTAAGAAACCCTCTACCTCATTGAATATGTATTCACATTTCATTTAAAAAAAGGAAACGTGAAAGATACAAGAGGGCGATAATTGGTACACGTCTTTAGCCCTCTTTGGAATAAATTCCATATCTCGTGATGGCGTCTGCAGAATTTTCCATTGGATGATTTAAACTTAATCATTTATAACTCGGGGTTTAATAGCTTCTTTGAGAGCCGTTAAACCTCTATCAAAGAAATCATGATTGGAAAAAGAAGGTTTTGAATATTTGAATAAAGTATCAACTGGGAAATTTTACTCTCCATGCAGGCGCGTCTGAAATGCCTGTTCCAAGTCAGGAATTTGACAGTTGTCTATTCGTTTGTGTTGTTTAATTAAGTCTCCCAAACAAAGTTTGGAGACTTATTGTTTTTGGTCAGTTCTTATTATTTTTATTATTATGTCACCCTGACGGAGGTCGGGTGACATATTGTTATTGTTCCATTCTTTTTTATGGCACCCTCAACGGAGTTGGGGTGACGTATTGTTATTCTACGTTTCTTTTTTTTCTTATTATTTTTCTTGCACAAAATTTTGTCCGCGAGAGATCTTGGAATCCAATGGACCAATGTTGATGGAACTCTACTATAACGAAGACCTCCATGTGAAGTTGTGCACCTTGCTATGGAATGGTAAAAAATGGCCGCCGTTTCCACGGAAACTGCACAATTGTGAAAAAATCTAGATTTTGGTTTTGGTGAATTATTACGTTATGCTTAAACTCAGAATCATTATATTTTAATACAATGTAGGTGCCCACTATATACTGGTTTTGGTATGATTTTGGCAATCATTGGAACTACTATGTTGCCATGGAAACCACACCAAAAATTTCAAAAATATCAAAATACTCCAAATATTTCGAAACTTCATAATAACGATGAGCAACATTGGTAGATGTGGAATTTGGTGTTGGAATTTCTAGTAACTCTGCCGTTACCATGGAAACAATGCAAAAAGGTCAAAAATTTCAAAAAAAATCAAAATGCTGCAAACTAGATGAAACTTTACAGAAATGGTAACTGGTATGGGTAGAGTTGGAATTTTCAAAATGGCCGCCGTAATCAGGGAAACAGCAAAAATTTCAAAAATTTCAAAATGCTTTAAACTTAATGAAACTTTGCAAAAATGTTACTAGACATCTGTAGATGCACTCTTTAACTTGGGAATTTTCAAAATGGCTGCTGCTCACCTGGCAATGGGGGAAGGGTGCCATCTGTTATTGCTAGCAATTACAAATCTAGTTTTATTTATAATCTTTCTTATCATTCCACACTTTTTTGTCCAGACTATGCATGGACCAATGATGATGGAACTTTATCATAATGTTAACCCCCATGTGTAGATGTGCAATCGGGGGTTGGCACTTTCAAGATGGCTATCGTTTTCATGGAAACAGAAAAACTGTGAAAAATTGGAAAGTGTTCCAAAATGAATGAAACTTTGTGAAAATGTTCCTTGGCATGCAAGGATCTGCCATCCATCTTTGGAATTTTCAAAATGGCCGCTGTTGCCATGGAAACAGTACAAATATGAAAATTATCAAAATGCTTTAAACTTTCTAAAAATTAGCAGATTGATGTTTTTTTAAGTATATATGCTAATCCAATGCTATTAAATTTCGAATTGGCTGCCACTTAGTGGCAATTGGCGGACCAGGGTGACATCCGCTATTGCTCGCAATGGCAATTCTAGTTCTTCTTCTTCTTCTTCTTCTTCTTCCTCTTCCGCCACTTTAAAAAATGAACTTGTCCGCAGCGTTTCTCCAAAACCGCTTGTCAGATTGACTTAGGATTTCATAAAATGGTAGACTAATATGTCTAGGTGAGCCATCAATCTTTTGTTTGTGCATTGGGGTCTATTAAGGGGTATTTTGGGGGTAGAAAGAAGGGAGGGGTTTACTATAGAACCCTATGGGATTTTATTTTCTAAAATTTTCAAATGAATATAACTTGAAAACTGTAAGTGATAGATACATGCAGTCTTCAGAAATGATTATAGGACAATAAAACAAATCACATGAAATATAGGGGGAGTCCCTGGGAGGTCATCCCCACCCCCTTCAATTTGAGAATATGCTTATATCTTGTAACCGATCCAGATCCCCACCCCGAAACCATATATATTCCTGATTGGGACAATAAAACAAATCAAATGCAATGAAAGGGAGGTCCCCGGGGGTCATCCCCGCCCCGTTCAATTTCATAATGTGCTATTATCTTGTAAACGGTCCAGATCCCCACCCCTAAACCATATATATTCTTGTAGGGGACAATAAAACAAATGAAATGAAATTAAAGGGAAGTCCCTAGGGGGTCACCCCACCCCCTCTTGTTTGAAAACTTGTAAATGGTCAACATCCCCACCCCTAAACTATATATATTCTTGTATGGTACAATAAAACAAATCACATGAAATTAAATGGAAGTTCCTGGGGGTCACTCCCACCCCGTTCAATTTGAGAATGTACTATTATCTTTTAAGCGGTCCAGATCCCCACCCCTAAACCATATATATTCTTGTAGGGGACAATAAAACAAATGAAATGAAATAAAAGGGAAGTCTGGAGGGGGTCACCCCACCCCCTCTTGTTTGAAAACTTGTGAACAGTCAACATCCCCACCCCTAAACCATATATATTCTTGTAGGGGACAATAAAACAAATGAAATGAAATAAGACGGAAGTCCCTAGTGGGTCACCCCACCTCCTCTTGTTTGAAAACTTGTAAATGGTCGACATCCCCACCCCTAAACCATACATATTCTTGTATGGGACAATAAAACAAATCACATGAAATTAAATGGAAGTTCCTGGGGGTCACCCCCACCCCGTTCAATTTGAGAATGTACTATTATCTTTTAAGCGGTCCAGATCCCCACCCCTAAACCATATATATTCTTGTAGGGGACAATAAAACAAATGAAATGAAATAAAAGGGAAGTCTGGAGGGGTCACCCCACCCCCTCTTGTTTGAAAACTTGTGAACGGTCAACATCCCCACCCCTAAACCATATATATTCTTGTAGGGGACAATAAAACAAATGAAATGAAATTAAAGGGAAGTTCCTGGGGGTCACCCCACCCCGTTCAATTTGAGAATGTGCTATTATCTTTTAAGCGGTCCAGATCCCCACCCCTAAATCATATATATTCTTGTAGGGGACAATAAAACAAATGAAATGAAATGTAGGTAACTTCCCTGGGGGTCACCACCAACCCCTCCTGTTTGAATACTTGTAAATGGTGGAGATCCCTACTCGTAAGCCATATATATTCTTGTATGGGACAAAAAATCAAATCAAATGAACATATGAATGGCGAGTTATGGGAGCTTTGTTTGGGAGACTTCGTAACAGCATCCTGTTACAATTACTTCTTGTTATCATTTGATTTTGCCATTTGATTAGGGACTTTCCGATTGAATTTTCCTCGGAGTTCAGTATTTTTGTGATTTTACTTTTTGCTACATAGAGATATCATGAAAAGTTCACAATGGTATAGAAAATGAAAACAATACTGTGGATTCATTTATTTTCGAGGGTACCAATTTTCGTGGATTACAAAAAACGTGCATGTTCGTGGATATTCAAATTCGTGGTTTTGCCGAAGTCTGCATATAAGCCTATAAGAAATTTGTTATTCGTTGAACATTTAATTTCGTGGGTCACCTGTACCCACGAAAGCAACGAAAATTGGTATCCAACGAATAATAATGAATCTTCAGTACTTTATAAATTATATACGTCTGAAATGCTATGTTGACCTTCATCAGGAGCGATCAAAGCCGAATATTTGAAAGCCAATGATACATACGAACACTAACAGTTAATTATATGACAAAAAAATGGATAAAAGTTGTGATATAATTTAACAAGAACAATGAAATATTATACATTAAATCTCAATTATCTCAATTAATTCAAACAAGAAGTGATGTCATTGCAAAAAGACAACAGTCCATAAAGCACAACATAGAAAAGCGAATCTTGTTCAAAACAATCCCCAACAAACAACGGGGGTGGAAACATGTGCTCCGAAAGAAATTTTGACCACTTATTAATTTCGATCAGTACTGAATGTTATACTTGGAAGCATGTTAAAGAACGTTTACAACAATTTCCGTTAAAATAATATTGGTGTCCGTTTATCTATGCGAAAATTTAAAATAAAAAGTAACGTCTGATGCGATTGCAAACATTAATTTCAGAGCAGTGTTTATAGAATATAAAGCGTTCTGCCGTATAAGAATCTGAGCAATATCTCAATAGATTAGTCTTTGTATCATGCAACAAGGCTTAAAATAATGAAGTTCAAGATTTTAATCAAGTTTTAAAGACGTTTTTATCTTATATTACCAGAATGTACTGAAATATGAGGCATACATATTAATCAATTTCAGTCTCTTGCAAATGTACAATTCATGAATATGACAGGAACTTGTTTAAATGTTTTTCCTGTTTTCAGAAAACAATTTCATATCAACATCATTCAACAGAGACAAGATGCAGTAAATAAAAAATGGAGAATATTTCCCATCCCTGATTAAAGAGTTTTATTAGATGCATCAAGAAAATAAGTGTCACTTTTGAAGTAGAAAAGGTGTGCTTGTCAATGAATAAGTGTAATAAGTGGAGACGCATGTCCTGTATAGCCTAATACATTATGAAATCAATCATCTTTATCGGATACAGAAATAGTATCATCTTCTCTGAAATATAATCAAAATACAATAAGATTTAAAAACCTGTTATAACGATGTCATTTTACACTTCGTCAAAACAAATTTGGATACAAATTTCTGACGATTTAAAAAAAAAAAATACGAATGGACCTTCAAACGAAGAAAAACGGTTGCATCAAAAAACCATCCATAATGTCAGATTGTTGGTAGTTAACAGGTCAAATCTTCGACCACATTTGATGTCATTAGTAAGTGATCGACACACTGCAATGATACACAACTGTAGTGAATATTCGTAATAAAATGCTGGAACTCTTTTGAGTAAACCGTTTTCCATTTTGAAATGTTTGATTCATTCTAGTCTACTCTCATAATTCTAAATTACCATTTAATGACAATAGGAAAATTTAAAGTATTGTCCTTGTCAAAGATTCATAGAAACAGTTATAATTTCAATATATTTGAGGTCAAGGTAATACGATTTAGCTAACGTCTTATTTTTACAATTATTCTTCCTGTCTGAACACATAAGTCCTTATATAGAAGGATATATAATCGTCTTGCTTACATGTTCGTATACATATCACAGCTCGCAGTACCATTCATAATACAGTAAAAGAAGGTCTTAACAAAAGTTGTGAAGTAGTGTACTCAACCAGTAATGCCAATCAAATATGAATTCTTTACAAAACTACATGGCAAAACACGAAAAATGACGTAAAACCAAAACAAATTACAAAACAGTACATAAAAAACGAAAACCCGAGCAACAAAAACCAATTAAAAACTGGACGTTAGCTCAGGTGTTCCAAAATCCTCTATCACAATCATTGCAGTTTTGCATTGATAGCAAGCATTTGAATTTTCTACACAACAATCGATCGTATAAAAAATCCTGCTTTGTGACCTACTCGATCCTGAATTCATATGAGAAAACATTCTAAAAATACTTTTTCAAAGAAACTATCTATATACTATATATAACTATTTCATTGCAAGTTATATTTAACATGTTGTGTCACTTTTATAACCCATATTCGGAGTGCGTGCTTGAATTTCATATATCCAAATAAAACTGAAATTAGTTATACTACAGAAACGAGAAGGTCGGTTTGATATTATTTGAACAATTGTCTTGATATTGACACAGACTAATAAGACGTAAGATAATGTTACTTTTGTAAACTCACTATTTTCTAAGCAGTAGAACCCAATTTCACAACGTTTAATGTTAATATCACATTTGGCACGTATAAACGGAAGGAAATGAAGATGTACTAAAAACCAACACTATAAAAGTTTTACGGTACCCGTTACTGTTGATTCGACGCGTCTGTATCTTAGCTTACAACATGTATTCATGACCATTATAGTCGTTTGCTCAGTTAAGGAACCGTCCAATTTAGTAATCTATCGATATTAAATTTTCGTAAATCAACAGAGAATACGAAAAACACAAATGCGTACTCCAAATAGAGAAAATGCTGTTGCACTGACATGGTTAGCCTTTCCTTCCATACAAGCATCACACCTATCACCCGGATCTCATCTCAATAAAAATATCACACAATACACTAAACGATATGTATTCTTTTCTGGTTCATGAAATATGCAATTGTGCTAAAACTTTGGCAAAGTTGATCATAGAAAAGTTGTTTGCTCTGTTTAAGATCTGTTTCGCTCGCGTATCATTCTTTTATATTGATTTTTATACGCTATTAACGAGATGTGAACATCAGTAAGCTGCTGTTGTCTCTAGATTAAGGTAATGATTGAAGAAATTATAATACCGGTAATCTACCGTTACCTCTGATAAAAGAAAGGATTTCCGAAAATCTATAAATAACAATTGCCTTTAATTTATATTCAAGAATCACGTGCTATGACAACGGTTATCTTTGTAACTCAAGGGATGCTGAATTTTGATAAACCTTGTAGATTAGTAACAGGTAGCTCTATAAGTCGTTGCTTACGTCAATTAGCACACAAAAATATTAGAAAGTGTCAGTACATATATGCCTTAAGACATAAATCAAGAGAACATCCGACACATGCCGAATTTAAAAACAATTTCCGAAATAAAATGTTTGGAATTGATAATAAAGTGTCTCGCAGTGATTAGAAATAAAATTGAAATATCCATGTTATCAATTTCGACGGGAAATTCTTAAAAGTAAAATAACAACTCACATCCTAATAGGAAATTGATAATTCTGGTAGTTTTTATTTAATTAAAGTAATTAAAGACGTGTTTTAAAAGGTTAACACAACATTCGTGATTTCTTAATTATACCGTGGTTGACAAGCACACATTTTGTAACATTTGAGTTTGACAGATGTTATTCAATATAGAGAAAATAGCCAGGCGATATATGAACCCTGCTTTGTACTAGACCAACACGTTATGACACATGATTAGCGAATGGTAGTCATATAAAATTGGTCCTCAATGCTCTTCAACTTCGTACTTTATTTGGCCTTTTTAACATTGTTTTATTTGAGTGTCACTGGTGAGTTTTTTTGTAGACGAAACGCGCGTCTGACGTAAATATAAAATTTCAATCCTGGTATCTATGATGAGTTTATTTGTGACGAATTTCGGAAATTAATGTCTCTTCAGTTATGCTAGATGCTATATCAAATTTAGGGGACTTTTGTGCCAACAACAAAAATCTATATACAACACGTGATTTTAAAATAATATTTTGGACAGTGAATTAAAAGCTATGGAACCTACAAACATTACCAAAACACGAATCAAAAGGGGATGTATGGTATATGACAATGATACAGTACCCTTAAGACACCAACAGGTAACATATTGTCCAAATATTAAACAGGAACTAACATGGACGGTTAGAAAAACTATTCATATCAACCCTTCCAGATCGTAAATCTTGATCACATCACCAGCAAAACATACAAAAGAATTATAACGAGACGTCAAGCCATCTCAGTTTCAACACCAAATCGTCCAATTGACTATAACATCAAGATATTACATATGACCACCACTGCGTAGGAACCCGACGTAAGACAGGTGGAGGGATTGAATCAGTTTTTCCACAGTTTTCAACCCTCGTTCAATCTCATTGACTGTTATTTTTAGTTACATCAATATGTTTTCCGCTTGATATTTTTTGATTTTGGCAGATCTGTAATAGTCTCTATTTTATTTATTCATAACTTGTTATAGACTTTGATCTTTTGACAGCATGTCATCCTCCATAGACATTTGTCTATCCTTAGATGTAGATGAATATTTTTGTCATGTCAGGATTTATCTGTCGGATTAAATCCAAATATATCTCTATTTATAACAATGTTATTGGATTCATCCCTTTCCATAAAAATGCCTTTTCAGTTAAAATCCTTACAATCACATCTTTTTTATAGCGAGTAAAGAAAAAACAAAAACGTAATGCTTTAAATTCAACTGTGGTGAAACATCAGCTTCCATATGATAAATAGCCTTTTTAAGAAGGGGATCAAACTATTTAATTACTGCAGCAATAAAGAGTCTTGTACCTTATACACTGCACACATTTAAATTATAAGGTATGATGAACCGCAAAGTATTTGTCTTCTCAACAGTATTGACTTTTCTGGGTTTTTTTTGTAACTACATAATTTAATTCTTTTTTTCAGTATGACATCTATTATGGTCTTGTGACAAGGCCAATTTATATGTTTCAAAAGTATATGAGTATACGGACCAAATACGTATAATCTGAGTAATCATTTAATTGACGTATGGTCTGAGTAATCATTCAATGAACGTATGGTCTGAGTTATCATTCAATGAACGTATGGTCTGAGTAATCATTCAATGAACGTATGGTCTGTGTAATCATTCAATGAACGTATGGTCTGAGTAATTGAACGTATGGTCTGAGTAATCATTCAATGAACGTTGTATGGTCTGAGTAATCATTCAATGAACGTATGGTCTGAGTAATCATTCAATGAACGTATGGTCTGACTAATCATTCAATGAACATTGTATGGTCTGAGTAATCATTCAATGAAGGTCGTAGGGTCTGAGTAATCATTCAATGAACGTATGGTCTGAGTAATCATTCAATGAACATCGTAGGGTCTGAGTAGTCATTCAATAAAGGTCGTAGGGTTTGAGTAATCATTCAATGAACGTATGTTCTGAGTAATCATTCAATGAACGTATGGTCTGAGTAATCATACAATGAACGTAGGGTCTCAGTGGCGAATCCTGCCATTTTAAAAAGGGGGGTTCCCAACCCAGAGTGAAGGGAGGGGGTTCCAACTATATGCTCCCATTCAAATGCATTGATCGTCCAAAAAAGGGGGGTTACAACCCCCGGAGCCCCCTGGATCCGCCACTGGGTCTGAGTAATCATTCAATGAACGAATGGTCTGAGTAATCATTCAATGAACGTATGGTCTGAGTAATCATTCAATGAACGCAGGGTCTGAGTAATCATTCAATGAACATTGGAAATTTGCTTTTACTATACGTTGTCTAAAAATGACTTAGCCTTAAATAAAGGAAAAAGTAGTATACCGATGTTCAAAATTCATAAATCAATAGAGAAAAAACAAATCCGGGTTACAAACTAAAACTGAGGGAAATGTATCAAATATAAGAGAACTACGACACAACAGAGACACAACACCGAAATGTAACACACACAGAAACGAACTATAATGTAACAATGGCCATTTTCCGGACTTGGTACAGGGCATTTTATGAACAAATGGTGGGTTGAACCTGGTTTTTTGGCATGCCAAACCTCCCGCTTTAACGACAGTGTTAATTATAACATTAAAATGAGTATAAGGACCAAAAACGTATAGTCTGAGTAATCATTCAATAAACGTGTGGTCTGAGTAATCATTCAATGAACGTATGGTCTGAGTAATCATTCAGTGAACGTATGGTCTGAGTAATCATTCAATGAACGTATGGTCTGAGTAATCATACAATGAACGTATGGTCTGAGTAATCATTCAATGTATGGTCTGAGTAATCATTCAACGTATGGTCTGAGTAATCATCAAATGTATGGTCTGAGTAATCATTCAGTGAACGTTGTATGATCTGAGTAATCATTCAATGAACGTTGTATGGTCTGAGTAGTCATTCAATGAAGGTCGTAGGGTCTGAGTAATCATTCAATAAACGTATGGTCTGAGTAATCATCAAATGTATGGTCTGAGTAATCATTCAATGAACGTTGTAGGGTCTGAGTAATCATTCAATGAACGTTGTATGGTCTGAGTAGTCATTCAATGAAGGT
Source organism: Mytilus galloprovincialis (assembly GCF_965363235.1). Lineage (NCBI taxonomy): Eukaryota > Metazoa > Mollusca > Bivalvia > Mytilida > Mytilidae > Mytilus > Mytilus galloprovincialis. The sequence continues at coordinate 113,054,316 of NC_134839.1, read as the reverse complement.
CGTAGGATCTGAGTAATCATTCAATGAACGTATGGTCTGAGTAATCATTCAATGAACGTATGGTCTGAGTAATCATTCAATGTATGGTCTGAGTAATCATTCAACGTATGGTCTGAGTAGTCATCAAATGTATGGTCTGAGTAATTATTCAATGAACGTCGTAGGGTCTGAGTAATCATTCAATGAACGTATGGTCTGAGTACTCATTCAGTGAACGTAGGGTATGAGTAATCATTCAATGAACGTATGGTCTGAGTAATCATTCAATGAACGTATGGTCTGAGTAATCATTCAATGAACGTAGGGTCTGAATAATCATTCAATGAACATTGGAAATTTGCTATAAGTTGTCTAAAAATGACTTACCCTTAAATAAAGGCAAAAGTAGTATACCGATGTTCAAAATTCATAAATCAATAGAGAAAAAACAAATCCGGGTTACAAACTAAAACTCAGGGAAATGTATCAAATATAAGAGAACTACGACACAACAGAGACACAACACCGAAATGTAACACACACAGAAATGAACTATCATGTAACAATTGCCATTTGCCGGACTTGGTAAAGGGCATTTTATAAAAAAAAAAGTAGGTTGAACCTGATTTTTGGCATGCCAAACCTCCCGCTTTAATGGCAGTGTTAATTATAACATTAAAATGACATAATTACACGACAGGGTTACAATAAATAAACAGATAAATGGGAGAAAATATAGGACAGAGAAACAAACGAATAATAGCCATCAAAAGGTAACAGGTTTAAAAAATATTATTATAAGACAGACGCGCGCTACGTCCACACAAAACTATGCTCAGATGTAAAAAGTTTGAAAGCCATAAGCTTAAAGAAGTCATAAATTGAAAGTTTCGAAGAACAAAAAAATGACTACTTGTATATCCTTTAACTTTACTTTCCGCTATATATGTTAAACACATCTATCCCATTGGACTAGAGATTGACAATGAGGGTTGGTGGAAAAAAATCTTTACGACAAAAGAGATGATTTCAGCTTTCCAATTGAGAACTTTTCATTTCTATGTAGCAACATTCCAGCAGCGTCTAAATTCGGATAAATATCACCCAATTGATATGATATTCCCTGGCATGTATTTCCTATCATGATTTCCTTGATAGAGGGTTGCTGCTCACAAGGGAAGCTATTTAACCAATAGTTCCAAATGGTGAATTTGGGATCATCCTTTCGTAAATTGTACGGACGCCATCACGAGTTGGTAGACCGTTATGGAGTAACCGTTTCACAGATGATATCGGATATGTTCCTTATCATGCTTATGTCGTAACTACAATCCCTTCCCTTTTCACAAATATAACCTACCGAATTAGACTATTTACTGAGTTTGTGATAACATGAACAACACGACGGGTGCCACATGTAGAGCAAAATCTGTTTACCCTTCCGGAGCACTTGAGATCGCCACAAGTTTTTTTATGTTGTGTTTTGTGTACTATTTTGTCTGTTTGTCTTTTTTTAGCCATGGCATTGTCAGTTTATTTTCAATCTAAGAATTTTATTATCCCTCTGGTATCTTTCTCCCCACTTTTATCATATGATTATCATTGTTACATGATTAATAAAATTAAATAAATTTTACTCGCAAGAGGAAATTTTTGTGAAATATATTTTTTGTTCTTACTAAACACAAGAAGTCAACTTAGACTCAAGAATTAAACTTGAACATGTTGAAAAAATATCTAAATGGAAGATATGGTATGAGTGCCAATGAGACAACTCTCCATCCAAGTTACAATTTATAAAAGTAAACCATTATAGGTCAAGGAACGGCCTTTAACACGGAGCATTGGCTCACACCAAACCAAATAACCCGTTTTCTCAGGCCGTGGGGCATTGAAACCATTTTATTCTTTGTTTTTGGTGATAAATATTTCCCACTAACGGTGGTTGTCGTTTGTTGATGTGGTTCATAAGTGTTTCTGTTTTTTATATAAATTATACCGTTGGTTTTCCTTTTGTAATGGTTTTACACTTGTCATTTTGGGGTCCTTTATGGCTTGTTGTTCAGTGTGAGGCAAGGCTCCGTGTTGAAGGCCATACTTTGGCATATAATGATTTGCTTTTAAAATTGTGACTTGGCTGGATTGGCACTCTCACAACATATTCTTAAATATATGTTCCTCTATTCTTATGTTGAAATTAAAAACAAAGTGGCCGCATAAATAAACTGTTGATACAGAGAATAAAAATAACAATATTTAATCAAATAAACTTTGCATAGCATTAATAAGGCAATGAACCATGACTGACGTGCAGTGCCAAATACCCTCCATGGAAATGAGAATTGCAAATTCTTAAATAAACTGTTATCACAGAGATATGTCTCGCCTTTTTGTAATTTCGATAATGAAAATGTTGAAAATAGAATAGCAACACTTTAACATGTTAGTTTTGCAAATATTCAAGGTCAATGAACCATGACTGAAGGTACATGGCTAAAAAATCTCCATGGAAATGAGATGTGCCAATGCTAATTCAACTGCATACCAAATACCATAGAATTATCATAAGTAGTCCCCTTTAAACAAACCTAAACACAAACTAATACATGTAAACTAAGCAAAATTTCAATAAACCATCACTGAGCGGGCGGGGTCAAATAATCTCCATGGTAATGAGGTGTGCCAATGCTAATACAACTGCATACCAAATATCATTGACCGATCACTAGTGGTTCCCCATGCCATACACCTACCTAATCACAAACTAAGACATGAAAACTTAGCAAAAGTTTCAAAGTCAATAGACCATGACTGAGGGGGCGGGGCAAAATAATCTCCATGGAAATAAAAAATATCAACGCTTATACAACTGAATACCAATTATCATTAACTTACCACTAGTGGTTCCCCATAAACTGACCTAATCACAAACTAATACATGATAACTAAGCAAAAATTTCAAAGTCAATAGAACATAACTAGGGGGGCTAGGCCAAATAATCTCCATGGTAATGAGATTTTCCAAAACTAATACAACTGCATACCAAATATCTTTGACTGACCACTAGTGGTTCACCATAAACTAGACCTAATCATAAACTAATAAATACATTGTTGACGCCGCCTTCGTCGTCGCCGACGCCGGAAACAGCATACCTATGTATCACTTTTTGACTCCGTCAAGCGAGACAAAGACTGCATACCAAATATCATTGACTTGTCATAAGTTGTTCCTTTTATAACACACCTAAAGAATTAATTATGACGAGGGGTGGGCCATTGACATTAATCTTACAAATGCTGATACATCTGCATACCAACTATTATTGATCTACCATTTATGGTTCCCCTAAAACTGATCTAATCACAAACTAATACATGTAAACTTAGCAAAAGTTCGGAGTCAATAGACCATGACTGTAAGACCAAATAATCTTCATGGAAATGAGGTGTGCAAATGCTTTTTTAAGTGCATACCAAATATTATTGACCTACCACCAGTGGTTCCCTTTAAAAGAAGGACGAAAGACACCAGAGGGGCAGTCAAAGTCATAAATCGAAAATAAACTGACAACGCCATGGCTAAAAATGAAAAAGACAAACAGACAAACCATAGTTCACATGACACAACATAGAAAACTAAAGAATAAGCAACACGAACCCCACCAAAAACTAGGGGTAATCTCAGGTGCTCCGGAAGGGTAAGCAAATCCTGCTTCACAAGTGGCACCCGTCGTGTTGCTTATGTGATAACAAATCCGGTAAATAGTCTTAATCGGGAGGTTACATTCATGAAAGGGAAGGGGGTTGTAGTTACGACGTAAGGAACATATCCGATATCATTTGTGAAACGGTTATTCCATAACGGTCAACCATCTCGTGATGGCGTCCGTAAAACTTACGAAGGGATGGTTTCAACTTCACCATTTGGAACTCTTGGTGTAATATCTTCCTTGTGAGCAGCAACCCTCTATCAAGAAAATCATGATAGGAAATGCAAGCACGGGAATATCGTATAAATTGGGAGATATATACCCCGTATGCAGGTGCTGCTGGAATGTTGCTAATTAGAAATGGAAAGTTCACAATTGGAAAGCTGAAATCATCTCTTTTGTCGTAAAGTTTTATTTTCAACCGACCCTTATTGTCAATTTCTAGATGTAAGTCAAGGTATGAGGCCGACTTAACTGCATCTGTTATCGGATATTGCTAACTTCTTATCTTTCTTCCTAAGAAGTTCCTGTATGAAGTCATCCTCATAATAATAACAAAACAAGTCGGCAAGAAGAGGGGCACAATTTGTTTCCCATTGGAATGCTGACAGTCTGTTGAAAAACACGTCCTATGAACGTAACAAATGTGTTGTCAATCAAGAAATCAAGAATAATGTCAGTTTCAGAGAATTTTTTGTTTGAATCAGAGTGATCTTTTACAAAGTAGGATTTATCCCTCCCTAAGACAAGATACTTGTATCTACGTTGGCCATTCTTTTCTATAAAACAAAGCAATTCCAACTCTTTCAATTTGTCTTTTAGTTTGGAATGCGAAAACTTGAGTAAAGTGTAGAAAAGTCCAATGTTTTAATATTTTTACAAGATGAAAGAGAGTTAGATTGTAGGTACTCTAAAGAGCTTTGGAATTTTTAAGTATCCACATCTGATTCACGCCTCCTCTAGAATAGGTAGTTTCACTATAACTTTGAAGCCCGTCTTTGATTGATGATAAAATAGATGTTAATTTAGAAAGAGGTTTCGTGGAGCACTTGGAAGAGCCAGCAATATACCGTTGTTTGTAAGGACATTTATGTAGTTTAGGTACCCAATACAGTGATGGAAGATCCAGTTCTTCCATCTTTGGTTGAAATTCCAAAGGAACATAGAATAGACCTATGATTATCCAGGATTTTCTCATTTGGTAAGTGCCGTGAGGGTATATGTTGAGTTTCCAAGTGAATTGTCAATAGCTAATTCGTTTATCAAGCAGTTAATGCAATGAGTTTTACACACAAAAAAAGATGTTGTTTGGGGCTTTATCTGCGGGGACAACAACATACTTGTCATGGAGGTAGGATAAGTGTTTTGCAAAAAATGCCTTAAACTGTTTAAAGCAAGATTTGGATAAGCCTGATAATGGTGATATTTTTAAAAGAGAATTATAGGTAATGTGAAAGCAACATTTGTATATAAAAATTTAGTAAACAAAGTTATTGAACTACCAACAGTCAAATTTTCGAAATGGGAAGAAGTGTTGATTATTGATTCAACAGAATGGTCATAATATTTCAGGATAACCAAAAAATCATGTAGAGATGTTTATTTAAGAACTTTTCAATACAAATTTCTGCATAGAATCATAGCAACTAATACCTTTTTATACAAAATTAAATTAAAAGACACCAAGATGTGTACTTTTTGTAACTTTGTAAACTTGGTGAAGAAACCATTGAACACCTTTTTTTTTGAATGCCCAATAACTTTTCAATTGTGGAAGTCTTTTTCAAATGTAGTAAATCTGTTTTTTGTAAACTTTGTTCTTAACAAAGAAAATGTGTTTCTTGGTTGCAAACATGAAAGTTTATTACTGAATCTGTTAGTCATAATTACAAAGAATTATATATACAAATGTAAACTAAATGAAACAAAACCAAATATGGTTGGGTTAAAGAATAGAATAAAGAAATACCAATTTCTTGAACATTATATTGCAGAGAAAAATAACAGAGTCAAAGTGTGTGAAAAATTTTGGTCTCCTTTACATGTAATATTTAACTAAATTTTATTTTTGTTTTTTATATATATTATGAGCAAAAATTCATCTTTGAGCTTTTGATTTTTGGAATTTTTTTTGTCTTTAAAATATATTTTTTGTAAATGTAAGTTAAGATACATATTGTAGCATAACAAATGAGTGAAGAGTATTTGTATTGTATGAGAGAAAGTCAGAGAGCGAGAAAATATTACCAAATAAAACTTATATGTAACCTTAAATATTATAATTGTAAAAATCAATTTGTCAGTGATAAAAATTGTATACTGAATTATTTTCTATAATATGTAACCCCTTAATACCCGTCAGGTGGTATGTTAAGGGTACTTGTATGTTAAATCCTGACTATTAAAAACAAATAAAAGATAAAAAAAAAAAGAGTGTTTTGCAACATTTGGGTCTTTAAAGATTGACGTAGCATAGGCATTGATAGACCCAATCACAACCTAAAACATTGTTGATGATGCCACTGCCACAGCCATAAGAATCGATTATTGTATAATCGCATGAATTGGAGCAAGAAAACATAAATTAAGTGAAAATAGGCATTTAGAATAAATAATAATAAAAAAATAATAATCTACACACTGAGGAAAAAGATGCAAGGATCAATGCCCAAAACACCTTTGGTTTCACATACAGACACAAAAAAAATGACTCAATAACCAGCATTAAATTGGGTCTATTAAAAACCAGATAACAGATACACAGCCATTATGACACTTGAAATCACAACCAATCGATATGGTGCTCGCCCTGTGAGGACCCACCAGGCAGGTGCAGTGTCGGGTTCCCTGTCTTGAAGGAACCCATCAAATGCTACTTGAGGTACCTTTGTTTCGTCTTGTGGAGTCAGGGGACGACCAAAGAGAAGTACTGGCCGAAGAAACACCAAGACAAAGCTGAAGGAACAACCAGCCATTAATATCATGCACTGGAATGCAGAAGGGGCATCTAACAAAAGAGATCTGCAGCATTGTCTACATGAAAAATTGTCAACTTCTACTGTCCAAATGACAAGAAACTATCCCTAGATACCATACAGATATCAGACAGTAACTTTCTCATTGTAGGAGATTTTAACAGCCAATCTCATAGCTGGGGATACAGCACAATAGATAAAAAGAGGAGAAACTATAGAAGATTGGCTAAATGAACACCATCTCATTCTTGTCAATAATCCAACTGGTACATCAACCTTCTATTGTCGTCGCTGGCGCATAACAACTACACTAGGCCTGGCTTTCTGTACTGACGATATACACCAGAATATCAGTAGAAAGGTATGTGACCAGCTAGGGGCACTGACCCTCGCCAAGTTATACTATCCATCAGAGGAATAAAACACCATTTAATGCTCAATTACCAAGATGGAATTACAAGAAGTCAAACTGGGGAAAATCTGAAACAAGAGCAAATGAACTTACAAAGGACATGGTTACTGAAGGAAAGAACATCAACAATGTTTCAAGATATTCAACGCAAAAGAAAAAAATACCAAGGGGTGTGAGAAAAGATTGCAAGCCATACTGGTCCAATGAAATTCAGGAAACACATAATGCACTCACAATAGCAAAAGTAGAGGCTGAATTAACCCCAGCCAGGAGAATAACATCAAACTCCAACAAAGCAAGGCAAAACACCTCAAAACAAAACTTGAATGCCAGACAAGAGGATGGAGAGAAAAAACATCATCTCCGAATATGGAGAAGGATACAAATCTGTGGAACTTGACATAAGCTTTTAATGATGAGGGAAGTAAAGGCCAAAAGATAACTCTAGAAGTTGAAGGAAAAACAGCTACAGAAAAAGCTGCTGCAAATGCATTTGCAAAGGTTATGAGGAGGTTAGCAATACCAACTTGCCACCATTACGTAAAAAGAGATAAGAAGAGAAATTATACAGAAAACACCAGCACACGAGATCATGCAGACTGACATCACAATGTCCGAGATGAATCAATCTATAAGAAAGCTAAAGAAGAAAAGTCTCCAGGTCCAGATAACATCACAAATGAGATGCTACAACATCTAGGGAAATTATCACTGAATACTTTGCTGGACATATTCAATCTTAGTTGAAGACAAGGTCAAGTCCCGCAATGCTGGAAGGAATCAATAATGATGCCGATACTAAAGATGGAAAGAACAAGTCAAAAGCCTCAAGTTATCGTCCTATAAGCATAACAAGCAGCTGTTGTAAATTGTTAGAGCGCATGCACATGTACTTGAGAACATCATTGGAGATGAACAAGCTGGTTTTAGACAATACAAAAGCACAGAAGACCAGACTACACATCTATCGCAGGTAGTAGAAGATGCCTTCCAATCCAAGAAAGTAACTCGTCACACTCTCTCCAAAAACCCAATCTTTCAAACTGATTTTGGATGACACTCCACTTAAAATGGAAGACCAACAAACATACCTTGGGGTAACTTTTGACAAAAGTATGACGTGGAAGCAACATATAACATCAGCTGAAGCTAATGCTAGGAGAAAATTGAACATCATTAGGAAACTTGGAGGAACAAAATAGGGTGCAAATGAAAAAATCTTGAAATCTGTCTACCAAGGAAATGTACGACCACACCTTGAATACGGATCTAGCCCATGGATGACTGCAGCCAAGTCTCATCATCAGACTTTAGACAAAGTTCAGAATCAGACACTACGTATCATCACAGGTGCTATGAAATCATCACCAATAAAAAGTATGGAGGATATAACAAAAATACCACCATTAGGCAAGAGAAGGGAGTGCAAAGCCATGATACAGGCCACCAAATATCAGTGTTCACAAGACCACCCAATGAATACCAGACTGAAACAACTATCATCAGGCAGACTTAAAAGATCCAGCTTTACGTTAGAGACAAGAGCATTGCAAAAAAAAAAAAAAAACACCAGGAAGCTTTACCTAAGTATATCGAACCCATAGCTTTCACAATGAATAACAACCTGTGTGAAGATTAACTTGGAAATGTCACCATCCAGACCTCAGTTCCGCTCATTACTACCAAAGATGAACAGACAAGCAATGTTAAAAAAAACACATCAATGAGTATGTTTGAAGAAGAGTATCCTTCAGAAACATGGGTAAGAGTATATACAGATGGTTCAGCCACAAATGCCACAACAAAAGGAGGGGCTGGTATATACATTAAGTACCCCAATGGAGATCAACAGTCAGAGGCAAAACCAACAGGCCTTCATTGTTCAAACTACAAAGCTGAAGAAGTCCTTACTCATGCTGTACACTCCATCAAAAACAATTTGATAACACAACTCAAGTAGTATTCCTGACTGATGCCCTCTCTGTGCTACAAGCTTTGAAGAACGACAAGCTATCTCAACTCCAACAAGCTTTATACAACATTAAAAGTTTGACAACAGTAATTCAGTGGATCACTTCAAACTGTGGAGTTTGGGGTAATGAAAAAGCTGGTAAATTAGCAAAGGAGGTAAATCCAGTCTACTTCAAACAGATGAAGACTATTATCAAATCTCTGTTCAATACTCAACAGCAACAAGACAGTTACCATCAGCTAACAAGATCTGAACAAACCACCATATTTAGTCTGAGGACAGGACTCAACAGACTCAAAAAACATCTACACAAAGTCATGAAAGTTGTTCCATCTCCAATGTGTGCTTGTGGAGAAGCAGAGCAGGATACGGCACACCTCTTACAGTCATGCAAGATCCATCAGGCATTGAGAGATAAGATATGGCACTTAGAAACACCACTCACAGAGAAGCTATACGGACCAGTGGATGCCCTACAGAAGACCACCAGATTTGTTGAGGAGACTAGTATTCAAGTGTTAAGGCGAACGATAAGAAGAAGACAGATACACTAAGATGACAAAAGACATGCAAAGATAAAGGATTTAAGTTGGTAGCTCATGTCGATTTTGGTCCAGAGAACAAGCTATGTATTACTATGACGGAAATTGAGATTTCTTTAAATATACCTATATGGCCAGATAATACACAAAATAAAATATAGCAATATGGTCAGGACTATACGGATATGGTCAAAATACTCATATGGTCCAGAACAGATTTTACATTTGAACAGTCCTCCTAAGGATTAAATATAACATGTATAAAATCCTATTACTGGTTGATACAGACCTGATTACCGTATTGGGGGTTATTTTTGTGGGTGTAAATTTCGTATTTTCATTGAATAAGGTATACGAAAATATTTTGGATATTAATATTTAGGCAGATTCAAAATTTTTATCAATACCTTAGCATATGCACTTTTAAATTAGTGTAATTTATTTTGGCAATTTTGATTAAAATTTACACCCCACGAAAATAACATGCTATACAGTATTTCTGGAAACAACGTTTGAACAAATGACAACAGATGACTAAAAACATGACAGCTGATAAGCATCATGTGACTATAAACATCATGTGACTACAATATCATTTTGAGATTAATAAAACTTACTGAAAGAAGAATACTGCAAGACAGACATTTTATAAATTTGTTTTTAATATCACAGATATCAATAAATAGCAGTTAGCACATACTAAACATAACTAAACATAACATTTGACACAACCTGGAAAAATGATCAACATACTTGTACAATAAATACAAAAGTAATGTATAAAATGGGCAGATGTGTATAAAGACTCCCTGGATGGAATATTTGGTATATTAACATAACATTTATTTACGATCATTCAACTCCTGCAAAATTTTGTATATCATCATAAAATTCCTTTGATTATTAGTTTACAACAGATTGAATATTCTCTTTTGATATTTCTTTTTTGATCATTTTACTTATGATTTATTCTCTATATTAACATTAGAATTCTTGAGTGATATATTTTTCAAACTGCTGAAATATTCTACTCTTGACATGTCTTTATTTATTAATTCAATAGAACATTCTTGACATTTACATTAAATTTAACATTGAAATTCTGTATAATATTAAAATTCTAAACAATTTAAAGTCATAAGAAACAAGTGACTGGTGAAAAATAATGTTCTTCCAATTCTTGAACCAATGCATACAAACATCATTAACTTAAGTCTTCTGTGCACGAATTTATCATTTTTTTCGTGTAAATTTCGTATAATCATCAAATTTTTTTCAATCCATCAGTGTTATGGCAGGTAATTAAAGTTCGTCTTTTGAAGCCCAAGTTTAACGATTGTCACCTGTTTATCAATCAACAAAAAAGCATGGAAATTGAGCACGTGTTTAACATGTAAATTCAGATAATAGTTTATTTTAAGGACATCCATGGGTATTGTGATCACCGGATTTTTACGAGATGGGTCACACTGAGGTCACTTTGCATATGGAAAATATGTCGGGGGAAGGAAGCAATTAAAATAAAGTAAACTTTCTCTAAATATGAATAAATTAAAGAATTTTCATCAGAAAAAAAGTATATTTATAGAAGTTTTATAATGAAAACTATCCATTAAGTTATAAAAAAACATATGCATTATTTTTTTGATTTGAGGTTTCTTACGACTTTATTGATAGAAAATTCTTGTTTTACAAAATTTATGTTTTGAAAATTTCTACTGTGATGCATGCATTTATAAATGCAGTTCTTTGTTCACTGGCAAAACTTTGTGAAATCTTATTAATGTGATTGCAAAAACTAAATGAAGCACAAGAGTGCACACGCTGAAATGTCTCGCCTTCTATACTAATCATTGATATTATGTTGATAGTCCTAAGTATAAAGCTAAGCTTTAATACAACTGTCACATAAACTTAACATTAACCAAGATAACTAAACAAAGACCAATGAACCTTGAAAATGAGGTCAAGGTCAGATAAACCATGCCAGGCAGACATGTACAGCTAACAATGCTTCTATACAACATATATAGTTGACCTATTACTTATAGTTTAAGAAAAATAGACCAAAACACAAAAACTTAACACTGTGCAATGAACCTTGAAAATGAGGTCAAGGTCAGATGAACCATGCCAGGCAGACATGTACAGCTAACAATGCTTCTATACAACATATATAGTTGACCTATTACTTATAGTTTAAGAAAAATAGACCAAAACACAAAAACTTAACACTGTGCAATGAACCGTGAAAATGAGGTCACGGTCAAATAAAACCTGCACGACTGACATAAAGATCATAAAATATTTCCATACACCAAATATAGATGACCTATGGCATATAGTATTAGATAAAAAGACCAAAACTCAAAAACTTAACTTTGACCACTGAACCATGTAAATGAGGTCAAGGTCACATGACATCTGCCCGCTAGACATGTACACCTTACAATCATTACATACAACAAATATAGTAGACCTATTGCATATAGTATTAGAAAAACAGACCAAAACACAAAAATTTAACTATAACCACTGAACCATGAAAATGAGGTCAAGGTCAGATGACACCTGCCAGTTGGACATGTACACCTTACAGTCCTTCCATACACCGAATATACTAGCCCTGTTGCTTGTAGTATCTGAGATATGGACTTGACCACCAAAACTTAACCTTGTTCACTGATCCATGAAATGAGGTCGAGGTCAAGTGAAAACTGTCTGACAGACATGAGGACCTTTCAAGGTACGCACATATCAAATATAGTTATCCTATTACTTATAATAAGAGAAAATTCAACATTACAATCAAAGTGATGGAAATCACTCATGGAAAGATTGGATGAGTAGTTTGAATAATTTCATATCGGTATTGAGTGGACAAACAAGAACATTAATAAAGCACTATTTCTGACAATTGCATTAACTCTAGGTCTTTATAAGGAAGAGTGCTTTTCCGGTGTGTAGATAAAATAAGCTCAATTTAACTCTTAATTTTTTTAACGATTTTATTTAAACTGCAGTTTATATCTTAAGCAAATAATGTTCCGTGTTTTGAACATGTTTTTAAAAAAAATGGAAAAATAAAAAATTCAACTAGTAAAATTTACCAACTATTCTTTTAGGGCATATTAAAGACCAACAGATAAATTTGAAGCTAAGTACTTTAAAGTGTCAACAAAAATAATCTAAATAAGTTGTTTTGGGGCATCTTCTAAGTAGAAACAAAGGTTTTATGACATTGCAGATTAAAAGTTGTAGAGAGCCTTTTGATCTATTTATAAAGTATTTTTCAGCACAGGGCATTGAAAATGTACTTCTTTTATTGAAATGTGGATTCTTTCTTGATTGCAAAAATATATATTCACTTCTTAAAAATATTCAAATGCCTAAAATTGTGAATAGATATTTGACATAACCTTTTAAATATTCATATTTATTTTTATATTTTTTCAAAGATCTTGTTAATCCTTAATTAATCATTTATCTTTCAAACATAATTTATAGAATCACTTTATGTAGAATAGATCAAAAGTAATAGGCAATGGATAAATCCTCCTTACATATCAAACATCTAATATACACATTTGTGTATTCAATTATGAGGTCAAATACTTGTGTATTAAGAATTAGATGTATTTTGAATGGTCTTGTATAATTATGTAAGACTGAGGTTGATAGGTAATGTGGTCAATTTGGCTGTATGGCCAGTTAAGGTCGTTAAACACTTCCATTTGTTGATTTACAGTTTAGGAGGTGGGGTATTGTAAATAAAGGTCCACCTGGTATCTGATTGTTCTGTGATAATGAAAGTTATCAGCACTCAATTACATAATCAAACTAATTAAAAAAAGCCTGCACATCAACTTATCTTAATGAGATGCATTCTTGAATGAACTGCTCCAAAAATATACCCATTTTTTCACAGTGTATATGTGTATTATGTGCACATACATGAGAACTAAAGGGAACTATATTTCAGTGTAAATACATAAATTTAGTAGCTAACCTGTCGTGAGGTTAGGGAGGCCGGTGCCTAAGGAAAGATTTAGAACAAGTTCCAATCTTTCCAAAAAATCTGAACTTTTTTTTCAAGTGGTCACTGAACCATGAAAATGAGGTCAAGGACATTGGACATGTGACTTACGGAAACTTCGTAACATGAGGCATCTATATACAAAGTATGAAGCATCCAGGTCTTCCACCTTCTAAAATATAAAGCTTTTAAGAAGTTAGCTAACACCGCCGCCGTCAGATCGCTATCCCTATGTCTAGCTTTCTGCAACAAAAGTTGCAGGCTCGACAAAAATCACCACTGATATTGCAAACCTGTTACTGACACTTTTTTATACAAATTTCCAAAAAAAAATTGCAATTATTTCTGAATTTACAGTATTTAAAACAGACTAAAACTAATAAAATTTGTAAGGGTTCCGCGGAACCCAGTGTCTCGCCTATTTTTGCTGTAAATTGCAGGCTCAACAATAATGAGGAAAAAAATCAATAAAAATATTCCTCTTGTTACTATTTTATGATTGTAAGAAAATCTAAGTCCATTTAAAAGTAAATTACAGAAAAAACGGAGTAATCTTTTTACAAACTTTACTTCTGGATACAATCTAATATGATCATAAATAAGCTTCTGTCCAAGTTTGGTACAAACCCAGTATAGTTTAATTAAGAAAGTTATTAAAATTTTAAAAACTTTAACCACAGAGTGAATGTAATGGTTCCCCGCAGAAAAACTAAGTCCATTTAAAAGTAAAATATGGAAAAAATGGATTTATTTATTTACAAACTTTACTTCTGGATACAATCTTATGATCATAAATAAGCTTCGTCCAAGTTTGGTACAAACCCAGGATAGTTTAAGAAAGTTATTAAAATTTTAAAAACTTTAACCACAGAGTGAATGTAATGATTCCCCGCAGAAAAACTAAGTCCATTTAAAAGTAAAATATGGAAAAAATGGATTTATTTATTTACAAAATTTACTTCTGGATACTATCTTATGATCATAAACAACCTTCTGTCCAAGTTTGGTACAAACCCAGGATAGTTTAAGAAAGTTATTAAAATTCTAAAAACTTTAACCACAGAGTGAATGTAATGGTTCCCCGCAGAAAAAAACTAAGTCCATTTGTAAGTAAAATACGGAAAAAATGGAATTTTATTTTTACAAAATTTACTTCTGGATATTATCTTATGATCATAAACAAGCTTCTGTCCAAGTTTGGTACAAACCCAGGATAGTTTGAGAAAGTTATTAAAATTCAAAAAACTTTAACCACAGAGTGAATGTTTTGTTTCCCCGCAGAAAAAACTAAGTCCAATTATAGTAAAATATGGAAAAAATGGAATTTTATTTTTACAAAATTTACTTCTGGATATTATCTTATGATCATAAACAAGCTTCTGTCAAACTTTGGTAGAAATCCAGTATAGTTTAAGAAAGTTATTAAAATTTCAAAAACTTTAACCACAGAGTGAATATTTGTTGACGCCGCCGACGACGCCGACGACGACGGAATGTAGGATCGCTTAGTCTCGCTTTTTCGACTAAAGTCGAAGGCTCGACAAAAATGTAGTAAAAATATAATGTGCAGACGATTTTAAGGGTGTAACAATAACAATGACATTGCATGGTTTTAAAGTTTTATACCTATATATATTGATACTTTGATTTGATGATCTTTGGGTATATCTATATGTGATACATCTTGCTTACATTGATGTTTTTATTTTGATAATAATATGTCATTTGTAAAGTAAACAAAGAATGAACCATGCAGTCTGGAATATGATCAATTTATGAGGAAAATGTAAATAAATTTCAATAAATGATGGCAAAATACAATGACATGAGATTCCTTAGTAAGTAAAAAAACTTTTACAATCTATTGTCAGAAGTTAAATCTTACAGCTAAGTTTACAAACAAAAAATGATGTACTTTACAACTAACTAGATTCAATTCAAAGTTTTAAGTACTCAAATGACTCAAGGATTTTGTTTTTAGGGTTGCATACTGGCTTAAATTATCAATTTCATAAACAATATATGAACAAAAATGTTTTAAAAGTTATGTTCATTTAGATGAATATTATTAATTCAACTGCCAAGCTAGTGGCATCTTCATATCTTCTTTCAATGACAACTACTGAAGCTCAGCATACAAAAATACAAATTGCTATAAAGCAAAACAATCAAAAGATGCTCAATTGAAAAATATGTAAACAATTTACAATGGTGACAGGCTACTCGTTTAATTTCCAACAAAAAATATCTGTCCAGAAAATAAAGTTATTATGTTAAATCAGAGTTTCTATAGAGCAAACTTATAACTGTTCTTTAAAGGGGCATTAACTGTCAAATTCATGTTTTACCATTGGGACCCAAATTGGAATATTTGAGTTATAACATACTTAAACATATATCAAATTCAAGAGAAATAGTGTTAGCCCCTTTAATTTACAACTGCTTTTCATTATATATAAACATCAGTAAAGAGTCCATTGTTGTCGTTATGTTAACAGAACTACCACCAGCAGATAATGTAAGAGAGATTTTTAACCCTAAATCTTCTAAAGGTTCACTTCCTTGTTTTTGGAGCCTACATAATCAGTATTAAACTGATTCATTATAACAAAGGTTCTGTTCCATTCCAGTCTACCTGGGCATCTGTCCATCTGAAAAAAATTACCATATTATGTTACTAAGAAAACACAATTATAGCTTGGAACTATGAATAAATTTATACTGTGTGAATGCTCAAAATGTATTTATCTATTAAGTTGATGTTAACTGTTGCAACAATTTTAACATGTTTTAACAGCAAAACTCATGTTTAGTATAGATAGAGGTATGTCTATGCTTGCTTTGATATCATTTCTTTGTTAAACAGACTCCAGCCCATTTCATGGAAACATGACCAAAACTAACTATCTGCAGTATGATTTTTTCACCAGATATTGTTTATAATTTGTTGACAATACTTTACCATGTGTTCTTCTATATAGACATGTAAGAGGTAACTATAAATTTTGCTTAAGGAGGCTCGAGGGTACAAAAATTTCACAGAAAATTTTTAAACATTTTATTTTTCATTATAAATTTTATTTATTACGCTATTAATTGTTACTTTATGATATGGGACAAAAATCAAGATGACTTTTAAAATGTTTGAATCATTGAAAAAGCTCCAAATTATCTCCCTTTGGTGCCATTTTTTCTCATTTAAATTGAAATATCTTTTTTAACTCATTGTTGACCTATATTTTTTATTATTATTTTCAAATAAGCTGTACTGAAACTAAACAATTGTAAAATTTTAGCAATTTCTGTAATTTAGTTCTTTTTTTATTTCGATAATTACCTATATTTCTCCTAGATTAGTTCAACCGAAAAAAAGGTACCTCAACAAAAGTGCATGCTTTCTTTGAAGGCAGATTGTGAGCTTAAATGAACAATGACCCTATATTTTAATTTTATTTTTCTATTGAGTATATGATAAAAGAGTGCACACGCTGAAATGTCTCGCCTTCTTTACTAATCATTGATATTATGTTGATAGTCCTAAATATAAAGCTTTATTACAATTTAAACATAGAACCATGAAAATAAAGTCAAGCTGAGATGAACCATGCCAGGCACACATGTACAGCTAACAATTCTTGCATACAACAAATAAAGTTGACCTATTGCTTAAAGTTTACAACCAGGTGCTCCGCAGGGCGCAGCTTTATACGACCGCAGAGGTCGAACCCTGAACAGTTGGGGCAAGTATGGACAAAACATTCAAGCGTGATACAGCTCTGAATTTGGATTGTGATCAAATTTTTGACATTACATGGGTTTTTTTTACACAAAACAAATGTCAAGATTTTACAAATCAATTAAAAATTTCTTCTTCAAACTTTTTAAATCTAAAATTAAATAGTGGACACAGCATAGGTTTCTGACACAGAATGAATGTGGTTTAATGAACTTAAAAGTTTTTTTTGCCTTTGAGCAATTCACTATGCTGTTGAATATTAATCCTCTCAAAAAAATGTTTGAAGAAATTTTCTTTTTATTTATGAAATCTGAAATGACAAAAATTAAACCCCCCCTCCTTTTTTTCACATCCCCGTTTCCCTTTTTCCAAAACTGATATCAATTCAAATTTCTAATGGAGTTTGCAACAATAACTACTCTTTTAAATACATCATAAAATATTAAAATGTAAAATAAAGTGCTTGTTATCACTGAATGGTAAAGATTGGTTGGTAGTAAAAGTGAATATACATTGTTTATTGTATAAAACAATAAAAAAACTTCATCAGCAACATTTTATATTGGCAAATTTCCAATGAAGTTATTTACATAAAGTTATTGGCAAATAAAAATAGAAAATGACATCATAGTCATGTCTGGCAAATGTCCAACATACATTATCTAAAAACATTTTAGATAAGATAAGGAAAAAAAGCTTCATCAGCAACATTTTATATTGGCAAATTTCCAATGAAGTTATTTACATAAAGTTATTGGCAAATGAAAATATAAAATGACATCATAGTCATGTCTGGCAAATTTCCAACATATATTATCAACTACTATTCTATACAAAGAAAGATAACTCCAATTGAAAATTAATTGCTATTGCACAATATTGTGCAATTAGATATTTCTTGCTATTGTGCAATACTGTGTAATTGAAAATTTCTTGCTATTGCACAATACTTGATATGGAATCCTGATTTGGACCAACTTGAAAACTGGGCCCATAATCAAAAATCAAAGTACATATTTAGATAAAGCATATATCAAATAAGCCCAAGAATTTAATTTTTGTTAAAATCAAACTTAGTTTAATTTTGGACCCTTTGGACCTTAATGTAGACCAATTTGAAAACTGGACCAAAAATTAAGAATCTACATACACAGTTAGATTTGGTATATCAAAGAACCCCATTTATTCAATTTTTGATAAAATCAAACAAAGTTTAATTTTGGACCCCGATTTGGACCAACTTGAAAACTGGGCCAATAATCAAGAATCTAAGTACATTTTTAGATTCAGCATATCAAAGAACCTAACTGATTCATTTTTTGTCAAAATCAAACTAAGTTTAATTTTGGACCCTTTGGACCTTAATGTAGACCAATTTGAAAACGGGACCAAAAGTTAAGAATCTACATACACAGTCATGACAGTTAGATTCGGCATATCAAAGAACCCCAATTATTCAATTTGGATGAAATCAAACAAAGTTTAATTTTGGACCCTTTGGGCCCCTTATTCTGTTGTGACCAAAACTCCCAAAATCAATACCAACCTTCCTTTTATGGTCATAAACCTTGTGTTTAAATTTCATAGATTTCTATTTACTTATACTAACGTTATGGTGCGAAAACAAAGAAAAATGCTTATTTGGGTCCCTTTTTGGCCCCTAATTCCTAAACTGTTGGGACCTAAACTCCCAAAATCAATACCAACCTTCCTTTTGTAGTCATTAACATTGTGTTTAAATTTCATTGATTTCTATTTACTTAAACTAAAGTTATTGTGCGAAAACCAAGAATAATGCTAATTTGGGCCCTTTTTTGGCCCCTAATTCCTAAACTGTTGAAACCAAAACTCCCAAAATCAATCCCAAACGTTCTTTTGTGGTCATAAACCTTGTGTCAAAATTTCATAGATTTCGATTTACTTAAACTAAAGTTATAGTGCGAAAACCAAGAAAATGCTTATTTGGGCCCTTTTTGGCCCCTAATTCCTAAAATGTTGGGACCAAAACTCCCAAAATCAATACCAATCTTCCTTTTGTGGTCATAAACCTTGTGTTAAAATTTCATAGATTTCCATTCACTTTTACTAAAGTTAGAGTGCGAAAACTAAAAGTATTCGGACGCAGGACGACGACGACGACGCAGACGCCAACGTGATAGCAATATACGACGAAAAATTTTTCAAATTTTGCGGTCGTATAAAAACAAGAGTGCACACACTGAAATGTCTCGCCTTCTTTACTAATCATTGATATTATGTTGATAGTCCTAAGTATAAAGCATTATTACAACTGTCACATAAACTTAACATTAAACAAGATAGTTAAACAAAGACCAATGAACCATGAAAATGAGGTCAAGGTCAGATGAACCATGCCAGGCAGACATGTACAGCTAACAATGCTTCTATACAACAAATATAGTTGACCTATTACTTATAGTTTAAGAAAAATAGACCAAAACACAAAAACTTAACACTGTCCAATGAACCGTGCAATTGAGGTCATGGTCAAATAAATCCTGCGGGACTGACATATAGATCATAATATATTTCCATACACCAATTAAATATAGTTGACCTTTGGCATATAATATTAGATAAAAGATCAAAACTTAAAAACTTAACTTTGACCACTGAACCATGAAAATGAGGTCAAGGTCAGATGACATCTGCCCACTAGACATGTACACCTTACAATCATTCCATACAACAAATATAGTAGACCTATTGCATAAAGTATGAGAAAAACAGACCAAAACACAAAAACTTAACTATAACCACTGAACCATGAAAATGAGGTCAAGGTCAGATGACACCTGCCAGTTGGACATGTACACCTTCCAGTCCTTCCATACACCAAATATACTAGCCCTATTGCTTATAGTATCTGAGATATGGACTTGACCACCAAGAGAGAATTTCAAGTACAAAAAATCTGAACTTTTTTTTCAAGTAATCACTGAACCATGAAAATGAGGTCAAGGACATTGGACATGTGACTGACGGAAACTTGGTAACATGAGGCATCTATATACAAAGTATGAAGCATCCAGGTCTTTCCACCTTCTAAAATATAAAGCTTTTAAGAAGTTAGCTAATGCCACTGCCGCCTCCGGAACACTATCCCTATGTCGTGCTTTCTGCAACAAAAGTTACAGGCTCAACAAAAAGTCATTTATAGAAGAAAAAAAAATAATTTATAACTGCTTAAGGGGTGGTAGGAGCTCTCTTTTAACTTATAATCAGGTGAGAAATTTTACTTTAATTATGAGATGAGGAACAGCAATAAGAGTGTTGTTCCTTTGCTTTTGAATTGTCATGCCAGCATATTGATTTTCTAATGAATTGATACACCATAACCTCTTTTTTTTTATCAATTTTATCATTGTATGTTTGCTGTCTCCAAGTTTTGGATGCCAGACTCTTTCAATTGAACACTTTCCAAATACTGGTACTTACTTTGTCCTAATGCAATGATCAATTGGAGGTACCAGTTCTACCTCACCAGTTGGGGGCTTGTATGATCTATCTGTGGTACCTGCAATAACATTAACATGTACCACACTCCTACTCTTTATAAAGGACTGAAGAAATTATGTAAATAACAAGTAAAACTGTGATATATTGCTCACTAATGATACCATGCTATTACAATTCTGTAAGTTGATGAGCAATCAGTATGGAAATGCATCACCTGGTTTAAACATGCTCTTATATCAGGAAGCTCTTATTTGTAGAAAATACTCATGCAGCTGAAGAATAAACAAACATAGGGACGAAAAGTTTACCTATCTCATGAAGATCTAAAAATAACATGAAATAAAGAGCATGATCCCTAATCAACAGAAAATTGCTTGGGGCTTATTTTCTAAATCCATAAGTTGTTTTGACTTTGACCACTGATCTAGACAATATAAACAGAGTTGGTTACTCGTCAAACATGTTTAACTATGCCAGATGTTGTAAAGTCTAAAATCTCAACAGTGTTTATACATGTATTATATCATGTGTATATTTTTGTGAAAGAGTAGATTTATTTTATATTTGAATTAATTCACTGTTTGTTAAGAAAATGTGATTTAGAACATGCAATACAATATGGATGATATCTGATTTATTGAGCTTGTATGGATAAATGTTCTCTTTTACTATACTCCATGAGTACTTACATATAGACAGTTTAATGACCTCTTGTTGTCTGGCTAATCCATCATAGTAATACAAATCAAATCGTTTCTCAGCTTTCCAGTCATTAACTAAGTCTTTATTTATAGAGAATAACACACTGAAATGACTCTCACTGCATACAACCCAGATAGGAAACTTTGGTGTCTTATAGAAGGTTCCAACCTGCAATACACATTATAGTTTGGTAACATAGTGTATAACAGAAAATCTAGATCTGGAACATATTATAGTTGGGTAATAATAGTGTATTATAGAAAATCTAAACCTGCAATTTATCATGTACCCATTAAGGGCATTAAAATACATCTTCTGGTCAAAATTTCAATAAACAAAACACAAGAACTTAAAGGCTTTTCTTTTTTTTTATCTCCATTTATAGTTGACAGATTCTTTTTTAGAAGCATTTTTTAAAAAACTTTCATTTTGTGAAACTATAGATGTATACAGCATTCATTAGTTAGTGTTTTTATTTTTCTTCTTCTCAATTGTTAGCTTGTTTCAATTGAAACTTGAATGCACATGTTGCTTGCTAAACATAATGCAAATTAAAAACTATCTAAAAAAGTTTCAAGGCTTATATATATATAGTTTGTACCCCATACATGCATTTCATCTACAACCAATCAGTGACGGGAGAGAAGATACTAAATGAGAAAACCAAATACATCTACAACCAATCAGTGACGGGAGAGAAGATACTAAATGAGAAAACCAAATACATGTACAGATACGTATACTTTTACGATAACTCTTTTTTTAATTTCCTAGAACATCTGCTTTGGTGTTGTTTAGAATAAAACTGTTTAAATTGTGACATCATACCCATGCAATACATGTTTTATTGAAGTATGAATCTACTGTAGAAACATTCGTGGGGTCAAAATTTTGCTGTTTTGTCACTATATAAGATTTCATGGGGATTTAATTTTGTGGTTTCTAGTAATTGGAAGTGGTATTATATGGAGGTTAAATTTTCGTTGGGGTTTTAATTTCATGGATATATTCTTTCCATGAAATAAATGAAACTAACTCTTTATCTACCACTGACGGATATATACGCGGTAATTAACACCGTTTAGTTCGTAGTGACTGATAAATCCGCTTGCCAGATCACCTGTGTATTCGCAGTGACTGATCTATCCGCTGTAAACAATGCATGCGCAGTCATGTTGACGGATATTCCCGTAAAATATACCACTGTTAAAACTCTTTAGATTGGACAATACCTAGGGGGAATCCCGAAATGAACCAATCAAATTCAGTTTTACAAATGAATAAACTTTCAACTCGTATATTCCTTTCCATTGAAAGGTAATATGTTTACATTAAAATACATTGTTTTTAACACGTGTTTTTGTTTGCGAAATGCGATTGAAACAATGGCCGTTAAATGGGCTTCATTCTTCCAATCGGAGGAAGAAGATGAAGAGTTTGAGGGTTTTAAGCAGACTAGTATAGACGAAAGTGAAGTTAGGAGGCTACTTCTAAATCGGCAGTGATATCAGTTAATCGGAAATAGTAAGCGAGGAACCGGAGTTAAATAACGACATTTGGACAAATAATTTTGTTTTTCAACATATTTATTGACTTAATTAGTGTACATAATTGGATCAAAATCAGATATATAAAAATTCAAACAATTGTGAATTAAATGCATTTTTTATTTTTAATTTCTATACAGTAATTGCTTAATAATTTCATATTTAATTGCACCGCCGTAAAAATTATCACACTGCAAAATATCTCTGGTAGTTAGCCTACAAATCAGCTGCAGTAGCTAACTAATAAGCTGTATGTAGTAGTGAACTGTATGATCGCCTGTGGTAGATAAGAAGTTAAATCCTCCATGAAAATTTCTGCTTTTACAGTATTTACAAAGTAAAACAAGTGTGTCACATTAGAACATGATTTTATCTACAAAGGGGAATAAGTCTGTCTTATAAGAACCTCTATTGACCTTTACCTGACATGATTTGTAATGTTCAAATAAAGAAAGTAGTCCTACATCGCTCCTCCCACTAATACCTTTGAGAACCATTGGGGGTGATCCATCTCCCGATTCTAACTCCATAACATCATTGAACACATTAGACACTGCCTTCCCAGTCAGCAGTAAATTCACCAAATCCTGAAATGAAATGTCAGTATGCCATATAATATGTAAAGTTTGTCTAACATAAATATGATAAATTACATAAGTAAAACATGCTAAGTACCTGAAAGGTCGATAAGGAAACAGAGCACCACATTTTGGTTGTAATGCCAGTGAACAAGTATACTGAACCGATCATATAGCAATGAAAATCTGCTAGAGGATACAACAGTATTCCTTTATCATAGGAATAAATGAACTGTTCCAGGTCCAGAGCTGTTAAATTTTCCTTTATCATAGGAATAAATGAACTGTTCCAGGTCCAGAGCTGTTAAATCTATCTAAGAGGAGTAAGAAATCCATATCTCTATATTTCTTACTTTTGTAGTATCAACTAAAAATAACATTGTCAATTACTGTAAAATGATGTATTTTTGCTGTGTTTACATTTCTTGAGTTCATACCTGAGTACAGTAACCATGAGCTCCCATTAATTTCCCTGTCGGCTCATCCATATCACTCTTGACTCTGTCAATAATCAAACAACGTATATAAAATAACACACAAACACTTCACATTAGGTATAAACAGCATACACATATATCAAATGTCTTTTTTTCCCATTTTGAAATGTTTACCTTGATAGGGTATTGTTTTGATTGACTTCAAGAAAGTTATGATGAAATTACATGACATATTAAAGTCATATGAAACCTTAAATTAAAAAAATATATGCATATGTTTTTTTTAAAACTAAATGGATAGTTTTCCTTATACAACTTATGTACATATACTTTTTTCTGAGGAAAATTCTTTAATTTGTCCACATTTAGAAGAAGTTAACTTATTTTTAATTGCTTGCTGCCAGGAAGCAATTCGCCGACATATTTTCTGTATGCATAGTGAACTCAGCGTGACCCTCCTCGTAAAAATCCGGTAATAGCAATACGCATGAATCTGTCATTAAAATAAACAATTACCTGATTGTATATGTTAAACATGTGCTAAATACCCATGATTTTTGTTGATTATTTACTATAAGGTGACAATCGGTAAACTTCGGCTTCAAAACACGGCATTTAATGAGTAGCCATATTTGTTAAATCATAACAGACAGAGAAAAAAAAATTGACGATTATACGATATATTTACGTAAAAAATGATAAAATCGTGCACAGAGGACTAAGTTTATGATATATACATGCATTTGTTCAAGAATTGGATAAACATTATTTTTCACCAGTCACTCGTTTCTTATGAGTTTAAGATAGAGATTTAAATGTTGAAATTTTAGGCGTCAATTTTTTAAATTAAAGATTGATTGATTTTATACATCATTGTATTTACAGATATGAAGGATTTTTAAAAAGTGTATTGGCATATAAAAAAACAAAAGCTGAAATAAGACTTATTTTATATCGATTTAGAATTAGCTTCTCTTTTTGGGTAACAAGGGGCCACATGAAATTCTTTATTCCTAAGGCAAAAATTCCATTGGTAGAAAAAAAAGCAGATCAGAAAACCAGTTGTTATCAGACTTTTGCATGTTTCCCTGTTTAGAGTAATTTACGAAAATTAGTCATCCAGTAAATTATAAAATTATAGAAAACTTTATTTTGTATTCATATACTGGAAAATAGTACTTCAATTAATGGCAGTGACTTATAGTTATCACTATGACTGGTCTTCACTCTTTCTGATTACTGATTATATAGAAAATGTACAATAGCTCAATCTTGGGTTTGCTTTGAACAATTTGAATTTATGAGAATTTTTAATAACATAGTTCTTCAATGAAATAAACATAATAGTTATTGAAGAACTGGTCATTATCGTGATAAATGGACTGCCTGTATGACATTAGTATTGACTTTGACTGCGGTCATTATCACTGTCTTATTCAATACCACTGTCCTGTGGACAATCCATATATCAGAATAATGACCAGTTCTTCAATATCTATTTCATAATTACAAAGCTATATAAAGAGACAGGACAGCTGAATACAAACTTACAGATCAATATAACGAGACAAGATAGCAGAATAAACACACAATATAGCACCTCCCGTTCCATCGCATTCAAACTGAAATACACAAAATAAACAGATAGAGAAAAAATTATTGTTCCTATAATTATTAAACCATTACCACTTTGGAGAAACCATTAAGACATATGCATGATGACTTTAATACACTATATTGAGATTATGTACTATGTCATGTTAAATTACACAAACAACGTAGGCATAAATATTTGGAAAATATATTGACTGATGTTGAATGAATATTGAAATGATTTGATGTATAGTGACAATATTGTTTCTATTGACAAATGAATATTTATTATGCATGTTGAATGATGCTTAACATCTCTGCTTAAAATATTTAGACTATATAGTATTTAAATGCTGAATTGTTATGAACATTCTGTGTAAATATTCATACATTTTTTTATATAGTAGTTTCTAAGCCTGAATTAGAATGAAAATTTCTGTGTAAACATTTAGACAATATAGTATCTAAGCCTGACTTACTATGAACATTTCTGTGTAAATATTTAGACAACATAGTAATTAAGCCTGAATTACTATAAACATTTCTGTGTAAATATTTAGACAATATAGTATCTAAGCCTGACTTACTATGAACATTTCTGTGTAAATATTTAGACAATATAGTATCTGAGCCTGACTTACTATGAACATTTCTGTGTAAATATTTAGACAATATAGTATCTAAGCCTGACTTACTATGAACATTTCTGTGTAAATATTTAGACAACTTAGTATCTAAGCCTGAATTTCTATGAACATTTCCGTGTAAATATTTAGACAACATAGCTTCTAAGCCCGACTTACTATGAACATTTTTCGGTAAATATTTAGACAATATAGTATCTAAGCCTGACTTACTATGAACATTTCTGTGTAAATATTTAGACAATATAGTATCTAAGCCTGACTTACTATGAACATTTTTGTGTAAATATTTAGACAATATAGTATCTAAGCCTGACTTACTATGAACATTTTTGTGTAAATATTGAGAAAATCACTGCATAAAATATATCATACTCACCTGTCTAATATTTTGTAATACAAAACTCTGCAGGTCTTCATAGCTTTTAAAATGGTTGATCATCAACTACAAAAGAAGTTAAAAAAAACTCCTGGAATGTCTAGGTTGCTCTATATACAAAAAAAAAATGAAACAATTATCTTTATATTTTCTTAATCTCCAAAGGGTGATTGGGGACTAGAAATATGGTATCTCTTGGTTTTCTTTTGACCAGTACATGTAGTAAAACCTTTGCAAAAGTGGGGAGTATGTTTGGCTTTGTGGGATGTCAAATTGGGTCAGAATGGTGATGCTAAATCAGATGCCTTGTGTAGAGTGCCATCTTTTGGACATCTTGAGTAATGTAAGAAGCTGGAGGATTTAGCATGGGTCAAATAACATTCAACTAAGCTGAAATAATTTTACAATATTCAAATCAAAAAATACATTAACTTTAAGAAAGTATCTCAGTAAGAAAAAAAACTTGTCAAACAATAAAGTGTTGTACACATACTTACAGTTTCAGTATAATCATCATATTTATATTTATTGCTACTTCCTTGGAACTGAGATTTCCCTGATGGCCTGAAACACAAATATGTATTATCTTATATTTCTTATTATATATATATTAATAATAAAACAGCAAATGCAAACTTCAAATAAAATTATATATCTTTAAAAAATTAAATTTAACAACATGGACTATTGAGCTTACTTCATTGTTAATTTACAACACACATAGTAGTACAAGAAATAAACATTAAATGTTTATTCATTGTTTATTCAATTATGCAGATTTATATATATTATCTCACATTGACCATGTGTTTCAGTTCATCGTTTCTATAAATGCTTATAATTACTTCACTCAGAAAAGGTATGTGATTGTTCAAGTTATGGATCTGCAGTTTATTGGAAGTCGTTGCAGCATAAATGAGCTACATGAAAAACATCAAGGTCAACATTCCTTGCCAAATTAACCAACTATAAGATGCATACTTTACACATAAATATTTTTGCATACTAGGGTTCACAATAACAAAACTACTCTCATGTATAGCAGTTTAAGTTAATATTATCACTATTAAAACAAAAAATGACAATACCCAATTATATCTGTCTGGTTAACAGCCTACATAAAATTACCTTTACATAAATACAAGTAATGTGGATTCATTTGTTTTCCCCAGTACTCATTTTTGTGGATTTTTTTTTACACTGAACATTTTTAACATTCAATCTTTCACCTTTATACAGGAAATCAATCCACAAATATTAGAATTCTGCAGTTAAAATGTATCCACAGTAAGCTTAAAATACTGGTTAATAATGACTTACATGACAACAACAGCAGTTTTGTATTCACCACATCTCCAGAATATCTTGGCTAAAGCTATGGCAAGGGCAGTGGACCTCTCTATACTGGTAGGTTCTCCACTGATAAATATAGGAAAAGGAAAATATTTTCTCCTTATATGTTTTTTTTTTAAGTACACCTGATAATTGTCAGATTTATAATAATAGAAGTGTTTTAAATCCTTCTTCAATACAAAAACTAATTAATTAATATGAAGGCTGGTGTTTTCTGCTCCATTACACAAAGTGGTTTTTATATGTCACACTCTGTCCAGAGAACACATTATAGAACTTCATTACTTAAATATTGTTTGCTATAAAAAAATATTTCCCAAATAAACATGTTGATTCAGCTGATAAGGAATAGCTGTGAGTATCGAAAAGATAAGTTTCTATTATTTTTCCTGTTTATTTGCTATTTCTACATATGAAACAAATACTACTTACAATCTATTAAGTGGAATTCTACCGTCTTTGAACAATAAAGATTGTAATACCGTAGCTTGAATAGCAGCCATAACACCACAGGATCCACCCTACAATGATGTACAGAAACTATTAAATGACATTTCATGGTTCAAATAATACACAGTTACAGGTATTAAATCTAATGTCATCACAAATTCAATCTTGAAGTTGTAACAGGTCTTCCAATTGATATTTTATCGTGTGTTTTTCTATGTTGTGATGTTATACAATTGTTTCAGAAAAAGGGAGAAGGTTTGGTACCATTAAAACTTTTAATCCTGCTGCAAATGTTTGCATCTGTCCTAAGTCAGAAATCTGATGTACAGTAGTTGTCGTTTGTTTATGTAACTTATACTTGTTTCTCGTTTCTCGTTTTTTTATTAGACTGTTGGTTTTCCTGTTTGAATGGTTATATTGGCACCTGGTCAAATCGGCAGTGGGTATAGTCAAATCTGCACCTAGTCAATTTTGCACCTGGTTAAATTGGCACCTGTTGTAGTCATTTTGGCACCAATGTTAGATATGTTTTATATATTTTATTATATTTTTAGGTGGGTGTGGGGTGTTTCTATCTTGAGGGGTCCACTTCCTATATACAAGGTGATAGGATATGTGCCCCTTGAATAGGTCACCTTTTCAGGCTTGAAAATATGTGAATAGGTCAGGAAAACTATCAGAAATATTTGATAAGGTCAAGGGTGGGGGAACAGAAACACATGGTATTTAAGGGCTTCATTGTTTTATTAAGTTTTTGAAGAAAAAAACAGCAATATATAAGCTACCTGTAAATAGTTTAAAGAACAAAAATGTTAATTATGTCACTGATAAATTAAAGAGGGTGGTAATGGGGGTATCTTTATGATGAATAATGGTAAAAATACTTGCCAAATGACATTTATGATAATTTTTGGTGCATGACAATAAATATGCACTTTCTTTTAGACTATCAAAAATATTTGATAAGGTCAAGGGTGGGGTAACAGAAACACAGGGTATTTAAGGGTTTCATTGTTTTATTAAGTTTTTGAAGAAAAAACAGCAATATATAAGCTACCTGTAAATAGTTTAAACAACAAATAAGTTAATTATGTAACTGATAAATTAAAGAGGGTGGTAATGGGGGTATCATTATGACAAATAAGTTTATAACAGTAAAAATTCTTGATAAATGATGTTAATGGTAATTTTTGGTGCATGACGATAAAATATGCAGTTTCTTTTAGACGATAAAAAAAAATTGAATAATTTTTTTCCAAAAATAACAGTAACAATAATTATTTGAGACCTCTAATGAATCACAAATCATGATAAGGATATTTTGACAAATCATAGTACAATTTTAGCCAATTTGATGCTAACAGTAGCCGGAAATGGCTGTTCGATGCCTGACGGTAAAGGGCATCACTACCCTCATTCTGGGAACAGTATATCTAACATATATATATGTATAATATATATGTTCCTGCCTCATTAAAGATAAAACTTTTTAAAAACAATAAATTTAGGAATTCATTTTTAACAATGTATCTAATTATTTTATCCAACCCCAAAATGACTAAAAATAAAAAGATCATTAATACATTTTTAGGATTATTTATATATGGGTCAGGATCCCTAATGGACCTTGAGATGAGGAACTCAGATGACGTTATTAAAAAAATATTAGTCCGCCATACAATTGTGGATGCTGTGATTTTAAAAATGGACATAAATGAACAATAAGAACTGTTTTATAGAGCTGATGTGATGAGAAAAGAAATATGTAGATTTGAACTGAAATAAATTATTAGAAAGGACATTTTTTTTATTGAATTTTATGATCAGAATTTTGGGATTATTTCATGAGGAGAGTGACATTTTTCACCATCTTCAGGGGTCCAGCAATTTGCGAAAAAAGTAATCTCACTTGCCACCCCGAAAATTTAACCAGACATGTATAAATGTACCAGCTTTCATATGAGCCATCATACATGTTCAAGTAAACGATATGGACTGAGCAGCGGAGGAAAACATTACCATTACTGCCTATGGAATATTAATTGTAAATGACCCAAATTAGAAGCATTATTCCAGAAGTTTTCAAACTGATTTATGGATGATTTCACCTTGCACACCACCGAAAATGATGGTTAGTAGTTTTTTTTATTTATACCTAGTTATTATAAATGGTTTAAGATAAATATTATTGATAAAGATCAGCAAAAACTCAATGAAATTTTTGCTTTTAACATGCATTACTGGCACGGGGCTGAACACTTTTTTTAGGCACAATCATAACTTTGTTTACTTCCGAGAGATCCGAAAGGAATTTGTTTACTATATTGAAAAAGGCTAGAAATAACTTTTAAATATTATTAAATTGTAAGTAAACATGACACAATATAGTCTTTGTTATGTAATTATCACTCTGGTCTACAAGAATACCTGATAATCAAGGGAGATAACACACTTCATACGAGTAAAGTGAGATACATCATCGCATGTGCTTTTATCCAATGATTTGACATTGGTCAGTAGATATCATATGCAAATAAAAACAGAAAAAACATGTACATGTTTTAAGAAAATCATGAATTATTATTTTGCAAAACAAAAAATATTATCATTTCTCAATGAAAAAGGGGGAGGTCAAACCTTTTTGCAAACAATATTTCTGCACCTATTCAACTATTAAGCTAGTTAGCTACTACCCATTGCTTCTAATATAAAAGGTTTAAATGAAGGTGGCTAAGCCACAAGGGAGAAGAATTTGTCTTCTTTGTGATTAAACTTTCAAGAATAAGATTTTTCTCTCTCAATGATACTTATGTATTTAAATCAAATGGTAACACAGCCTGAGTATTTTTTTGGGTCTTATTTCAGTTCCAGACATATCGTTACTTTTTAACCTGAGATGGCAAACTAGAGGTTTTAAAAAGTCCTGAATAACTGGTAAGCATTTTGTTTTATTAGGCAAGCTCTTAATTGTTTATTTATGGTATTTATGCAATTGAAATTACAGTCGGTATGTTAAAAATATGCTAATATGAAAACTGTTGTTATGGTCTTGGTATTAAATGAAAAGGCTTAGTTACAGATCGTTTCGACTCAATATTTCGAGCTAAATCTTGCGGCAACTGTTTCTCACGTAACACTGCAAACTATATTTAGCACTATTTTGATCTGTCGTTATTTAATGACACCATAATACATGTGATGTCACAATGTTTCCTTTAAAACCTCATGTGGATTTCTCACTGATAAAAGGTTTTCACTGAAATACATGTAAAAAACATTTTTTCTCAAAAAGAATTATGTGAAAGGACAAGTTTGAAAATTTGCACTATATTGCACTCTAATTATATGATAAGGATGACTTTCCCAGTAGTTTAGAGTGGTTTCCACAGTATTAAATACCCGATTTCCACTAGTAAGAATAATTATTTTGGTGTTGTTTTTTTAATAAAATCTTCATTTTTGCATAATTTCTCTGTCAAAATGCACTTTAAGGCACAAGAAAGTTTTATAGAATGCTTTAACAGGGTCTGTGTATTGTAATTGAAGGTTATAATCAGAAGTTTTGTACTTGTTTTGACTAGTGAAGGTATTCTGGAAGAAATTAATTATACATACACATTGTATTCAAAATAAATGAATATAGCGACGAAAGTGTCATTGCCTTATAGTGCTAAAACAACTTTATTTTTTTTCAGAAATGGACAAAAATACACAGATTTATTCAGAATGTTATACCGATGAAGATCACATAAAAATATTTGGAAAAATCAGAAGTTTGGATTTCAATATGGGTCAGGATCCCTAATGGACCTTGAGATGAGGAACTCAGATGACGAAATTAAAAAAAATATTAGTCCGCCATACAATGTGGATTCTGTGATTTTAAAAATGGACATAAATGAACAATAAGAACTGTTTTATAGAGCTGATGTGATGAGAAAAGAAATATGTAGATTTGACCTGAAATAAATTATTAGAAAGGACATTTTTTTTATTGAATTTTATGATCAGAATTTTGGGATTATTTCATAAGGAGCGTGACATTTTTCACCATCTTCCGGGGTCCAGCAATTTGCGAAAAAAGTAATCTCACTTGCCACCCTGAAAATTTAACCAGACATGTATAAATGTACCAGCTTTGATATGACCCATCATACATGTTCAAGTAAACGATATGGACTGAGCAACGGAGGAAAACGTTACCATTACCGCCTATGGAGAATTAATTGTAAATGTTGACCCATATGTAAATCATATCAAATATCATTGGATGCGGAATTGACTTTAAATGGGTGCCGATTTGACTAGATGTCGATTTAACTTTTTCTATGGGTGCCGATTTGACCAGGTGCCGATTGGACTTGTACCCCATGTGTCGAGCCTACCCAAAACAATAAATAGTTATCCCTATCTATCCATTGTGTAGGGCATACAATACAAAATAGTATAAACAAGGCTGGCTACATGTTCCCTTGAAATGTCACATGAAATAATATATAAAAAAGAAGATGTGGTATGATGGTCAATGAGACAACTATCCACAAAAGACCAAAATGACACAGACATTAACAACTATAGGTCACCGTACGGCCTTCAACAATGAGCAAAGCCCATACCGCATAGTCAGCTATAATAGGCCCTGATAAAACAATGTAAAACAAGAACGAGAAACTAATGGTCTTATTTATGTAAAAAAAAAAAAAAATGAAAGAAAAACAAATATGTAACACATAAACAAACGACAACCACTAAATTACAGGCTCCTGACTTGGGACAGGCACATACATAAATAATGTGGCGGGGTTAAATATGTAAACATACCACTATGCTGCTGAAAAATTCTGCAGGGCTATGTTAAGTAATTTTTTTATGCACATACTTGAAATCTTTTTTATTTAATGCTTTACCAATAACCATATATGCTCTATTATTAGCTTACCTTTTTTTGGACAAGACCATACTGTAATTTAGGAATATCACAAAATGTAAAACTTTGATACCGCCATTCATCATTAAAATTCTGATTGCCTGTTCCAAAAACTACACTTTTCAAGTTAATGGCAGTTTGCAATGTGATTGGACGTGCATCTGTAAGATTTTGTATAGGGCGTGAGGATGGCATAGCTGGACCTAGTTGTAAATCAGCAAGGTCATTATCTAGATCATCAACATCTCCAAATTCTACATCGCCAACTTTAGATGTTAAGCTTTTGGCACTCTTTAACGATGAAGATGATGATGTCCTGAAATATACCTCTGTATAAATAAACAGCAAAATGAATCACCACATTATTGTAAAATGTTTACAATGTATCAAAGGCATTAACATTAAACAAGAAGTTCAGTTTAAAAAAAAACAATTCCCTTAATCTTAATTTTAAAATGATATTGCTATCTAATCATGCAATGATTCTGAGGAACTGAATTTATTCTGAAAATTGACCTGTCCTCTAAATCGTGATAACTAAATAACAAAGCTGCTTTGAAAAGGGGATAAGATGTAAAGTTATGGTCAATTTGTAATCCTAAAGGTATCAATAATATCTAACCTGTTGATATAAAACTCTGGAATAGGTCTAAACAACAAAGCAGCAATATTTTCATAAGAAGCATAAATTGTAGTGTATTAATCACCTTTCTAGGCCCCCTCTAGTTGGAGGTCTCTGTAGAATACTGGAATCTTCTATACTATAGGTTACTGGTTCTTTGTCTTGTTGTCTTCTGTTTGATTTGGGTCGACCAACTGAGGATTTGGGACGGGATTCTGAAGCATCAACTTCTAAAATATCCTTTATGGAAGATTTTCTTTCTTTTTTAATTAAACTGTCAATATTTTCAATAATTGGTT
The DNA here is from genome assembly GCF_965363235.1 of Mytilus galloprovincialis. Lineage (NCBI taxonomy): Eukaryota > Metazoa > Mollusca > Bivalvia > Mytilida > Mytilidae > Mytilus > Mytilus galloprovincialis. Next base: position 113,019,940 of record NC_134839.1, on the reverse strand, counting down.
CAGAGCTCACATGAATCATTCTAGGATTTTCTCTTTTCAATTCAGGAACCACTTTTTTTACTGTTAGACTGTCATTATTAAAATCTGAGGACAATTTATCATTTTTTATAATATCATGTCCTGAATTCAAATCTGAAAGATCTAGTTTTTTCCCTCCTCTTCCAGATGATGACAGCGGTCGTGGCTTGTGAAAGTTTCTGCCTTTTCCAAGAGTCTGAAATATACATCAAATAACAGTAACTAATTTTATAGAAAACTTGTTTTGAAATGAGTTGTAAACCGCTTTAATTCAATATAAAATTCTATGAGAGCCAGATCAAATATTGATTAGAAAACAAAAGTTGAGCTTTCATTCAAATTCATTTAAATGACATCAAAATTAAAATTACAATAAAATTGAGAAAGGAAATGGGGAATGTGTCAAAGCGACAACAACCCGACCATAGAGCTGAGCAGACAACAGCCGAAGGCCACCAATGGGTCTTCAATGTAGCGAGAAACTCCCGCATCCGTAGGCGCCCTTCAGCTGGCCCCTTAAAAAATATGTATACTAGAACAGTGATAATGGACGTCATACTAACCTCCAAATTATACACAAGAAACTAAAATTAAAAACCATACAAGACTAACAAAGGCCAGAGGCTCCTGACTTGGGACAGGCGCATTGCGGCGAGGTTAAACATGTTTATGAGATCTTAACCCTCCACCTATACCTCTAGCCAATGTAGAAAAGTAAACGCATAACAATACGCACATTAAAATTCAGTTCAAGAGAAGTCCAAGACCAATGTCAGAAGATGTAACAAAAGAAAATAAATAGAATGACAATAATACATAAATAACAACTAGCAGTTAACTGAAATACCAGCTCCAGACCTCAATTAAACTGATTGAAAGATTATGTCTTCATCATATGAATATCAGGGACAATCCCACCCGTTAGGGGTTTAGTATCATACTTTCATAAAACATATGAGAAGAACATAACCTGTGTCATGCTGTTTTTTTTAAATAAATCATGTAAATGTGTTAAGTCCGATGCAAAGACTCTACAAGTGAATCAATATTAAAACCAAAATATGCAATCTTTAAGGCCAAAAAAAAATATATGTCTGTTTCCTGTTTCCCAACCGACCCCGACTCAAAGCCCCCGACCCTAGATTTTTTTATTCAATTCTGGAAAAAAATCGTTTCAGGTCCGGAAAAATTCGTTTCCATTCCGATCCAGATCCGTATTTTACTATACCCAAACAATCAAAATTTCTGCTCCCAGCACAAATGTGATACAATTAAGGTATAAAAAATGTTGACACTGGGAGGATTATTCAATTAAAGCTTCTTTAAAGAGATTAAATAATTTTAGGGTACAGGACCCTAACCAAACATGACATTTAACCATCTGCAAATCTGACAGGGAGTGCAAAAAAAAAATCAAAGCCTTAAAGGCTGTAAAAGCAATTGCTGCCATGTTAATGTTTGGGGAATTTTATTTTTCATCCACATATATACAAGAATTAAACCTGACATGAGTGTTGTCTAGTTAAAAGTAAGAAGGTTTTAACTTTATATAAATAAAAGACTTTAGCAGAAAGTCATTTTTAATATGTTTTATATTTCACAAGGAGACAACACGTTTACTAGGCTAAAGTTGGGGTCAAATATACATGTGCTGAAACATATAACTCAAAAAGAAATCATCATGGATTATCCCCTGGTAGTGTTTGTAACTTCCTTGGCAATAATTTCCTTTATTGATTTAATTTTAACAATTTTCATTATTAATTTATATTTAACCATTAACACAAATGATTAAGTTAAAACATTTCAACTTTCCAGACGCAAATGTTAAAAAACGGGAAAGAAATAAAATATCTTACAAGACATAAACATGTAAAGAATAAATGTATATTTCAGCTTAATAAAAATATTTTCATAACGTTACTTTGTCATCATTTTTAAAACTAAGTTCCAAACATTATTGCTCAGTTGATATGTGTCCTTCTGATGCGGTACGAGCACAGGCACTTGTTTCTATCCATAGGAATTCTCATGCAATCCCGAAAAGGGGGGTCATCACAGACAAACATGACATTAAATCGTTATCACTGAACTAGTATATATATTGTATAGGGGCCAGCTGAAGGACGCCTCCGGGTGCGGGAATTTTTCGCTGCATTGAAAACCTGTTGGTGACCTTAATTCTGCTGTTGTATGTTTTTCTATGGTCGGGTTGTTGTCTCTTTGACAAATTCCCCATTTCCATTCTCAATTTTATTATACGAACAAGAACAAACAGCTCTACGTTGCTTTGATATTTATCAATTTTCAGGAAACATTGCGAAAAATGATCTTCAATATTTCGAAAACATGTGAAATAAAATTGCTAACACGGTGGACCGTCGAGTGTCAACAAAAGTAGTAGACTTGTTCACTGAAAAGACGAGGATAATGGTTTCATCTGACATTTGTTATGCAAACCCAGTTTTGATCATGATATTTAAAAAGACGTACTTTTTTTCAATCTATGTATTAATAAACTAGAAAATTCCAAATTGTAAATATCTCTTCATCTGGACCGACTTGGCATCTACTACGTTTGGATGGGTCCATTTCATTAGTAAGGTGATCGATAAATATTACGGAGTTTTGACAGAAAAGGAAAACGAACTTATTGTTATGTGTTTTCAACAAGGGTTTCGTTCCGCTAAATTATTTGCGCAAATAAAGTTTGTCTATTTTTAGATTACAGGTAATAATTTGACGTGATTTTGATTTTACGATAAATGTATGAATGAACGATAATTTTATGAATGAACAAGAGCACCTGACCTCTTAAAGAAACACAAATTAAACATAAAAAACCGTATTTATTAGGAGATAATTCAGTTAAATTTTCAATACTAAATCAACAACTGAAATGAATCCATATTTTGTTGAAACATCGTACGAACGGCGGAAAACGGAATCGCATTTATAAAAATGTACTTTTTTTCACTCGGACTTCTATGTTATTTGATAGTCAAACGGTTGACCCTTTAAATACAAAAATACATCTACAAGAACATATTCTGAAACTTCTTAAATCCACTAACTTTTTTTTAAAGTTTCAAGCTATGTATTGCATTAGAAAACATACATAGGTGTTAAAGAATGACTGACCAGGAGCCTGTTTAACAAAACACTATGGCTTGATCTGGGCGGAGTCTCTGATCTGGGTCACAAAGATGGCCATACGCGACGGCATAAAAGCAATTGCTTTAAAAAATAAAAAAATAAAAAAATTAAAAAATCCCGACCTACCGACCCTGATTTTTTTGCCTTGGCAGCAGGAAACAGACATATATTTTTTCTTGGCCTAATGACCTGACAACAGTATCATAACTATATCCCTTCTTAATAAGTCTGTTTAAAGGTTTTGTAAGCTTTTGAGGTGAATACTGACATTTGTACAAAGCTGTATCAATATAGATTATTAAGACATTTTTGTAAAGTAATATACCACATCATTTTATCAAGTAGTTAATTCTGTTGTCTTTCAAGTGGACTTTTTGTCAGTCTTATATTTAGATACTTTCTTTATCATCAACAGAATTTAGTTATATTGTCAAATAGTTGAGTATTCACATTTCTCAGCATTTTAATATTAAAATCAATATTTAGGCTGTATTTACTGTGTCTTCAAATTTAATACAAAGTTTGACAGAGTCATTTTCATTAAGCTTTACATGTATACATACTTTACCTATAGAAATTCAGTATTTTTTGTTCAATGAGAGGATTTTGAAATGTTGAAAATTTTTGAAACAGTAAAATAGGCAGATTTGTATATTTCACTTTGTAGTTATATGTTGTCAGATATTATATTAAAATGGATAGTTATTCATCATAACTTCAAGAAGTTTAATATTCAACAGAATTTGACCAATAATAGTTGACAGAGTTGTCTCCCTTGATTAATTTAAACAAATGTATCTCCCTTTTCACATACAATTCATTGGGAATAAAAAAGATAAGTGAAATAAATGTCAATAAAAAAGCAATTCAACAAAAACAAAACAAAGAAATCTTGAGGTCAACAGACAATAGACAAAGTGTTCAAATAATATGTTCAGATTTTAATTAAGAGAGTCATAATGGGGCTACTTTTAGACGCTCAAAAAATCAACTGGTTTTTAATATTCAGGTTAAATTTTTTCCAAAAAAATCGGTAAAGATAATTATTTGAGACCACTGACGAATCACAATAAGGATATGATGACGAATCATGGTACAATTTTAATCAATTTGACACTAACAGTAGCCAAAAATGACCATTTGAAGCCTGATGGTAAAGGGCATTACTACCCTCATCAAATATATATAACACCTTGTGTATGTAAGTATTCAATGGAAATCTTCAGCAGTAAAATATCATAGGTAATGATAAAAAATTCAATTGTTTTTTTTAACTTGTATTTACTTTGATCACATAACATACATACATCTAAATTTGATGTAACTGGACCACCCATATTTTTAATTTTGGCACTTCTTGGTCTAGTTTGTGTTCTATGTGGGGGGTCTATTTCAGCCACAATAGGCGTGTCCATTAGTCCAGCTTTTCCATCACCAAGAACTGTGTGACTTTCTACATCATCTTCAATCAGTAAGTCACCAGATCTAACTGTAGTATCTGTAACATATAATTTAAAGAAAGTCAGAGGATGAAAATCAAAATAACATATTAAGCTGGTTCCTACATTTATATAAACATATTAAACTGGTTCCTACATTTATATAATCAATGTTTACCTGAACTTCTTGTGGATCATAATTCAGAATATGGAAAGTTAAAAAAATAAAAGCGCTGTAAGCGCTGAAGGCATTTAACCAAAAACCAAGGCAACCGTAATTATGAAAACTGTGGCAATGTTGCCTCAATATTAAACATTCATATATAGTACATTCATGTTATTTAATGATTTATTTATTAAGGCAAATAATTTATGTTATCAAGGATTCAAAAGCAATGCATATATCAATGTATATTTTTTATGGTGAGTCTGCAGTAGTACAAGTTCCCAATGATTGCAGTTGTTCTACTTGGTAGTTAACCTTGGTTTTATTTGACTGCTAGGAGTTCAATTTGACGTAGTATGAACATGTAATAATATGAATGGACTGGTATCCCTGGAAAGAAAACTGAGTTTGTGTTCTATAGTATAAAAGTTATGAGACACGAATCAGACAAATGTTCACTACAACAGGGATCAAAGATGAGGTCTGACTGACTTGCCCATAGTAAATGTAAATGATTTGTTATTTTGTCCCCTACATATGAATATATATAATTTAGGGGTGGGGATCTCAACGGTTTTCAAGTTCTTAAACAAGTAGGGGTAGGCAGAGGATTTAGGGGGCAGGAGGCCCCCCCCCCCCCCATTTTGGGAAAAAAATTGGTTGCTTACATAGGAAATCACTGAAGCGTGACTGGAGCGGGCCCCTCTTAGGTCAGTCAGTGGGCCCTACTTATGAAAATTTCTGGATCCGCCACTAGGGGTAGGGTGACCCAAGGGACTTCCCCTACATTTCATTTTATTTGTTATATTGTCCCATACATGAATATATATGGTTTAGGGGTGGGGATCTCATTGGTTTCCAAGTTCTCAAACAGGAAGGGTAGGGTGACCCAAGGGACTCCTCCTATATTTCATTGAATTAGTTATATTGATCCATACATGAATATATATTGTTTTGGTGTGGGGGTCTCGACCGTTTCCAAGTTCTCAAACAAGAGGGTTGGGATGACCACAGGGACTTCCCTTATATTTCATTTGATTTGTTATATTGTCCCATACATGAGTATATATGGTTTAGGGTAAGGATCTTGACCATTTCCAAGTTCTCAAACAGGAGGGTGAACAGTGACCTCAGGCACTCCCCTATCTTTCATCTGATTTGTTATATTGTCCCATACATGAATATATATGGTTAAGGGATGGGGATCTCGACCATTTTTAAATTCTAAAACAGGAGGGGTGGGGTGACACCTAGCGACTCTTCCTATATTTCATTTGATTTTTCATATTGTCACAAACATGAATATATATGGTTAAGGGGTGTGGATCTCGACCGTTTCCAAGTTCTCAAACAGGAGGGGGTGGGGTAACTCCAGGGACTCCCCCTATATTTCATTTTTTATTTATTATAATTGTCCTATTCTTGAATATATGCAGGGGCGGATTCAGACGGGGGAGGGTTGCGGGCTTGCACCCCCCTTAAATTTGCAAAGCATGGGTTGTTCTCAGCTTAATAAAGAAAATTCCGATAATTTTACCTCAATTTTTTTTTAGCCTCGCTCTGCTCAGCGAAAATTTAAGTTTGCGCGCCTCCTAACCTAAAATCCTGGATCTGCCCCTCATATGGTTAAGGGGTGGGGAGCTCGACCGTTTCCAAGTTATCAAACAGGAGGGGGGTAGAGTGGCCCAAAGAATGCCAACTATATATCATATGATTTACTTACATTAAGGTATATATAATATAGTTGCATTATTTGTGAAAATAAAGAATGAAACTTTCAGCTACTTTAATTGACCCTTCAAAATTGAGAAAAAACAAATAACCCCTCGAAATTGCAGTAATATGTTTACACTTTAAAAGTATCTCACATGCATTATCATCATTTATCATTTATAAAGAAAATTTAGACTGTGACCATGAACATGTATATTGTTAGATATTGGATTTTTAAATTAAAATTTATCAAAAAGTAATTTTTAGTTTCTGAATAAAATATTTTTCTGCTTTTTCTTTCTTTTACATATATCTTTTGGTTTACAATACTAGTGTTTATATTCATTTACCATGCATAGATGTATTTTTTCACCTGCTTGGATTTATTTTGTAAATGATCGTCAAACCCGGAATTACCCTTATCCGCTTCCGGAATCGGATCCGATTTTGTCTTCACGGCCGCCATTGTTATATGTTTACAATGTTGTTTTTGTCAATCAGATACGATTTTACTCGAATTTATACAATATTTTGTTGTCGATTTTCTGTATAAAGTTAGCGGTTGAACAAAATGAACATCGCCGTCATGAATAATAATCGGATAAAAATAAGTTTTTAGCTCGTTTAATTGGAGACTTTGGTGAACATGGTGAAAAGGTTTGCAAAGTAATTTCTTATTTTCTTTCAAATGTAAGGCGACTACGTCGGGCGTAGCTAGAAACCAACTATCCTAGTCGAAATTCCGCTTGCAAAAGTGGAAGGTCATGGACCTCGGACCACCGCTAATTTGCACACCTGCCTCCAAATTGAAAAGCTACGAAAATTTCTTTTTCTAATTTGAAATTGCCGCCAACAGCATGAACAGTTGAATTATATAATAGACTACTGACATAGTTGTACTACGTATTGATGACAAACAATATTCCTACGACTTTTGTCATTTGGGAAATCTAAACTGCTTGTCTTAAGAGATTTTCGGCGATTAAGTATTTCATACAATTGTTCTTTGACATCTTAGCTAAAAGCACAAGTCATAATGAACTACACAAGGATTTTTAATAAGCACTACTTCCTATGTGTAACTTTAAAACTTTTGGATAAATCGACGATCATTTAAGGTTTTTCTGGTCATTTTTTTTGTAATCCAGAATAAAAAGTATTAAAAAAGTGTTCAATTAGTTATATATAACATAGTAACAAGCTAGATAATAACAATGGCAAGTATTTCAGGATTTATTGGGTAGAACACAAATCTAGGGTGCTCGCATAATGCAGCTTAACTGCATAAAAACGGAAACCTTTTTGTATCCGCAACAAACTTAGTATTAAAAAGTTGGGGATTCAAACTATATAAAATTTTGCTTTAGCTATATTGAAAATCTTTGGATTGCCTTCTATGAAAGTTTGTATGTATACAATTTCTTTTAAGATAGAAAAGCGTTTCATAAAATCAGAATTAAATAACTACTTTTCTTAACAGGTTGAGATGATAGCCTGTTTTGCCTCTGTTCAGCAGGAGAACTAGGCCTGTCTGACGCAGGACTGATATCTAGGATGTCTTGAGGCTTTGTTCTCTGGGCTGTAGATGGTCTACTTTCAGACTTTGACTGACTGGCTCCATTCTCAACAAAGCTGGCAATGATTATTTCTAGCATAGCTCTGAAAGGATCTTCCCTCTCCTGGTAAAATTAAAACAAAAATATTCAGGCTCTTTGTTCAAGGTTATGGTTGTCTTTCTGAAATTCTTTAACATCTCATCCCTTATTTTTTTTATTTTTGTTTTAATATTATGTCAAATTAATTTTGTTCAGTGTATATTCACTGGTTTGTGTTAATATGTCTTTCTATGTTCTGATGTTACACTATTGTTTTAGGTAAGGGTGAAGGTTGGTACCTTTTAAAATGATTAAACCCCCTGCACCTGTCCTAAGTCAAGAACCTGATGTTCAGTTGGTTGTTTTTTGTTGATGTTGTTCATAAGTGTTTCTTATTTCTTTGTTTTTTATATAGATTAGACCATTGGTTTTCCTTTTTAAATGGTTTTACACTAGTCATTTTTGGAGCCCTTTATAGCTTGCCGTTCTGTGTGAGTCAAGGCTTCCTGTTGAAGGCCATACTTTGATCAGTAATGGTTTACAGTAATACACAGTCTATGAGGTGAAGAAAGAGTTGGTTGCTTGAATGTTAGATGGGACTGTAAGTGCTTGAGGTAAATAAAAGTTTGGTCAATGAACAGTCCACTAAATGTTAGAAATGTTTTCCTATAGTATTATTATTCCATGCAAAAAACAGAAGTCTTAGTTTGTTTAGGAGGAATTTACCTTATATCTATATATGTATGTTATATAACCACATTTAAACTGACCTTATTTCTTTTCATTAGTCTTTCTATGTGCAATTCTTTCATTAGAGACTGTCTATTACTGATAGCTCCTTCTGTACGTGGCATTTCCTCATCCATAATTTGTAGAGTATTCTTGAGTCCCTAAAAGAAAAAGAAAATATATATACATGTAGATACAAATTAAATTAAATTCCAAAATGCTCTTAAAGTCCTTTAATTTTTTACATCTTTTCTCCAACCGGTTTCACATATTTGTAATAATCATGAATGATAATAAATGTAACTAATGGGTAAGGTAACGTAACGATAATAAGTCTGTAACAATACATAAAAGGGATGTAACCCTTACAAAAGTTGAGTCTTATCTGTTTGGGCTTGGTTTGTATTTTTAGATGAACATATTTTCTTTATTAATTCTCATTTCTTCAGTGAATTGGTCGTCACATTGATAGATTTGGACAACATAGTATTTTGGTAATTTATTGGTAGCGCATAAATCCAGGTGTTCACTAACTTTAATCATTCTTGTTTCTGGATTTCGGATTTGTTGACGGTGAACTGTAAATCTCTTTTGTAATTTACAGAGGAGATTTACAGTTCACCACAGTAATGTGTTTCCTGTTTGGCTCATATAATCTTTTTAGCACCCATTAGATTTAATCACATAAATTAAATTTCCTGATGCGCATGTAAAAGAGTTCTGGATGGAGAGTTGTCTCATTGGCACTCGCACCACATCTTCCTATATCTAATTAATAGTGAAAATCTCTCCAAATTTTAATTCATTTGATTCTCCTTCCATAATATTTTTACAAATACCACAATTTGAACATCCATATTTTTTGGGATGAAGGAGATATTTCGCAATGGTGAGTAACTTCTTTAAAGATTTTGACTGCCTCTTACTTTTAATAATTTTCTGAGTGGCTAGAGCTCTTTTCATTCTTATTCTTATTTTTGTATCATAATTCAAAGTGAGGACAGACAAAGACAAATTATGGCTTAATTGGCTATTTTTTTTACAGAAAACAATATAAATATGAAAAAAGAAAATGCAGTATGATTGCCATTAAGACAACCCTTAACAATAGACCAAATGACACAGAAATTAACAATTACATCTTACGGCCTTCAACTGCTTTGTCTGCAAAATAATTAATAAAAAAAAGTTTGTTTTTTTTTAAAGCAATTTTACCAGTTTTAATTAGGCTGAGGAGAATATTGACCTGACCAATTAATAATTTGTTGAAATACACCTTATTGCTATTTCTACGCCATAACTTAACATCACAAAAGTTCCTGTAAATTATTATAATCATGATAATAGAAAAAAGTAAAATCACAAAAATACTGAACTTAAAGGAAAATCAATTCGGAAAGTCCATAATCACATGGCAAAATCAAATAACAAAACGCATCAAAAACGAATGGACAAGAACTGTCATATTCCTGACTTGGTACAGGCATTTTCAAATGTAGAAAATGGTGGATTTTACCTGGTTTTATAGCGCTTACCCTCTCACTTTGATGACAGTCTCATCAAATTCCGTTATATTTACATTGATGCGTTAACTAAACAGACACAATAAATAGAATAGTCAAAATATGGGTACATCAGTCATCATCGTATAACAATTTTAAAAGGAACAATTTAACAGAACACAAAAACATCTATCTACAAACACATTCATTGATTTGTGTGTCTGACGTCAGAAAATTTTATACGTCATACCCGATATGACTGACGCCACAATGGAAAAGTGATTGTTGTATGACGTCAACAGTTCAAGAACAAATTCTCGGGTCTAGCAGAACAGATTTCCATACATGTGATGAACTGTGAAACTCATATCAGGAGATTTTGAATTTTGGTCAGGAGATTAGGACTCAGATCAGGAGGTTTTTAATCGACATAATATTGTCATAAATGTAACTGTATAAAGTAGAAATTGCCTTTAACAAACATTTAACAGTGTTTTTTTTCATCAAATTTCAATTAAAATGTATTATGTTTATACTATCCTTGTTGCCTTTCTATTTGAATAATATCACATTATTAAAAAAAATCTGTTGAGAAGAATCTGTTTATTGTTTATTGTTTATCATTGGTAACTGTATAGACAAATAAGAAAGAAATATACATGTATGTTTCAGTTTGTAACATGATAAATTAAAAAAAAAAACAATAACAATATCATTGCATGGTCTATTAATAAGCATTATGAAAGTCATATTTCTAGAAACTTAAGACTCAAACATTGTTAAATGTTTTAGCTATATTTGGCTACATGTATGTCATTGAAAATCTACTATACTGACTGAAATTGAAAAGGAGATTATAGAAGTAAAACTGACAAAGATTATTAATCAGTTTGAAATCTACATCATTGTACAATCCATTACTGTATTGGAATAAATGGCAATTTTTAACAGATGATGGAAGTGTTTAACGGCCTTGACTGGCTTTTCAGCCCTCGTACAGTCAGTATAACAGACAACAAATGGAAGCTTTTAACAATATTGACTGGCTATATACAGCCCTTGCACGGTCGGTGTATAACAGATGAGTCAGACTTTTCATATAAATTTCAATTTTTAATCCTTGAAAAGAAGTCTAGATTCCTAAAATAATTTATATATTTATATATTTTTTATTTGTCCCAAAACATTTTAATTCATTAAATAACCATCCTTATATGAATCTTTGATTAAAATATTATTCATTTATCATGTTTATATTCTTTTTACAATTTACATTTTTAAAAGCAAAATAACTGAAAACAGGATAAACCAAAGGGAAGTTACAAAAATTTATTATAAGTTTTTATAATACACAACGTCAGTTACCCAAAGGTAAACATCGTTAATTACCAGTATGTTTGACACCCAAGCTGTTACGTGAAGCCATATAATTAGACATCTTCTTTAATTAACAGGTAAAATTTAACACTGGTGTCAATTACACCCGTAGGGTAGTAAGAAATTTCAAATTATCAAATATGGTGTCCGTAAATTTTCATTCATAAAATATTTCATACACGGAAGGAGATCCCTGAAAACAGGATTATTGTACTCCCGCCGGGAGGTTCACATGTATGGATTTCTAGAAAGTGATCAGGTGTATAAGACAGATAAATTAATTAAGTTGTCTCCCTTTATGCAGTTTGTTTTTATCAAATTTATTTGTAAGCTGATTGAGCCCTGTTAACAAAATATTCAATGGAAAACAGGAGAATCCAACTAATTATTCACAACATGTTTCCATCATTAGTGTAACTGATATGATTTTGTATTCTTTCAAAATAAAAAAAAAAAATTTTAAAAAGTAGAACTCTAAGCCTACTGGCAACACCGGCCACCTATTATTAAGTATAATGTAGGTATATTTACATCACCTTTCTACTTAAATATTCTCGAACTATAGATGATGCCATGCATTCTATATGTTCGTTCCCCATATTGGCAGCTTTCGCCATAATTTCGCGATTAAACTTTCAAACTTTACTTAGGACGGCCATATTGAAACATTCTTGTGGAAACGGGATTTACGTTGTAAAGAGATTTGTGTTATTTATATATTTTCCCATGATTATGATTCTTGGTTTGTAATTAAGGTCTAAACGATTAATATTTAGTAGTGAATTTAAATATTTTATAGCAGAAAAAGAGAAAAATTCTAAAATCAAAAAGTATGTATGTCATTTGAGAATGTGCCTACTAAGAATCACTTATTTTCTCCCTATCTGAAAGGTATTTAGTAAAAAAATACCCCAGATAGAGCTATAAATTTTTGAATATTTACTCAAATACAGATTTAATAAGTTCAATTCACTTATATGATATACAATGTATAATTGAATTTTTTAAAGGTTCTGTGGATGAAGTACTGTGCAGTGATATTTGTATGAATATTTCAGCTATGTGGTGGGAAATTCAATATTGCAAAATTGCTGTTTCGAGAAAATAGGTAAAATCCATTCAAAACATATATTATAGAGGCATAAGCACACTGTGCAGTACACACTCTAGAAGTATGCTTAGAGAAAGAGATAAAAATTGTTTAGAACTATTTGCCCTCTATCAGTCTATAGTAAGGCTCTTTGGCTTTGCTTAGGGGTTTCATTGGGGCGTACTGATCCCGTATCACGCTTACTGTTTTGTCAGATTCCCGTATCCCACTTACACTATGTACGTAAGCAATTCTGAATTTTTTGTAAGTTCCAGTGTCCTGCTAGACTTCATTTTCCGTTTTAACAGCACAATAATTTGAACTTTCACGTGTCACGATTACTAAAAATCGGCAATCCTGCGTAACGCTTAGACTCCAATGAGACCCACTGCTTATAGCTTTCTTTTAATATAAAAAAACAGTATACTATATAGTATATTAGTCCAAATAATTAGCCGATCGTGCAAGGGCTGTATAGCTAGTCAAGGTTGTTAAAAACTTCCATTTATGACGTCCTGCAAGGCTATTTGGATTTTCTCTGTGACTCCTGAGTCCTTCCTACATATTATTATTAAAGACGTCATAATTATATGATTATTTGGACTAATAGTATAAAAGAGGGTAGTAAAATGCCCTTTACTGTCTGGCGTCAAAAGGTCATTTTCAGCTACTGTTAGTGTGAAATTGGTTAAAATTTTATCGTTGTTCATATTTATTGTTACTGTCATTTTGGGGAAAAATTTAATGTAATTTGTCAAAGTAAGTAGATTTTTTTATTGTCTAAAAGAGAGTGAACATTCCATCGTTATGCACTAAAAATTACTGTTAACGTCATGTGGCAAGATTTTTACCGTTTTTCATCATGGAAGGTATCCCCATTTAAATTGATACCACCCTTATATGACTATAGGCGAAGCCAGTTGAGGGGGCTCACAGATATAAATCTTTCTTTTTTTTAATAATATTCCCCAATATTCATGCACTAACCCTTTTAAAAAACTTTTATTGTATAGCAATATAATATTTGAAAGTAAAAATTGGTTTAAACTAAGATTTTGTCGTTGATGACGTTATGTTTTTTGAAGATTTATTGCACTAGTGCAATATTAGAATTTATTGCACGCTAACTTTTTGTTACTTTTTGTGGGAAATATTATATTGCTATGCAATAATAAAAATATATTGGTCTGGTCACCGATGAGGATAGAAGATATTTCAATTTTAATGCCAAAATATGGCATTTTTGCAACAAAGGGCAATAATTTGGAGCTTTTTCAATGCTATAAACATTTTAAAAGTCATCTATAGGGACAAAAGGAAACAATATTTTTGGTTGAATTTTGTACCATATCATAAAGTAATAAATAACTAATAGTGTAATAAATAAAATTTGTAATGAAAAAACAAAAGTTTAATTTTTTGCTGAAATTTTTGTACCCACGAGTCTCCTTAAAGGCCATCTATCTATCTATTAATCTTCCTGTTTTGCATTATTACATTGTCATGCTGTTTGCCCAAAATTTTGATCGCTCCCATACATGTTTGCAACAGTTATGTCATGTATGTACTGGGCTTAAGAAATTTCACATACTCCAAAGTCATTAATTATAGATTCAATGTTTTATTATAGTCTCACTACATATTCAAACATAAAATGAGATTCACAGAAATAAACATGAAACATTAAAACATTTGCATTCCATGCACCAATCTTAAAAAAGATTTATCAGAGACTTGTAGAACATTTATAGGACAAAATATATATACAGATATACATATAAACATATTTTTTAAAATTATATAAAATTTACTGTGTCCATTTACACTAAATGAAAGTAAAACATTTGTTTTGTCAAGATATAAATTGATATAAGTGAAATATAAATTGAAAAAAAATACTGTTTCTGGTCATGAATGCTTTCAATAAACATGATAAACTAGCAAAATCTTTTAAAAGCTCATGCACATTGGTTCTTCATGATGATCTTCATTTAATTCTGTAGGACTTCATATGTTCAAATTACATTTAAATTTTAGGGCCAAGTTAATTTGCCCCACATTGTGCATTCTCCATGTTCTCCTTTTAATACATATAATAGATATATATATATAATTGACATTTTGCGTAGGTATGACAGATGAAGTCACATCATGTATGCAGAGTACAGCAACAATCGACAGAAGCCAAGAAGTGAAGCCACTTCACCAGTAAGTCTTTTGAGGTCACAATTGCAGAATTCTGTAACAGTGAGTATAACCAGGGGCGTAGCTACCCGGAGGCACGACAGCACGTGTATCCACGTCGTTTTCACACAAAAAAACAAAAACAAAAAAAGAGAGAGAGAAACAGATGAATTGGTCAATCGGAATCGGACAGAGTGATGCATCTATTATCTATTATGAACATGATATTTGTTAAACATTTGTAGATTGTTTGTGTCTTTTCAATACTGAGAGCTGCCGATAGACAGCGGCATCACGTAAATGTACCAGCTGAAACACCCAGTCAGTACTGGAAACGTACAATGTTTGAAACTTTCTATCTTTTCTTGATTACCTGATACAAGAACTTACATGCAGATTAGTTTCTAACGAAGAGCGGTTTTCTGCCCAGTATTTCATATCAACAAAGCCAAATAGGATTAATTAGGAAGCAATCAACATATTATTTGAGACGTATATAAATGACCTTACTGTTAACAATGTTGCACAATTTCGCGAGGAAGTTGAACGATGGATTGTAAGGTGGGATATGGCAGCGGACCCCAAAGCCATCCTCTCTTGCAGAAACTCTGCCAGTGACAAACAGTGACCTATATTCAAACATTTACATTTGTCTGCTGATTCTAGTGATAAAGGGGGTGACAACAGCAACAGCAGAGAGAATTTTTAGCGTAATGAGAAGAGTGATAACTTATGTCTGCTCTACAATGCATACAGAAAGACTTTCTAGTCTGTGACCATCCTTCATACATACAAACATTGGGAAATTGATATTGAAAAAGTTACTGACGCACTTGCTGTTAAGAAAAAAACGTCGTTTGGGATTCTTTTTTTCTGAACAGAATTAATATGACTTCAAGTTAGAAATTCAAAAGATTGAATCAATGTTTTGATATGTTTAGGCTAACAGAATATAGTATTGTGGTTATGTTCATGATTATGTTTTTTTTTATATACATCTTTGCTTACATCCACTTCATTTGAACTTCACAAAATTGCTTACATCCATTTCATTTGAACTTCACAAAATTGCTTACATCCACTTCCATTCGAACTTCACAAAATTGCTTACATCCACTTCCATTTACACTTTGGTGGATAGTTGTCTCATTGGCAATTATACCATATCTCCTTATTTTTATATCTACTTTTCTCAATAAAAATACTAAAAAATGGCACAAATCTCCGTAATTTTAAAAGCTCTCACGGCGTACAAAAAACACCAAAATAACACATGCTTTTAATGTCTTCATTCGACTCAAACATTTTGAAGTTAAATAATTGACAATAAAAACATAACAAAAATGTACAAATTTTAATACGGTTGTTACTGTTTTAAAACGTTATATATGCGGAGCGTCAGGGGGGCTTCACTGCCCTGGACCCACTGGGGGCCTAAGGCAGCCCCCAGACCCCTCGCCCTTCGGTTTGTGATTTCACTTCATTAACAAAGGGGCTACGCCCCTGATGACAGAATACAGAAACAACCAATGGAAGTCAAAGAGTGGTGCATCATCATTATCATAGACAGTCAAACCTTTTATTTTCCTTGAAGTCAGAGTTGATACTTCTGAACATAAAAAAATCCAAATTCACCTGGGAGTTATTTAGCAAGAATTGTAAAGTCATTTAGAGTTCAGTATGAATGTAGAGAGATGTGGTATGACTGCAGATAAAACTGATATACACCAGATCCCAATTTAAATGACATGAATGATGTGTAAAAGTTTTGCAGTGATTTCTGTGGTATGAAATTATGTCAAACCAGTATGTTAATGCTAACTATGAGAAATCATATTACCAAATAGATCACCTGTATAAGTCTTTCAAGTTCATTCAAAATCAGTGATATGAACTTTATGGACAGAGAAAATGGATTGGTAAAAAATTCAGAATAAAACAAAATTTACTGATTATGTCTGTTTGTTTTGCTCACACATTGTTGTCAATATAATGATGATAATAGAATTGTTAGCAACTCATTCAAGTGAGAGGTTCAACTAGCTATAAAATCAGGTTTAATCCACCATTTTCTACAAAAGGAAATGATTGCACCAAGTCAGGAATATGACAGTTGTTTTCCATTTAATTTTTTTGATATGTTTGAGCTTTTGATTTTGCTATCAGCATGATCAGTTAATATTTACCTACTGTTATTAGCATGTGACATTTGTTTACAGGCATCTTTTAAACTGAACAGACATCATTCTATGTCCCAGAGTCTGACTAAAACAGTTTTATCAGGGTCTGCATTGGAAAGGAAAAGTCATGGTATTTCACGTCAGAATGACCGTGAATTCTCTTATCATGATGGATTGGTTGACATGTATATTGAAGATATTTTACATACGGGAGAAAAGATGTAAGTAAATCTCTGTATTATTGTATAATAGTATTCACTAGAAAAATATTAAGTTAAATTTCAAATTATTCCAATGGTATTCAACATTTATCATGTTTACGATCTAAGAAGTATTATTGTAATATACAGTAAAGAATAGTCAAAATAAATAATACATTAGTCAGTAAAGTAACTTGAAAGATTTAATAGTCCTTGATCTATGTAAAAAAGTAGCTGTAAAAAAAAGCACAGAATAGCCCATTACCTTAAAATGTCTGCATACACATACAGTGTTCTGTATTCAGTGTTTTATTTATCATTGTCAATTTAGTGATTTCTAGTATGTTGTATTGACGATTACAGATTTACATTAATACATGTATGCGATACAAAGCTAAATATAAGCAAATAGAAGGTATTCCACTGAAAGAAGTATGCTGGTTGTTAGGGAATTTTTAATGTGCCTTCATAACCTCCATGTCCATTTGAATGGCAAATTTTACCATGTGATGTATGTTTGTGGATACAGATTAAAAGAAGTTTGCGTTTTGAAGTTAACAAGTTGTGTACTTAGTTGTGATGTATGTTTGATATGTAATATTTGTTGATGTGAGGACGGGAATTTTTATCAGTAGTACCTCACAGTATAACTCATTAGAACTATTTAAGATATTATGGCTTTTATAACAGGTACTCACCAAAAAAGAATACTAACATCAGAGCCAAGATGACTATGTACCAGCTACTTAAACATGATATCAAGGTAATTTGTCTTTGCCCTATGGTAAATACATAAATAACATGAACTGTTTGTTCATACTTATTCTTTATTTTATGATTGGTAATAGATATACAAAGTTTATGTAGCCTACATTTTATAAAGCAATAATCATTGATATATATTAATAAGTTGAATATAAAAATAAGAAAATGTGGTATGATTGCCGATGAGACAACTCTCCACAATAGACCAAATGATGCAGTAATAAACAACTATAGTTCATGTTTCAATGAGTTGCCTTTAGGTTATACATTCTATTAACATTAAACTTCTAATGAAGGTCACTCACAATTTCATGATCGCTGATATGAGTTAATAACAGATGTTAAAATATGGAACATTGTCAATGTTTAAAGAAAGATCATTCCACTCGAATATGAGATAATATCTATGATATTTCAGACATCTAATTAGTATATAAAAGAGTTTGTTAAAGCAGACTTACATGTTTGTTTTAAGGTATGGTATAGAAGGTGGAAAATCAAAGGTACAGAAAATCCTATCTTCAAGTCTTATATCAAGTATATAGAAAGTAAGTGAATGAGCATGGAACTATAAATAATACAAAAAGTTCTGTTTATTATTTGATAAATTTAATCCAATCATTATTCATGGTTATTTTTCATGAATAAAAGTATTTTAGAGATGAATTTTGAAATTTTCTCTGTCATTGTCTGTTGCTGTTTAAGTTGATTTATTGGATCTTGGTAAATGTTGTAGACCAGACAATGCCCTATAGTATAGATGCTAGAATCCATGTCATCTGGAATCTGGTGAATAGTTGTCTCATAAGTAATGATACCATAAATCTCCTTGTCAACATTTTATTTAGAAAAATGGAGGAGGATTTTACCCTGGAAAGGTTAAACCAAAGAAAATTATAACTACCTCCTGGGATATTAATGACATAACATTTAGGACTGAGAGTAAAGACTGGTCTGCCAGAGGTGGAATAAAGTGTTGTGATCAGTTAATTAATCCTCCTGCATACTGTTACCTTTTGAATTAGCATGTTGACAATCTGAAACAGCATGTTAGTCCAGTACAAAGCAAGGTTATATTACATCAACATATGGTTTGTCTTGATATAACTGTACATTTGCCACTGGACATTAAACCCCTATTTATATAACTGTACATTTGCCACTGGGCATTAAACCCCCTATTGATATAACTGTACATTTGCCACTGGACATTAAACCCCCCATTTATATAACTGTAGGCTACTGTAGCTAAATACATTATGTTCTAGTTTATTTTCCTGTAATAGTTACCTAGTATGATCATCTGCTATTGTTTTGTAGGTAAATTTAGTTCAAGCATTGATGCTTTATTTTTTTATGATCAGCTGCTATTGTAATGTAGATAATTATGGTTCAAGTATTTATGTTTTAATTGTGTTTGATTAGCTGCATTGTTTTGTAGGTAATTTTGGTTCTAGTATTGATGTTTTATTTGTGTTTGATTAGCTGCCTTGTTTTGTAGGTAATTTTGGTTCAAGTATTGATGTTTTATTTGTGTTTGATTATCTCCCTTGTTTTGTAGGTAATTTTGGTTCTAGTATTGGTTCATTATTTGTGTTTGTTAGATGGGTTATCCTGTTAAACTTGTTCCTGTCATTAGTCTGGTTGTCAGTGGTTGTCATACCAACAGCTGTAACATTTAACTACAACAACATCTCACAAGAACTAGAATGGATGAACTTCATTGATGGAGAGGTAACTATAGGGTACCATAAAAATGTAGGGGAAAAAAATTAAAGATCTAGCTAACTTTACTTTGTAAGATGCGAAAAATCCTTAAGATCATCATGATATATATAAAAGAACAAAAACAAAAAACAAAAAAAAGTAAAAAAAGCAATTTACCATTGCTGTTGATAATTGTAACTGTCTGGAGAGAATTATGAAAAGAATGAAGTTGACCTTATAGATGGCATGATTTTTTTTTATATTTATAGGGAGCCATTAGGGAGAGCTGGCTGTTTTATGGAGGTTATCCAGAGGTCATTGATGGAGTTTATCACATTGCGCTGGCCTATTTAATGATGATACTGTTGACATACTTTGGTAGTCTGTTTGTTATCCTAAATAAGTAAGATTTTCTAAAATTTAAAGGTAAGATAACTCCTCCAAACTGAAAGTTATTCATCTTCATACATCTGGTATTTCTACTCAATAATTAGGGTTGATCTGACTAAGATATGTTGATCTGACATCAGATTGAGATATTATTGTGTCTGGGAGACAATAGATTCCCCCCACAGATGAAAAATATGTACAACAGACAGCAAAGTGAAAACTTCATAGCATTAAACTGTAGGAGGATTTATCAGGAACTACAACATTTAACTGCTTACACCCCAAAAATGACAAAGTTCAACTATCTCCCAAAAGGGCATATATGAACATGAATAAAAATCAAAACCCTGACCACATTCACACCTCCAATATATGTACATACAGACAGCCAAGTGAAAACTTTCTAGGATTCAAACTGTAGGAGAAATTATGTTGAATGACTATATAACCACAAAGGGATGGATGGACATACAGGGGTAAAACAATAAGCTCCCCAGGTTTAAAAGGCAGGTGGGCATAATAAAATACATTTGTAATACCTAATTGAAGAATTCATACCAATGAATGTTTTTATACGACCGCAAATTTTGAAAAAATTTTCGTCGTATATTGCTATCACGTTGGCGTCGGCGTCGTCGTCGTCGTCGTCGTCGTCGTCGTCGTCGTCGTCGTCGTCGTCGTCCGGCGTCCGAATACTTTTAGTTTTCGCACTCTAACTTTAGTAAAAGTGAATGGAAATCTATGAAATTTTAACACAAGGTTTATGACCACAAAAGGAAGGTTGGTATTGATTTTGGGAGTTTTGGTCCCAACATTTTAGGAATTAGGGGCCAAAAAGGGCCCAAATAAGCATTTTCTTGGTTTTCGCACTATAACTTTAGTTTAAGTTAATAGAAATCTATGAAATTTTGACACAAGGTTTATGACCACAAAAGAATGGTTGGGATTGATTTTGGGAGTTTTGGTCTCAACAGTTTAGGAATTAGGGGCCAAAAAAGGGCCCAAATAAGCATTATTCTTGGTTTTCGCACAATAACATTAGTTTAAGTAAATAGAAATCAATGAAATTTAAACACAATGTTAATGACTACAAAAGGAAGGTTGGTATTGATTTTGGGAGTTTAGGTCCCAACAGTTTAGGAATTAGGGGCCAAAAAGGGACCCAAATAAGCATTTTTCTTGGTTTTCGCACCATAACGTTAGTATAAGTAAATAGAAATCTATGAAATTTAAACACAAGGTTTATGACCATAAAAGAAAGGTTGGGTTTGATTTTGGGAGTTTTGGTCCCAACATAATAAGGGGCCCAAAGGGTCCAAAATTAAACTTTTGTTTGATTTCATCAAAATTGAATAATTGGGGTTCTTTGATATGCTGAATCTAACTGTCATGACTGTGTATGTAGATTCTTAACTTTTGGTCCCGTTTTCAAATTGGTCTACATTAAGGTCCAAAGGGTCCAAAATTAAACTTAGTTTGATTTTGACAAAAAATGAATCAGTTAGGTTCTTTGATATGCTGAATCTAAAAATGTACTTAGATTCTTGATTATTGGCCCAGTTTTCAAGTTGGTCCAAATCGGGGTCCAAAATTAAACTTTGTTTGATTTCATCAAAAATTCTTTGATATACCAAATCTAACTGTGTATGTAGATTCTTCATTTTTGGTCCTGTTTTCAAATTGGTCTACACTAAAGTCCAAAGGGTCCAAAATTAAACTTAGTCTGATTTTAACAAAAATTGAAATCTTGAAGTTCTTTGATATGCTGAATCCAAAAATGTACTTAGATTTTTTATTATGGGCCCAGTTTTCAAGTTGGTCCAAATCAGGATCTAAAATTATTATATTAAGTATTGTGCAATAGCAAGTCTTTTCAATTGCACAGTATTGCGCAATGGCAAGAAATATCTAATTGCACAATATTGTGAAATATCAAATTTTTTTTTAATTAGAGTTATCTTTCTTTGTCCAGAATAGTAAGCAAGAAATATCTAATTGCAAAATATTGTGCAATAGCAAGATTTTTTTTTAATTGGAGTTATCTTTCTTTGTCCAGAATCAACTTAAATCTTTGTTATATACAATATACAATGTATATTCACTTTTTACTACCAACTGATAAATTAAAATAATCTTTACCATTCAGTGATAACAAGCAGTTTTTTTACATCTTAATATTTTATGATGTATTTAAATGAGTAGTTATTGTTGCAAACTCCATTAGAAATTTTAATTGAGATTAGTTTTGGAATAAGGCAGCAACCATTTGATTTTCTGGGGGGGGCTATGGTTTTTTTTTTCTGGACAAACTTTTTTTTTAGCCTTCGGCGAAAGACAATCTATTTTTTTGGCGACAAGTCGAAAACAATTTTTTTCTTTCTATTTTAGCATTACATATAGTGGCAGCTGAGGGTGAAACAAACAATTTTTTTTTCTCATGGTCAAAAACAAATTATTTTTTTCTCCAAAAACTGGAAACAAACTTTTTTTTCCAAAAAAAACCATAGCCCCCCCCAGAAAATCAAATGGTTGCTGCCTAAGGGAAAGGGGGATGTGATTAAAAAAATTGGGTTCAATTTTTCTCATTTGAAATTTCATAAATAAAAAAGAAAATTTCTTCAAACATTTTTTTGAGAGGATTAATATTCAACAGCATAGTGAATTGCTCTAAGAGAAACAAAAATTTTAAGTTCATTAGAACACATTCATTCTGTGTCAGAAACCTATGCTGTGTCAACTATTTAATCACAATCCAAATTTAGAGCTGAATCCAGCTTGAATGTTGTGTCCATACTTGCCCTAACCGTTCAGGGTTCAACCTCTGCGGTCGTATAAAGCTACGCCCTGCGGAGCATCTGGTTAACTTGTGACCAAACAACACTGATATTTTAAGCTCTTGCACTTTGAATGTTCATGAGTTATTCAGTTTCTTGTTGATTGTTTTTCTGTGTTATAATTTTTTTATTCTATAATCATTTTTTATTAGTTTAGGTGGTTCTGATAGACCAAAGTCAGCTTCATTTTCATCAAGATTCAAGTTTTCATCGATTATTTTTTCATCCTGGGATCACGGTGTTACATCTGCAGATGCCTCAAATAATCTGAGTGTGGGGATATCTAGTGTTCTCAAGGTAAGCAAGTCCATAAAACACATTCATAAAACATTGATATGCACAACTATATATACAATTTTCAATACCACTTGAAAATGTCATTGTTTTACGTTGTATTTTTTCAAGCGTACAACATATTTATGTTGTGAAAGGGATGCATTGCCATCCTTGATTTGACATCATCAACCCTTAGGTTCAGTCTAAGGTTCAAGTTTTTCCAATTTTATGGACATCAATTGCAGGCTAGACAAAGTGTTCATGCAAAATACTTTACAATTTGTTTTCATGAAGAAAAAGAACCGTGCGACATCTTCAACTGAATTGTTTAGGGCTGCTACATGATTGATATTGGTTGGTCTGGATGGGAGGGAAGACAATCTTATTAATTCAGTTATGGATGGTTTGTAAAAAAAAAAAATTTTGTAAAAATTACAAATAAAATAAAATAATTTTATGAAATGGTGTTTTAGGTAAAAAAAAATGCCTCCTATGTTATGTATTTTTTTATGTACATATTTATAACTGCATTAAAGATATTTTTGTTTTGCTGATCAGGATAATATATCAGAAGACAAAGCTAAAGCCAGATCAAAGAGAAGGAACAGGAGAGAAACATATACAATCATTTTTAGTAGAATTCTTGCCTGGGGAATAACCATGTAAAATAATTGTGGTCTTATTTGTTACACTTCTAAATTTCGTTTTTCGTTACTGTTTTGTTACATATAAAATGTTTGTTTTTTATTTTGAAATATTGCGTTATTACGTGACTGGATGTTAAAGACTTTATAAAATATTTTCTTAAATTCTACTCCTGGCACTCTGGCTTACTCCAAAGATAAAAAAAGACTGCCACAAAATAGCGCAATCCGGCTGAAAGTGGTGTTTAGTCTTAGATGCATGATTTTTTTTATTAGTTGTTAGTGGCTTTGAACTAACTGTCAGATAACTGGGAATACTATCAGATCTGTTCCTAGTGTCTTTGTTGTCGGGACGTACAATTACCCGGCCATGTCCACTTGTATTTTTGTCCATCTGATGAGTTAATCCTTTTTCAACTGATTTTTATAGTTTGTTCTTATGTTGTTCTGTTATACCACTGTCCCAGGTTAGGAGGAGGGTTGGGATCCTGCTAACATGTTTAACCCCGCCACATTATTTCTGTATGTGCCTGTCCCAAGTCAGGAGCCTGTAATTCAGTGATTGTTGTTTGTTATGTGTTACTTATTTGTTTTTCATTCATTTTTTTATTTAAATATAAGGCTGTTAGTTTTCTTGTTTGAATTGGTTTACATTGTCATATGGGGGCCTTTTTAAGATGACTAAGCGGTATGGGCTTTGCTCATTGTTGAAGGCCGTACTGTGACCTATAGTTGTTAATGTCTGTGTCATTTTGGTCTCTTGTGGACAATTGTCTCATTGGCAATCATACCACATCTTCTTTTTTATATTAAAAACCAATCAATCAATCCTGACATTCAAAAAATTGTGGTATAGAGTTTTCATAAACTTATTGTTAAAGGTATAAGACCTTGGTTCATGGAGATAACTCTTTGAATCAGTTTGTTAAATTCACTTTTCATTAATGTATTTTAAGTATTTGGAAATAATCTATGTAATCTAGAAGCTTCGAATATAAAAATGAAAATGGTTGAAACTTGACACAAACGTATTGATGATATTAAGAATTTCCTTAACCTAGGTCTACCTCCTTAAAACTTATAATTTTCTCAAATATGAATTGAAAATTAAGTTCAACTGGTCATTGCCTTTAATTTCAGTCACAAGCTGATTTTATTTTACTGAAAAAACATATTATTAACATGATTAAATACATTTTTAAACTTGTAATTTTTAGAGGTGAACCAATACATAAACTTTCTAGTAAGGTATTTTACATAATGAGTAAAGTATTTCAGGGTGACTCATGTGGAGGGGGACCTTTTTAAAGCACATGAGATCACCCCATTTTTTATGTGGAGTTCATATTGCTCAGTTTCAGTGTTCTATGTTTTGTATTGTGTGTACTGATTTTTGTCTTTCAATGTTTTTAAGTTTTTCCCTTTACATTGTTAGTTTGTTTTTGTTTAATGAGTTTGTATATATCTGTATGGTATCTTTGCCTCCTTTTACATATATCATTGTAATTTAAAGTCATATGAAACGAGTGACCGGTGAAAAATAATGTTATTCCAATTCTTGAACCAATGCATACAAACATCATAAACTTAGTCTTCTGTGCACGATTTTATCATTTTTTTTGCATAAATTTCGTATAATCATCAATTTTTTTCAATCCGTCAGTGTTGTTGTGAAAATATAGCAGGTAATTAAAGGTCGTGTTTTGAAGCCTATGTTTAACAATTGTCACCTGTTTGTCAACAATCAACAAAAAAGCATGGATTTGAGCACGTGTTTGACATGTACAATCAGATAATAGTTTATTTTGAGGACATCCATGCGTTCGGCGATCACCAGATGGGTCACACTGAGGTCACTGCATACGGAAAATATGTCAGGAATTGCTTCCTGTAAGGAAGGAAGCAATTAAAATAAAGTGTGATTTGAATATGAACAAATTAAAGAATTTTCTTCAGAAAAAAATGTGTGTACGTCTCATTGGCACTCACACCACATCTTCCTATATCTACATAAGTTTTATAATGAAAACTACCCATTGAGTTATAAAAAAACATATGCATAATTTTTTTTAATTTGAGGTTTCTTATGACTTTAAGATTTACAGCAGTGCATCTATTTAAAACCATAATGTTAATCCTTAGTATAAATTAAAGTAATTCTCAAGTAACATTGAAATTTCCATTTTGTTTGAAATATGATTTGGTCAAAAGTTTTAATTTGGAAATTTTCAACCGTAATTGTGAGTTAAATGTTTTCTTAACTGATATTGAAAAAGATATTGTATTATATAAGCATTTATTATATACTTAGTAGTAAATACAGATAGATTGTATGTGTAATACAATCAATGGCATGCGTACTGTATCAGCCACCCGTGATGATATCGATATCAGCATGGTTGCAAAAGCTTTATCACACCTTTAATCTGTATGACGTCACGTCATCGATTGCAGTCACTGTTGCAAAAGCTTTATCAAAACCCTAATCTGTATGACGTCATGTCAAACCTATAATCTGTATGACGTCACTTCAATCCTCCTTATCTGTATGACGTCATGTCACATAAAAAACATCTACTTGAAATTTATGTATATAATAAAGTGTATATGATATGGCTTTTTCCATATCACACACCATATCAACCCTCAACCAATATAATCCCTCGAGCAGAGCTCTTGGGATTATATTGGTGTCTCGGGTTGATACGGATGCGATATTGAAAAAGCTATATGATATTCTCTATGTATATATAAGAAAATTGTGTGGTTAATGTTCAAGGTATGTTCAATTGACATTGTATGTACCATTTGGTAAGCTATACGGTAAAAGAAAAAAATTGTTGTCTCATACATTTGAGGTGAATAAGATTTATAGATGTGTTCTGGCAGTAAAGATTTCCTGACTGTATCTCCCATGTGATATTTATATATGTTTTTCAGTATTTTGATTGGAGGAGGATGTGCTACCATTGTTTGGCTTGTACTCTATGAGAAGTTTTCTGACAGTAAAGATTTCCTGACTGTATCTCCCATGTGATATTTATCTATATTTTTCAGTATTTTGATTGGTGGAGGATGTGCTACCATTGTTTGGCTGGTACTGTATGAGAAGTTTTCTGACAGTAAAGATTTCCTGAGCGTGTACCTACCATCTATAATCTTCAGTTTGATCAACATCATAATACCACTGATTGTTTCTATGGTATTGATTTTATTTCAATATTCTGTAAATCAGATGAAAATCCTCAATTTCCTTTCAGAATTTTTTGTCATTGTAAGATAAAAAAGAAGATGTGGTAGGAATGCCAATGAGACAACTCTTCACAAGAGACCACATGACACAAAAACTAACAACTAAAGGTTAGAGTACGGCCTTCAACAATGAGCAAAGCCCATACTGCATAGATGACTGCTCTGCCCCCATTAGCCATGCAGCCAGGGGCCTGTAATTTAGTGGTTGTAATTTGCTGCTATATCATATTTGTTTTTTCCATTTTTTTTTTTTTTTGTACATAGATCATTAGTTATCTTGATTTAATTGTTTTACATTTGTCATTCCAACCTTACTATACAGTTAAGGTTATGCTCATTGCTGAAGGCTGTACTCTGACATATAGTTTGTCACTTGTTAAGAGTTGTCTCATTGGCAATAATACCACTTCTTCTTATTTCATTATATTATTCAAGAATCTAAAAAGGGACACTCTCTTTTATTATTGCATGAGAGAAGGAATTATCATTTATTATAATGCCTCTTACATATGTTTTTATTTCAGTTACCAGGTTATCTAGAACACTATTCAAGTGGGAAGAAAGAGCTGCGTATTACACTGTCAAGAATCTTTATCCTAAGAATGGCTAACTTGTTTGCTCTAATTGTCACGCTCTACAAAAACTCTACAGAAGTAAGTCATATCTTATAGAACATTATGTGAGTGGGGAGAGAGCTGAGTATTACGCTGCGAAGAATCTTTATCCTTAGTATGGATTACTTGTTTGCTCTTATAAGGTCAGTTCCAGAAAAAGGTTTTCAGACCAATCTGTCATGCGACTTCCATCATCACGTGACAAAAATGTATGCATCCTCATTTCCAACACATGTTGAGCAAACAGGTGAAAAGGTTTGATTTTATTCTGCACAAAATATTTAGGAAATTAAAATCTAATCAGATGGTCATACTCTCTCAGTTGTACAGGAATCAAGATTATGTATTTACGGTACATAAATAATTTCCACACTACCCTACAGAATAACGTTGATGAAAGTGCTGGAAACTTTGGAGCTCTGTAGTTTGGCTGTGTATGGCAAAATGAATGTACAAATTTGATAGTGTTGCAGAAATTCAAACAGTGAAAAAAAGTTTTAATTGATTGAAATGTTCAAAAAGCAATGAAATGTATTGTAAGTGCATATTTTGATGTTTTGCCATAAATTTCATAACTGGTATACAATGACATTATTAAAATACTTATTTTCCAGTTAACAGGAGGATGTACAGGGACAGTGATTGGCCAGGAGTTTTACAAACTGGTTATTATGGATACAATTGTGCATGTAAGTAACTTCTGTATACTTTAATATTGCTGTCCTATGGTGCCTTGTTAAATTGACTCAATAAACAGCAATCAGATTTTTTTATTTTATCTCTGCTTTAAAAAGTGGGGGTATACTGTTTTACCTCTGTCTGCCATCTGTCAGTCCATCCATCCATTTGTCCATCCATCCAATGAATAATTTTGGTCGCATTTTTGTCAGGAACTACAATACAATGATTTCTGAAATTTGGTTTCAGAGTTTATAAGTCAGCTATACTGTGTGATGCGTTTTCAGATTCATCACTCATCAACTTCCTGTCTACCAAGATATTGGGGCGGGGTATCATCAGTGAGCAATAGCTCACACTTTCACTTGTTTTAGATTTAATTCATAAAAGACAAAAATAATAAAACATTGTAAAATGTATTTTTATACTATAGGACTAAATCTAGAAGGATTTATCAAATCAAATCATTTTTGATTCAAGATACAAAACAGTACAAGATATAATGGTCTGATCAGCATAGCTTTTAAATCCTACAAAGATACTTCAATAAACACAGAATACTTACATAAAACAAAGTTTGCACAATAAATTATATTTTTTGAAACACCCAGGGAAATAATATTTTGATTTTATTGTGAAAACAGATGCAGTGAAATGGAATAAAAACGTCCTGATGAGTATACTTCTACCTTTAGAACCCGGAGAGCAATTCAAGTTTTTGGAGCTGTTGTTTGTTTTTGTTATAGTAATTGTTAGTAGTTGTAGTTTCTGTTTATACTTTTCAGGCTGTTGTTAGTACTGCAATGAGTATTGCAAAGTATAAATATACCAAAGAGAAATCAGAGTTTAATATATCAGCAGCTGTACTGGTTTTGATCTATAGACAGGGATTAGTCTGGGTATAATAATAATTTCATTTTGTTATTTAGATAAAAAAAAAAAACTTTTGAAATCAATGGATCATTTTTAACCAAACTTTAACTGAACCATCCTGGGGGTATTTAGTGTTATGTTTCAGTTTGTTTCTATCTACCTCGACGGGTAATTGATATGGGTGCTGCTTGGGTTCTGTTACCCCACTCTTTTCATATAACTCAGATTTTAAAAATGTATACCTATTCATATATTGTGTGGGTACAAATGTAATTTTTTCCTATAATGTTTGGGTTACACCTTGTGTGTAATGGTCTGTAATGAAAGAGTGAAATATCAAAGAGCCAAAAAGAGAAAAATTGGTTGATGAAAACAGCTGCTGGGAACACCAAGAAAGATAACAGACGAAGAAGTTATGGGAACTTTATTGACCTTATCAAATATTTCTGATAGTTTTTCCAAGCTATTCACATATTTTCCAGTCTGAAAAGGTTACCTATTCCAGCGACACATCCTATCACTTTGTATACAGGAAGTGGATCTGTTGAGCAATCGACCAACATGGCCATGTGGCTAAAGATAGAACAGAAGGCTTCAATGCATAAGTTGTCAGATGTTTTGATATCAGTAATAGATATTGAAAATCTGATGAGTTAAAAATGCTTATTATGTCAAAATATACCTTCTTCCCATTGCCACCAAAAAATAATTCTTAGGAGTTACTGTCCTTAACAAACAAATTTAGAACAACTATCAAATGTTTGCCTATGCTCTTGAATGCTATGATAGATCATTTGAAACAAAACAACAAAAAGTGTCAACCCATCTCCATCAAATCCTTTTAGGATTATATCACATAATGTGTCAATGTGAAATATAAATGAATAAGTATAAGGTAACGGATGAGCAATACAGGCACCTGTTGTTTAAAGTATTAAGATAATTCTATTTTGTGTAAATATTTCAGTCTGAAAAACTTATTATAACTTGTCTTCTGTATCTTACATTACAGGTAGGAACTATAGCCTGCCCTTTGATGCCACTGTTGGGTGCCTTGTCTAGCCTGGTTTTCTTTTTCCTGAATTATGCCATAATTAAATATACATGTAAACCCCCCATAAAAAGATGGAACCAGTCTCGTAACACAGCATTCATTATGGGATTCCTGCTGACAACGCTTGTGGTAATAATAGCACCTGTATCTGTAGTTGTTGGAAGGTAAGGGAGATAATAAACCAGTCTCGTAACACAGCATTCATTATAGGATTCCTACTGACAACTCTGGTGGTAATAATAGCACCTGTATCTGTAGTTGTTGGAATCTAAGAATTAATTTGTGTAAATATAGGTGCAGTAGTCATAAGTTACCTATTGAATGTGGTAGATTTTATAGCATTGATAGATCAGAAAGAATATGTGATTTATGACACAGCAATGTGCTAGGAGATGAATTTCATTATATATATGATTGTACTTTCTTTGATGCTGAAAGGCTAAAATTTTTGCCTGCAGATATTTGTAAAGTTAAAAATACTATGAGTTTCTCTAATTTAATGAACAGCAAAGATAAATTTGTTCTTGTTGGCTTAGCCAAGTTCTGTAAATTGTAATGTCAGTTTACAAATGATATTTACCTTCCCATTTATTCATGCATTTGTAAATTATTTGTTCATGCATTATATCTTATTTGTTATATTGTTGTACTATCAGGCCTCATGTGAGGCCTTTAGTGAAATAAAATGTTTCAATGTTTCAATGGAAGGTAAGGGAGATAAACCAGTCTCGTAACACAGCATTCATTATAGGATTCCTGCTGACAACTCTGGTGGTAATAATAGCACCTGTATCTGGAGTTGTTGGAAGGTAAGGGAGATAATAAACCAGTCTCGTAACACAGCATTCATTATGGGATTCCTGCTGACAACTCTGGTGGTAATAATAGCATCTGTATCTGGAGTTGTTGGAAGGTAAGGGAGATAATAAACCAGTCTCGTAACACAGCATTCATTATGGGATTCCTGCTGACAACTCTGGTGGTAATAATAGCACCTGTATCTGTAGTTGTTGGAAGGTAAGGGAGATAATAAACCAGTCTCGTAACACAGCATTCATTATGGGATTCCTGCTGACAACTCTGGTGGTAATAATAGCACCTGTATCTGTAGTTGTTGGAAGGTAAGGGAGATAATAAACCACTCTCGTAACACAGCATTCATCATGGGATTCCTGCTGACAACTCTGGTGGTAATAATAGCACCTGTATCTATAGTTGGAAGGTAAGGGAGATAATAAATCAGCTTTATTTGAATTCAGCATAGTATACTAAAACAAGGACATAACATATAAGCTCTTTGAGCTTATAACAGACAGAAACATGTTTGCTTACATTTCTAATGTTAATTGCCTGACCTCCAAAATTATAGTATAGTAAAGATTGAGTTCTCGTCAATCAAATGTAATAAGGTTGTCTTAGTTGATTTCTGTCTAATGTCATTTCTTCCAATGCCTTTTTGATTTTATTGCCAGTGAAATAATAATTTCTTTATTAAACAGTATTGCTATCCATACTGCACAACAAAGTATTAGCTTTAAAAAAAAGCCAAAGTATTAGCTTTAAAAAAAAACTAGCTAAACCTCAGAAAATATTTTGTTGTAACATTTTAGAAGGTTTTGCAAGGAAAGTTGTATATATAGTCTGAACTTTTTCATTATTTGAAGTTTTCTTACAGAAAATGTTAATTAGGATATTATTGTTGAAATAATTAGGGTTTCGAATAAGTCAAAAGTTAAAGTGTAAAATTTCCAAGCTTTACAGCCTTGGAAACAGTAAATCAAAGTAAACCTAGATTATTGTTAATCTAGTAGAAATTCCAAGTCAAAAATGTTCATAAAAGTTCAGTTGATAAGTCAAGGTCAAAACATGACATGGTAGAAAACTCTTGCCAGATTATATTGAAAACCAAAGATAAAGTTTGATATAGAACTTTGTGAAATGCTAGGTTATCTAAATGGTATCAGCCATCTGAGGATATTTTATGTTGCCTTTGCTAAATAACATTATAAAGAATTTTCTCTAATGTCATACAAGACAATGTTTAGGTTATATTTTTGTAATAATTAATATTATTTGAAAGATTGTCTTTTAAGTCACCGTGTTATACAGCTTGGCCAGACATCAATCCCTGGGAAATATTGTGGTCCATTCAGTGACAAGAAACCAACAGAGGCCTATGGAAAGTTTAAAAGACAACTAAACTTGGATATATTAAAGGAGGTCCTTCAATGGCTATCTTCTGATTCAGTTCTCATTCCTCTCTTTCTTATCCTTGTGTAAGTAATCCTGAAGCAGTTTCATTTTACATATACTAACCACATTTAGTGAATTGATAAAAGTGCACCTATATCTAGTTTAGGTAACCATGGTAACAGTTAAGACATAACTTTTTTAGGTTCTTGCCCTTTTTCAAAAATATATTATCATCTATATATATCCATAAACTTTTTGAAAATCTTCCTTCTAAACATTGGAAAATGTTTAAAAGTATTAAATACTTGCCTAGTGCCATTTCTAAATATTTAAAAATCAATGAAAACATAAAAAAAAAATGATTGAATAATACAATCACGAAAGGATGTCAAATTACAGAATATCAGTTTGTTTTACATGAATAAGCATTATTGAAGTAAAACCTACAGTCTTGCAGCAAGCTATAAATAAAGTGAGGATAATTTATTTTGCTAACCAATGATTGTCTATAAGTCATGTTAATTTGAATCTTAGATGACACCTTATTTAATTTGAATCTTAAATGACACCTTATGTAAGGAATCTTAAATGACACCTTATGTAAGGAATCTTAAATGACACCTTATTTAATTTGAATCTTACATGACACCTTATGTAAAATTTGAATGCTTCTTTTAGTAAATTCATTGGGATGTAAAAGTGTTGACTGAAGTACATTTTGTATTAAGTGCCGAAGAGCTTCATTCTAAAAATGTGTGCAAGATCACTATGAAATTACTAAAAGAAGCATTCAATACTGTAATTACATTGTTTTGCTATGATAATAAAAAATCGATTTTTTTTTATCATATATTTCTTTAAATAACCTGTGCACTTTTTTGTGATAGCACGTGTCATAATGAATTTTAAACTACATTGGGTTATGAAGGTGAATTTTAATATGACGCACAAGCATTGTTATCCAATCAAAATAAAGGATTCTTCTGAAACATACATGTAATGTAATTATTAGTTATTATAAAAAAGAAGATGTGGTATGATTGCCAATGACACTAGAGACCAAATGGCACAATAATTAACAACAATTGTTCACCGTACAGCCTTCAACAAAGTATTATTGCCAATCAGAGAAAACTCTCCAAAAGAGACCAAATGACACAGTCTGTTTAGTGAGCATGAATACTGTGGTTTAATCTATTTTCATGGGTACCAATTTTTGGTGGATTAAGAAAAACTTACATAGTTGTGGATATTTAATATTGTGGTTTTGTCTAGTCTGTTGAACTTTTTAATTTCATTGTTCACCTATACCCAGGAAATCCACGAAAATTGGTATCCATTTAATCATAATAAATCCACAATAGAAACTTAAATGCAATACTGTTTGTTATACTATGTAAAGGGAAAATGAGAGATCAGTCTAATTTAAGTTGACTTATCGATAGTCCTATTTTGTACATTGTAAAATTATCGATTGTTTTATGGAATAAGACATAGTCAATGTTTTAATAATTCCATTTAATAAGAGCCAAAATTGTTTGTTTCAGATCATTGTTGAGCTACCAGAGAAAGATCTTTGCAGGGGAGAAACAGCATCGACTTCTTCTCCAGGCAGAACTTACTCATGTATGTATCACAGTTAATACTCTATCTATCAAAACCACAATTGTTGTCTCTCCTGAAGTACAGAAATACAATCATCTCCGCTTAAGGACTACAGGTTACAAGAACACAATTTTTTGTAATGCATTTACCAAAGGACCCAAGTGTTGTTGTTAATTTGATTTCTTGAAGGGTTAAAAAACCATTTAAGAATGGGTAGCAGTTCCTGTAATGATGATGGTAGTTTTTAACGACCATTGACTGGCTAAACAGCCCTCGTATTTAAAAATGTCAAACTTTCAGCAGTTCCTGTAATTGTTTATTTTCAGCATTTTATTACAACAAAACATTATATGATCATTCTACCCCTACTATACTGAAGTTGTGAAAAGTAGCTAAGTATTGGACGATTTCTCGTGATTTCCAAAAAATAAAGTGTACTGAACTGTTCATCCCCCTGGCCATTTCCCAACCTGTATGCTATTACAAGATTTTCTCTTTTTTGCTTCGACCCATTCAACACATCCCATCAAATTCCCAATAACCTGAGTTTTCTTGTCCAAAAGGCATCCCTTGTGTCAGACTACAGAGTAAACACAATAGCTCAAATGTAGTTTTCATTTGTTGACTTATAAGTTATGTGTACCAGTGGGAAAAAACTTTGACAAATAAAAAGTAGGTCAGGCCAAAACACACAAGTAAACGTGCCTGGTGATGATACATAGCCACACCAGTTTAAGTTTTTCCTTCAAGGACCTTCTTCTAAAGCAGAATTATTGATGATAGTGGCACACTATTTAGAAAGTGTCTCAAAAACTTGTTTTTAGTTTGGGTAAAGAGGCAGAAGAAACTATATCAAATTATGCTTGGATCAATGTTTTGTATTTCAGTTTTTCTTTCTTTTATCTGATGAAAAAATAAAATTGATGTATATTTACAGGAAAGAGAAGATAATCGACAACGAATGAAAAAAATGCAAGAACTTGGAATCATGTGGAACTAATAACACTAGTGAAGAAGACATTTGACAAAGTTCTTTTGACCTTAAAATTTTGAGAAAATCTGAACACTCTATATTGAATATTTCATCTGAAATGAAAGTATTTTCATATATATAATCAACTTTGAGATGATGGTAAATCTAAAAAATCTCTTGAGATGCATCAATACAAAGTTATTTATTTTCTTTTCAGTTTTTGACAGTTATCATTAAAAATTTAGGTTTAAAATGTTAAAGCAAAAAAGATTAGTATGACTAGATGCATCTACACAGGAAGTTGGAGATAAACAATTCCTGGGGAGTTTATACCCCTGAAATATCTTATTTTACTGATTTTCACAGTTTTAGCAGTTATCTTGAATAGTTTTGGCACAATGTCAAAAATATTAATTGCAGAAATGATCAGCTTAAAAAGATCTCTCTACTCAGCTTTTTTCTAAAAACTCTGATAATCTGGAGTTGCTGCCTGAAATGTTTATTTTTTTTTTGAGGTAGCAGGCTCAGGTGATCCTCTCGTTTTTATTTAAAGTGTCATGGTTGTTGTTTGTGTTCCATAATAAAAAAAAAATTTTTGTTTTCATTTCCTTTTTTTTTTTTGTCAACCCTAAAAACCTAAGCAGCAAAAAAAGCTACCATTCCTATTCAAAAGTAAACAACACACCACCAAACAATAAAGCTACTATTACCACTCAAGAGCACCTTTGATAACACCAACGAATATAGCTAGTATTCCTGTCAGAAGTACACCATACACAACCAATCAATAAAGCTACCATTCCTGTTGAGAAGTACATCAGACAACACCAACTAATAAAGCTACCATTCCTAAACAAAAGTACACCATACACAATCAACTAATTAAGTTATCATTCGTCTTCAAGAGTGCATCATATACTACCAACCAATAAAGCTACCATTCCTGTTTAGAAGTACATCAGACAACACCAACTAATAAAGCTACCATTCCTGTACAGAAGTACACCACACACCACCAACTAATAAAGCTGCCATTCCTGTTTATCAGTACATCATACACCAACAACCAATAAAGCTACCATTCCTGTTTATCAGTACATCATACACCACCAACTAATAAAGCTACCATTCCTGTTCAGAAGTACACCAGGCAACAACAACCAATAAAGCTACCATTCCTGTTCACAAGTACACCCTACACCACCAACCAGTAAAGCTACCATCCCTGTACAGAAGTACAGAATACAACACCAAGCAATAAAGCTACCATTCCTAAACAAAAGTACACCATACACAATCAACTAATTAAGTTATCATTTGTCTTCAAGAGTGCATCATATACCACCAACCCATTCAATCAGTCATGTCTCAGTCATTACAACTGAACGGACGTGCTGGGCCAGCTCTCCTTTACCTGCTATCTTCGATGAGGGTTTACAGTTAGATGATCAACGACTTACTACTTAAGATGACAGAAACCAATCCATGCCGTACAGTAGACGTAGTAGTTGGCGTACCCGCGTTAACATGCACTTCAAAACCATTGTATCATGGGGAGTGTTATGCCGATTAACGTCCGAGGGCTGTATCCTAGGTGTTGGGTGATTGACCTTCATTTCACTGCCTCACAGCTTTGGTCCTGATAACTCTTCCTGTCATCTTTAGAACTACGTCCACGACTCATCTACCAGTACTCCATCATCGAGGTTAGCGGGCTGCCAAGCTGACCAAACTGGCCCTGAAAGCAGCCGTTGTGAAAGAAGAAATAACACCAAAATAGTAAACAAACCAAAAAGAACTCACAAAACCAAGATGGCAACCCCCAAAATGGCGACCACCACTCGTTCCTGACCGATGGCACAAAATTATTCAAACGTTCACCAAACGCCTTCGGGCACCGAGCTGACTGTGCGAGGGCTGTAAAACTTCCATTTGTTGTACCACCAACCAATAAAGCTACCATCCCTGTACAGAAGAACATCATACAACACTTACCAATAAAGCTACCATTCCTGTACAGAAGAACATCATACACCACCAACTAATAAAGCTACCATTTCTGTGTTAGAAGTGCATCATACACCACCAACCAATAAAGCTACCATTCCTGTTTAGAATAACACCACCAACCAATAAAGCTACCATTCCTGTTTAGAAGTACACCATACCCCACCAACCAATAAAGCTACCATTCCTTTTTATTTAGAATTTCACCAAACAAAACCAACCAATAAAGCTTACATTCCTGTTCAGAAGTTCACCATACATCAACAACCAATAAAGCCATCATTCCTGTTTAGAAGTGCATCATATACAACCAACCAATATAGCTACCATTACTGTATAAAAGTACACCATACACCACCAACCAATAAAGCTACAATTTCTGTACAGTAGTTAATCATACACCACCAACCAATAAAGCTACCATTCCTGTATAGAAGTAAATCATAAAACACCAACCAATAAAGCTACCACTCTTGCTCAGAAGTTCACCATACACCACCAACCATAAATCTATCATTTCTGTTTAGAAGTACCCCAGACAACACCAACCAATAAAGCTACCAATCCTGTTTAGAAGTGCATTTTAAACGACAAACCAATAAAGCTACCATTACTGTTTAGAATAACACCACCAACCAATAAAGCTACCATTCCTGTTTAGAAGTATACCATACACCACCAACCAATAAAGCTTCCATTTCTGTTTATTAGTACATCATATAACACCAACCAATAAAGCTACCATTCATGTTTAGAAGAACATTTTAAACCACAAACCAATAAAGTTACCATTACTGTTTAGAATAACATCACCAACCAATAAAGCTACCATTCCTGTTTAGAAGTACACCATACACCACAAACCAATAAAGCTACCATTCCTATTTAGAAGTACCTCATACACCATCAACCAATAAAGCTTCCATTCCTGTACAGCAGTACACCATACCCCACCAACCAATAAAGCTACCATTCCTGTATAGAAGTACACCATACACCACCAACCAATAAAGCTTCCATTTCTGTTTATTAGTACATCATATAACACCAACCAATAAAGCTACCATTCCTGTTTAGAAGTTCATTTTAAACCACGAACCAATAAAGCTACCATTACTGTTTAGAATAACACCACCAACCAATAAAGCTACCATGCCTGTTCAGAAGAACATCATACACCACCAACTAATAATGCTACCATTTATGTGTTAGAAGTGCATCCAATAACCAATAAAGCTACCCTTACTGATTTACCCCACCAACCAATAAAACTTCCTTTCCTGTATAGAAGTACACCATTTACCACAAACCAATAAACCTCCATTACTGTTTAGAAGTACATCATACACCACCAACCAATAAAGCTACCATTCCTGTTCAAGAGTATATCATACAAAAGCTACCATTCCTGTTTGGAAATACATCAGACACCACCATTGGTGCCAATAAATCTACCATTAATGTTTAGAAGAACTTCAAACACCACCAACAAATAAAGCTACAATTCCTTTTCAAGAGTATATCATACAACATCAACCAATAAAGCTACCATTCCTGTTTAGAATAACTTCATACACTACCAAACTATAAAGCTATCATTCCTGTTCAAGAGTATATCGTACAACACTAACCAATAAAGCTACCATTCCTGTTCAAGAGTATATCGTACAACACCAACCAATAAAGCTACCATTACTGTTCAGAA
This sequence comes from Mytilus galloprovincialis, assembly GCF_965363235.1. Lineage (NCBI taxonomy): Eukaryota > Metazoa > Mollusca > Bivalvia > Mytilida > Mytilidae > Mytilus > Mytilus galloprovincialis. The sequence goes on along the minus strand of NC_134839.1, from coordinate 112,981,021 downwards.
GTACACCACACATCACCAACCAATAAAGCTATCATTTAGTATTATGAAGTAACAACACCAACCAATTCCTGTTTAGAAGTACATCATACAACAACAATCAATTTCTCTACTAAATCAGTGTCAGTCACCTATAAAAATAGCCTCTAATGTATATGATATTATTGTATAGCAATATAATATTTCCCACAGAACGTAACCAAAAGTTAGCGTGCAATAAATTCTAATATTGCACTAGTGCAATAAATCTTCAAAATTCATGACGTCATCAACGACAAAATCTTACTTTAAACCAATTTTTAGCTCACCTGGCCCGAAGGGCCAAGTGAGCTTTTCCCATCACTTTGCGTCCGGCGTCCGTCGTCGTTAACTTTTACAAAAATCTTCTCCTCTGAAACTACTGGGCCAAATTAAACCAAACTTGGTCACAATCATCATTGGGGTATCTAGTTTTAAAAATGTGTGGCGTGACCCGGCCAACCAACCAAGATGGCCGCCATGGCTAAAAATAGAACATAGGGGTAAAATGCAGTTTTTGGCTTATAACTCAAAAATCAAAGCATTTAGAGCAAATCTGACATGGGGTAAAATTGTTTATCAGGTCAAGATCAATCTGCCCTGCAATTTTCAGATGAATCGGACAACCCGTTGTTGGGTTGCTGCCCCTGAATTGGTAATTTTAAGGAAATTTTGCTGTTTTTGGTTATTATCTTGAATATTATTATAGATAGAGATAAACTGTAAACAGCAATAATGTTCAGCAAAGTAAGATTTACAAATAAGTCAACATGACTGAAATGGTCAGTTGACCCCTTTAGGAGTTATTGCCCTTTATAGTCAATTTTAACCATTTTTCGTAAATCTTAGTAATCTTTTACAAAAATCTTCTTCTCTGAAACTACTGGGCCAAATTAAACCAAACTTGGCCACAATCACAATTGGGGTATCTAGTTTAAAATATGTGTGGCGTGACCCGGCCAACCAACCAAGATGGCCGCTACAGCTAAAAATAGAACATAGGGGTAAAATTAAGTTTTTGGCTTATAACTCAAAAACCAAAGCATTTAGAGCAAATCTGACATGTAGTAAAATTGATTATCAGGGCAAGATCTATCTGCCCTGAAATTTACAGATAAATTGGACAACCTGTTGTTGGGTTGCTGCCCCTGAATTGGTAATTTTAAGGAAATTTTGCTGTTTTTGGTTATTTATCTTGAATATTATTATAGATAAAGATAAACTGTAAACAGCAATAATGTTCAGCAAAGTAAGATTTACAAATAAGTCAACATGACTGAAATGGTCAGTTGACCCCTTTAGGAGTTATTGCCCTTTATAGTCAATTTTTAACCATTTTTAGCTCACCTGGCCCGAAGGGCCAAGTGAGCTTTTCCCATCACTTTGCGTCCGGCGTCCGTCGTCGTCGTCGTCGTCCGTCGTCTGTCGTCCGTCGTCGTCCGTCGTCGTTAACTTTTACAAAAATCTTCTCCTCTGAAACTACTGGGCCAAATTGAACCAAACTTGGCCACAATCATCATTGGGGTATCTAGTTTAAAAAATGTGTGGCGTGACCCGGTCAACCAACCAAGATGGCCGCCACGGCTAAAAATAGAACATAGGGGTAAAATGCAGTTTTTGGCTTATAACTCAAAAACCAAAGCATTTAGAGGAAATCTGACATGGGGTAAATATGTTTATCAGGTCAAGATCTATCTGCCCTGAAATTTTCAGATGAATCGGTCAACCCGTTGTTGGGTTCCTGCCCCTGAATTGGTCATTTTGAGGAAATTTTGCTGTTTTTGGTTATTATCTTGAATATTATTATAGATAGAGATAAACTGTAAACAGCAATAATGTTCGGCAAAGTTAGATTTACAAATAAGTCAACATGACCGAAATGGTCAATTGACCCCTTTAGGAGTTATTGCCCTTTATAGTCAATTTTTAACCATTTTTCATAAATCTAAGTAATCTTTTACAAAAATCTTCTCCTCTGAAACTACTGGGCCAAATTAATCCAAACTTGGCCACAATCATCTTTGGGGTATCTAGTTTAAAAATGTGTGACTTGACCCGGTCAACCAACCAAGATGGCCGCCACGGCTAAAAATAGAACATAGGGGTAAAATGCAGTTTTTGGCTTATAACTCAAAAACCAAAGCATTTAGAGGAAATCTGATGTGGGGTAAAAATGTTTATCAGGTCAAGATCTATCTGCCCTGAAATTTTCAGATGAATCGGTCAACCTGTTGTTGGGTTGCTGCCCCTGAATTGGTAATTTTGAGGAAATTTTGCCGTTTTTGGTTATTATCTTGAATATTATTATAGATAGAGATAAACTGTAAACAGCAATAATGTTCAGCAAAGTTAGATTTACAAATAAGTCAACATGACCGAAATGGTCAGTTGACCCCTTTAGGAGTTATTGCCCTTTATAGTCAATTTTTAACCATTTTTCGTAAATCTTAGTTATCTTTTACAAAAATCTTCTCCTCTGAAACTACTAGGCCAAATTAATTCAAACTTAACCACAATTATCTTTGAGGTACCTTGTTTGAAAAATGTGTCCGATGACCTGGCCATCCAACCAAGATGGCCACCACGGCTAAAAATAGAACAGGGGTAAAATGTAGTTTTTTGCTTATAACTCTGAAACCAAATCATTTAGAGGAAATCTGACAAGGAGTTAAATTGTTAATCAAGTCAATATATATCTGCCCTGAAATATTCAAATGAATTGGACAACCGGTTGGTGGGTTGCTGCCCTCCAATTGGTAATTTTTAAAGAAATTTTGCTGTTTTTGGTTATTATCTTGAATACTATTATAGATAGCGATAAACTGTAAACAGCGATAATGTTCATCAAAGTAAGATCTACAAATAAGTCCACATGACCTAAATGGTCAATTGACCCCTTGAGGAGTTATTGCCCTTTATAGTCAATTTTTAACAATTTTCATTAATTTGGTAAATTTATGTAAATTTTTACCAAATATTTTTCTCTGTTACTAATGGGCAAAGTTCATTATAGATATAATTGTAAGAAGCAAGAATGTTCAGTAAAGTAAGAACTTCAAACACATCACCATCACCAAAATACAATTTTGTCATGAATCCATTTGTGACTCCTTTGTTTAATATGCACATAGACCAAGGTGAGCGACACAGGCTCTTTAGAGCCTCTAGTTTGTAAATCTTAGTAATCTATTACAAAAATCTTCTCCTCTGAAACCACTGGGCCAAATTAAACCAAACTTGGCCACAATCATCATTGGGGTATCTAGTTTTAAAAATGTGTGGCGTGACCCGGCCAACCAACCAAGATGGCCGCCATGGCTAAAAATAGAACATAGGGGTAAAATGCAGTTTTTGGCTTATAACTCAAAAATCAAAGCATTTAGAGCAAATCTGACATGGGGTAAAATTGTTTATCAGGTCAAGATCAATCTGCCCTGCAATTTTCAGATGAATCGGACAACCCGTTGTTGGGTTGCTGCCCCTGAATTGGTAATTTTAAGGAAATTTTGCTGTTTTTGGTTATTATCTTGAATATTATTATAGATAGAGATAAACTGTAAACAGCAATAATGTTCAGCAAAGTAAGATTTACAAATAAGTCAACATGACTGAAATGGTCAGTTGACCCCTTTAGGAGTTATTGCCCTTTATAGTCAATTTTAACCATTTTTCGTAAATCTTAGTAATCTTTTACAAAAATCTTCTTCTCTGAAACTACTGGGCCAAATTAAACCAAACTTGGCCACAATCACAATTGGGGTATCTAGTTTAAAATATGTGTGGCGTGACCCGGCCAACCAACCAAGATGGCCGCTACAGCTAAAAATAGAACATAGGGGTAAAATTAAGTTTTTGGCTTATAACTCAAAAACCAAAGCATTTAGAGCAAATCTGACATGTAGTAAAATTGATTATCAGGGCAAGATCTATCTGCCCTGAAATTTACAGATGAATTGGACAACCTGTTGTTGGGTTGCTGCCCCTGAATTGGTAATTTTAAGGAAATTTTGCTGTTTTTGGTTATTTATCTTGAATATTATTATAGATAAAGATAAACTGTAAACAGCAATAATGTTCAGCAAAGTAAGATTTACAAATAAGTCAACATGACTGAAATGGTCAGTTGACCCCTTTAGGAGTTATTGCCCTTTATAGTCAATTTTTAACCATTTTTTGTAAATCTTAGTAATCTATTACAAAAATCTTCTCCTCTGAAACCACTGGGCCAAATTAAACCAAACTTGGCCACAATCATCATTGGGGTATCTAGTTTTAAAAATGTGTGGCGTGACCCGGCCAACCAACCAAGATGGCCGCCATGGCTAAAAATAGAACATAGGGGTAAAATGCAGTTTTTGGCTTATAACTCAAAAATCAAAGCATTTAGAGCAAATCTGACATGGGGTAAAATTGTTTATCAGGTCAAGATCAATCTGCCCTGCAATTTTCAGATGAATCGGACAACCCGTTGTTGGGTTGCTGCCCCTGAATTGGTAATTTTAAGGAAATTTTGCTGTTTTTGGTTATTATCTTGAATATTATTATAGATAGAGATAAACTGTAAACAGCAATAATGTTCAGCAAAGTAAGATTTACAAATAAGTCAACATGACTGAAATGGTCAGTTGACCCCTTTAGGAGTTATTGCCCTTTATAGTCAATTTTAACCATTTTTCGTAAATCTTAGTAATCTTTTACAAAAATCTTCTTCTCTGAAACTACTGGGCCAAATTAAACCAAACTTGGCCACAATCACAATTGGGGTATCTAGTTTAAAATATGTGTGGCGTGACCCGGCCAACCAACCAAGATGGCCGCTACAGCTAAAAATAGAACATAGGGGTAAAATTAAGTTTTTGGCTTATAACTCAAAAACCAAAGCATTTAGAGCAAATCTGACATGTAGTAAAATTGATTATCAGGGCAAGATCTATCTGCCCTGAAATTTACAGATGAATTGGACAACCTGTTGTTGGGTTGCTGCCCCTGAATTGGTAATTTTAAGGAAATTTTGCTGTTTTTGGTTATTTATCTTGAATATTATTATAGATAAAGATAAACTGTAAACAGCAATAATGTTCAGCAAAGTAAGATTTACAAATAAGTCAACATGACTGAAATGGTCAGTTGACCCCTTTAGGAGTTATTGCCCTTTATAGTCAATTTTTAACCATTTTTTGTAAATCTTAGTAATCTATTACAAAAATCTTCTCCTCTGAAACCACTGGGCCAAATTAAACCAAACTTGGCCACAATCATCATTGGGGTATCTAGTTTAAAAAATGTGTGGCGTGACCTGGTCAACCAACCAAGATGGCCGCCACGGCTAAAAATAGAACATAGGGGTAAAATTCAGTTTTTGGCTTATAACTCAAAAACCAAAGCATTTAGAGCAAATCTAACATGTAGTAAAATTGATTATCAGGTCAAGATCTATCTGCCCTGAAATTTTCAGATGAATCGGACGACCTTTGTTGGGTTGCTGCCCCTGAATTGGTAATTTTAAGGAAATTTTGCTGTTTTTGGTTATTATCTTGAATATTATTATAGATAGAGATAAACTGTAAACAGCAATAATGTTCGGCTAAGTAAGATTTACAAATAAGTCAACATGACTGAAATGGTCAGTTGATCCCTTTAGGATTTATTGCCCTTTATAGTCAATTTTGAACCATTTTTCGTAAATCTTAGTTATCTTTTACAAAAATCTTCTCCTCTGAAACTACTGGGCCAAGTTCATTATAGATAGAGATAATTGTAAGCAGCAAGAATGTTCAGTAAAGTAAGATTTACAAACACATCACCATCACCAAAACACAATTTTGTCATGAATCCATCTGCGTCCTTTGTTTAATATTCACATAGACCAAGGTGAGCGACACAGGCTCTTTAGAGCCTCTAGTTCGTAAATCTTAGTAATCTTTTACAAAAATCTTCTCCTCTGAAACTACTGGGCCAAATTAAACCAAACTTGGCCACAATCATCATTAGGGTATCTAGTTTAAAAAATGTGTGGGGTGACCCGGCCAACCAAGCAAGATGGCCGCCACGGCTAAAAATAGAACATAGGGGTAAATTCAGTTTTTGGCTTATAACTCAAAAACCAAAGCATTTAAGAGTAAATCTGACATGAAATAAAATTGTTTATCAGGTCAAGATCTATCTGCCCTGAAATTTTCAGCTGAATCGGACAACCTGTTGTTGGGTTGCTGCCCCTGAATTGGTAATTTTAAGGAAATTTTGCTGTTTTTTGTTATTATCTTGAATATTATTATAGATAGAGATAAACTGTAAAAAGCAATAAATGTCGGCAAAGTAAGATCTACAAATAAGTCAACATGACCGAAATGGTCAGTTGACCCCTTTAGGAGTTATTGCCCTTTATAGTCAATTTTTAACCATTTTTCGTAAATTTTAGTTATCTTTTACAAAAATCTTCTCCTCTGAAACTACTGGGCCAAGTTCATTATAGATAGAGATAATTGTAAGCAGCAAGAATGTTCAGTAAAGTAAGATGTACAAACACATCACCATCACCAAAACACAATTTTGTCATGAATCCATCTGCGTCCTTTGTTTAATATTCACATAGACCAAGGTGAGCGACACAGGCTCTTTAGAGCCTCTAGTTACTTTTAAATATTATATTGCTATACAATAAAAGGGTTATTGCATGAATATCGGGGAATATTGTCCCTCGTAGAACATATATTGCACTCGCAAGCTCGTGCAATATAAAATTCTACTCTGGACAATATTCCCCAATATTCATGCAATAACCCTATAGTACTGAACCATAAACAGTAATTCACAGTAAGTATAATTTGCATATCAGATTTGCCAAAGGCCTAGTTTGTTTTTTTTAAGCTGTTGAATAAAAAATATATGTTTCTATAAAAAAAATGAGGATGAGTGTTGGATATGAGACGATAACCCATTGGTTTATTACAAATTTATAAATTTTGAAAGCATCTAGTACCCTGTACTGTTTCTCGTTAACGATTTAGCAAAGAACTCACAATTACGGAGAATTTCTGATATACTTTCATAGTAAAGGGAAATGTTCTGTTGGATATACCTCAATGAGACAGCAACTCAACAATACAATAAACTGACAGACTTCTGGTGTAGTTCTCACGTCCCATAGACAAGGGTCCGAAATATTGCATCACAGTCTCATCATCTTAGTTTTATACATGAGATAGGCTGGTAGTATCGTAGATGAAGATAGTATGTTATGTCAAGGGACAAATATAACAGAAATTGTTAATATGTCTACCGACCCCCATCCGATTTTAGCGTGCTATATAAAAATAAGAATATGTTGTATGAGTGCCAAAGAGACTAACTCTCAACCAGAGACCAAATGAAATGAACAACTAACGGTCATCGTATGGCCTTCAACAATTAGCAAAAAACACATGATAAGTTAAAACAGGCCCCAAAATGACATGTAAAATAATTCAGACGAGAAAACCATCGGCTGATAAATGGCCAACAACAATAAGAAAAACAAATATGGTCAACGACAACAAACGACAACGTTCACATAAGGACGACATGTCACCCTACCGTGAGGGAAATACTATAGGACTCCTAGCTGACCAGCTCAATACCGCGTGCTTAGTGGAGAAAAAACAATTTCCAAATCTAGTTTAGCCTGGTCGCTGATCGAACGATTCCCAGCCCCGGCCCCCATAGCCCAGATGAACTGGTATCTTTGTTTGGTACTGTAAAACTGAATTCACCATACTAGTAACCATTTAAAAAAAAATCGTATTCCACTATTGAATCCGTGACGTCTTACCATTTTTACATGTAGTTATTTTAAAGGTTCGTCAATAAATAATTAATAAAACGACAAAATGTCACCGTACTTTTGTAAATGGTGAGATGATCACTCACTGAGTTTTCAAATGAGATTACCGTGTTTCAGAGCTAATTATGTTTTACTATATGACCCCTTATCAGCTGCGTATATCCAAATAATCTCAGCTCAAAATGCCAGCAACTAATTGTTTTTTTTTTTAAAGAAAATAATTTCTTTAATCAGCTTCTGACAATTTTCGAAAAGATAGAAATTTTCCTTGAGAAACAATCACTTTTCTTCCTTAACTTTTTTTTAATTAGATTTAGATAATTTATGAATCATAAAGATAGTCCAACTAACTGTTTTGGCGATCAGTCGTGCAAACATTTTATAGAATAGATGTGGTTCTATGTGTATCAATCTGATGATTTGAGCCTTTTTCTACTGATTTTCATTTTTTCGTTCTTATCTTGTACTGTTACAACGTGACTGTCCCAGGTTAGTGGGGGTTTGGGATCCTGTTAACATGTTTAACCCGCCACATTCTGTATGTATGTTCCTGTCCCAAGTCAGGAGCCTGTAAATCAGTGGTTGTCGTTTGTTGATGTATTACATATTTGTTTTTCGTTCATTTTTTGCATTTAAACAAGGCCGTTAGTTTTCTCGTTTGAATTGTTTTACATTTGTCATTTCGGGGCCTTTTATAGCTGACTATGCGGTACGAGCTTTTCTCATTGTTGAAGGCCGTACTGTGACCTATAATTGTTAATTTCTGTGTCATTTGGTCTCTTGTGGAGAGTTGTCTCATTGGTAATCCTCTTACATGTCTTAAGTCATTAAGTTTAAATTGAGTGATGATCAAAGCCATATCCTAAAATATCGTCAATTTATACTTGTTTCTCTTTCAGATGGAAAGCCATTAACTCTATTCGTTCAGTCAATTTTATTCTCGCAAAAAAAAATAAATAGCAAACGCAGTTGCACATGTATACATGTAAAAAACGAAAATTATCAGCAGCTACTGAAAATATTGGACGAAAAGTGAGGCTCTCTGAAGTTTTACCGTTAGTTTCAGTTTGCTCTCCAACAGGGCATATCTTAGACATTTGTCTTCTTTATGGATAAGACCTTAAACTATTTCATTGAAAAATGTTTGGGGCATTTGACTGCACAATCGTAATTACAAAAGATAACAAAAAAATATGATGAACACGATATTAAATATATTACATTTTGTGCTTTAGATGCCTTTCAAACATGAGAATTAATCATGAAAGCCCAACTCACGAGAAATGCCCACACATATAACTATTATTTTAGATATAACAATCTGCGCAGTCCATCTTGCATATTGGATTACAGTAATACTGAACACCCCCATTGGACCTTAAGCTTTGAATAAATATAAAACTGCTTCTATCAATCAGAGTCAACAATGTTTAATATAGCTATACTAGAGACCCTTTTGTGTTATTTACCAGCTCGGGAACGAAAGTTTTATAATTCTAAGATGTGTCAATCCCAAACTGACATATTAAGCATAAGAATAGTATAAACCGTTTCAGATAATTTTACATGGGGAAACACTTGGTGGTAAGACAATTTAAGACGAATGTGTTATTATAGCTTACCAAAAGTTAATTGCATAAAGACTTGATAGAAAGCAAATGTCCTTTCATCAAAAATATAAAAACATTTGACATGTAAAAAATATATGTAATATGGAGTCACCACTTAAAATGAACACATTTTTTGTTTAAATACAGGCATTGTAAACCTTATTAGAGAACCTCAAAGACGATAGATTTCTTGCACCAGTTTGATGATGTCAATCACCCCTTTACATAAGAAACAGCAGCAGAAAGTGATATATAAAGAAATAAAAATAAGCCACAGATTGCGTCTGGAAATTTGTCCGTTTCGTCCGACATTAAGGCACATATTCTACTTATTGTTATTAACATAAATGTCGGCACTAAGACTAGAATAATGTTTTGTATAGAAAATATGGTCTTCAATGTTCCACGAATTGTTCTTTTCGGTTTCGATGGCACATGCAAAAACATTTTTTCGTTTGGTTCTGTTTTTGTTCTTCCGAATCTGAAAACATTAATATCCTTCCAGGAGTAGAATTTACCAGGTTTGAACGTGAACTTTTTAACAGAGATATTCTTATTATGAATTGATTCTCGTATAGCATCTACATTTTTCTTGTATTGAGCATAACACTCGAGAAGTTCCAAACTCATATCATCCTCTTGTAGGTCCTCTAGAAACCGACAAACAGAATGAGCCTTGTCCGTAAAGTCAACCAAAGACTTCTTATAGTTATTAATCGGCGTTAAATTCTCAAGTTCAATCGTTGTCATAACTTTGACTTGTTGTTCAGCGATTTGGTCTATTGTGTTTGTTAAGTCACGTGCTTGTTTCCGAACATCCTTAATGCAGTGCGTGGTGTTATCTTTTATGTCTGTTGACAACTTGTCCAACTCCTCAACTGTCTTCTTCACTGATCGAACAGACGTGTTTAAAGAATCCATTTCTTTTTGTAGGAACTCTCTTGCATGTTCTAGTTTTTTACCCAGTGTACATGTATCATGTGACTTGTGTGACTGTAGGATACAATCTATACAGACAGCAATGTTACAAGTGGAACAAAACATACTCAGAATATGTTCTGAATGTTCAGTGCACTGTTTTTGAGAAGACATGCCCGTGCCCATGTTTCCAGTTTCAATACGCATGATATTGAGAGTTTTGGAGGGATCGTGTTTGAATAGTTTGTGTTCGTGAATACAGAATTTACATATATCGATATCACAATCCACACATCTATACTGAGAGACCAACCAATCACGTTCACACACGTTACACGTGCTAAAGTAGGGTTTAGAACCAAGTTCATCCTGAATACAGTTGACATAAAAGTTAGGCGGGAAGTCTTTGATTCCTCCCCTCGGAACACATATATCTGACCGGCATTGTGGACACCGGAATAGCCGACCAGAAGACGAAGAGTGCCGAACAAAATCTTGTAGACATTGAAAACAAACAGAATGATGGCATGGTAGGATCCTTGGGTCGTTGTATTCGTCCATACAAATTGGACACTGGAGAATTCTTTCTCTCAGTCGCTCTATCTTTTCTTCTTCCATCATTTTCGTTTCTGAAAAATACATGATGAGTTAAGCCTTTTTCAACTGATTTTTATAGTTCGTTCTTATGTTGTACTGTTATACCACTGTCCCAGGTTAGGGGGAGGGTTGGGATCCCGCTAACATGTTTAACCCCGCCACATTATTTATGTATGTGCCTGTCCCAAATCAGGAGCCTGTAATTCAGTGGTTGTCATTTGTTTATGTGTTGCATATTTGTTTTTCGTTCATTTTTTTACATAAATAAGACCGGTAGTTTTCTCGTTTGAATTGTTTTACATTGTCTTATCGGGGCCTTTTATAGATCTTTATAGCTCACTATGCGGTATGGGCTTTGCTCATTGTTGAAGGCCGTACGGTGACCTATAGTTGTTACTTTCTGTGTCATTTTGGTCTTTTGTGGATAGTTGTCTCATTGGCAATCATACCACATCTTCTTTTTTATATGAGTCGTTTATGATATTTATATAGAAATCTCGAAATATAATATAAAACAAGTGTGGATAGTATGTTTGGATCTTTGACAGTGTTTTCTGACAAAAGGAGTTCTCTTGGTTTTCCCATCATGCCCATAGGGTCTCATATTATTTACTGTATTGCACAATGACAGCCAACCTGAGCATAAGGAGTAATTTTATTTAATACTTTAGTTTTTTATGTTCAAGACTGTCATGGAAGAGACACTTACTGTATTGCCTACCAAATTATTATGATAGGATATGTTCCACATCTTTGATTTTGGATACATTTTGTAGCTAGGAGAGGAACACATATAAGGTTCAATTATCATGATGTGATTTTTTTTTATGGGAGATGGTATCTGAGAACATGTATTTTCGTACTATTTCTATGGTTCTATTTTATAATATAATCATATAAAAAAGAAGATGTGGTATGATTGCCAATGAGACAACTGTCCACAAGAGACCAAAATGACACAGACAATAACAACTATAGGTCACCGTACGGCCTTCAACAATGAGCAAAGCCCATACCGCATAGTCAGCTCTAAAAGGCCCGATAAGACAACAATGTAAAACAATTCAAACGAGAAAACTAACGGCCTTATTTATATAAAAAAAATGAACGAAAAACATAAACAAACAAGACTAGTTTTTCCGATTTGTTTGTATATAAGCAGTCAACGTGTCGTCATATTTGTTATAAGAAACATATGTAGCATATTTTATTGCAGAGTAAAATATAGATTTTGAAAATTGAAATTCAGCCTAAAATTGTAGAAGTATTGGCAAGGTAACTCAATGATGCAATTCTTTGATTTGTTATGAAAAATTAATAAAAAAAAATCGGACTAAGAAACAAGATTGGTGTTTAACGAAATTATATGATGCAGATTATTAGAAAGTTCCGGTAATTTCTAATGAGGGGTTTAAGACCAGCGGATATAAAGTCCATGGCAGGTTCAAAAGTATATCATGTGATTAAGGTTCTGTGAAAAATAGTTATCAAAAGTACAAGGATTATAATTTAAGACGCCAGACGAAGTGTTACAAAATTCTGTCTAGCGGTTCAGAAGCAGTAGCAGACACAAACAGACGGAATCGTAAAAATTACTCTTCAAAAAGGGATATCATTATGCGGGAACCATAAAGTTTAAACATAGAAGAGCAGCCCATACTGTTCGAATGTCAATAGATTTTTCTTATAATATTTATAAATAAACAGCTGCACTACCATTAATTAAGTCTCAGACGTCATGTCCTTTGGCATAAATTAAGACATGTGGGTTAGAGGGACAGATATATGTACCACCAAACTAAGTTTATATCTTCCATTAATTACTGTTGTTATATAACAGTAAATAGATTTATACAAGTCTAAACTGTAATGCCTTAGGTTTCATCAACCAGGTGAATCTATTTAATAACAAAATACGTATTATTAATAATACACACATACATAATATATCAATACCTTTATATATACAGATTTAAATTTCGTCATTTTGAATATCGTAATAAAGAATCGAAATAATATCTTATTGAATAGTTTGACACACACACACAATGGTTTTATTGATACTTAACATAAAATAAGATCTCTCCAAATGATCGCAGACCCTTCAAAGTGTCAGTTGGACCATAGAATGTGTGTCTTACATTATAGTGAACGATATCAATATAATTAAACTGACATTAAAGGGACTTTTAAAATATCGTCTTCTGTCAACATTCCTTGGATGTCGCATTTGTTTGGGTTTCCTGATAAGCAGCATATTTGAACTAGGTGTCTACGTTGCCATATTCTCAGAATTGAATTAGGTATTTGAAACTGATGAAAGACAAATTGTAGTAAATTATTTTTTTTTTATCAAGAACTGAATACAAACGTGAACCAGTTTGTATATTTGTATATAGTTCTGTCGAATAGTCGGTATGCTCAGCACAACTAATTTCCTCTTAATTCATGCATTTCAGGAACCTAGAAAAAGTGGCATTCTGCTTATAGACTGACGTTTAAGTGGCATATAGTGTAAGTACCGACTCTTCTGGTGATTTCGAAAAATTACTGAGGAAAAGTTTTAATACAAAAAAAGAGATGAGGTTAAAACAATGATAATGATACTGACATCCAACTGTTATAGATTATGTATATAATATTCAACCTTAAATTCTGCTGTTGTTATTCTATATTTTCTTTTGTTTGTATAAAATAACACACCCCCCCCCCCCCAACCACCACCACCACCACCACCACCACCACCACACGACGACCGACAAGTATGTTCAACCGCGGTCACAGATTTTGTCAATCTGTCAACAAAGATGTTTCAAATAAATCTGAAACTCAGCTATATATCTAAATTTTTGTTTACACATATATACGCAATAAACATGGTATGAAATATACTTACATATATTACTTAAGTTATTAATCCATCAACAAACAATCTTAGTATTGATTTGTGTATTGCTCAGACATCTCACTGTGTACAGTAAATCTTTTGTGTACTTCATATTCTCAGTTAAGGGTAAAATTAACATTAAGTTCACCTATTTTCATTTGTATGTCGTTGACCCGCCTCAATTAAAGATGATGTGAACATGGTGAATGGATATCTAGAAAAAGTCCAATGTAACACAAAAATATTTCCCTTAGGCCTATCCTTTGTGTTTCTCATTTCACTATCTTCACTTCTTTAACGTTCGCACATCGTATTTGTGCTTGCCATATTAAAACCATAGTAAGATTCTTATTTTTATATAATATGAGAACCGAAACGTTCCAAAATAGAAAATTTTACAATTATCATCCCAGACATTTTTACAATACTTTTGCGGCTAGGTTTGAAATAATTGTATAGGGAGTAATCGAAGTAATAAAACTAGGCACTTAAGGGGATTTTGTAGATTTTGGTAAAACTCTGTGTTTGGTTGAACAGCGTGACTGTTAAAATAAATGACGGTAAACATCGATAGATCTAGGTTCTGATATTAACTACCAAGTAAGCTAAAGTTATGAGCGCTTTACATCGGACAAATGTTCCTAGTGAAACGGAGTTTTTTCCAGTAAAAAAAGACTCGTGCATATGTTTAGTAAATATTAGGTATGGTCGAAAATCCACTATAGAGGTGTTGATTTAATGAAAATAAATGAAGAAAAACAGTATTTTCCACTGAGTTAAACATTTTATAAATTTATTATAGGATTTAATATTAAATTTAAAATTGAAACAGAGACAGTGACCGGCCCTTATATATATAGTTGCTTAGACCCTTTTCATTTGGACTTATGTCATTGGAAATCATACCACACCTTATTCCGTATACATACCACACATGTGTATTGCAAGTCTCTTGTTACAAAGGGTCAATGTGCGAAAATTAAAGGAAACAGATAAGTTCTGTCTATTATTATTGTCCTGTCATTTTTCTAGTGCATTTTAATCCTGTCAGTAATATACCATATATACCGAATGAATCTTTTGCTTATGACATGTATATATCTAACTTGGGGCTTCATATACTCACACATATTATACATATATATACTGATATTAAGTCTCAGTATCAAAGTATCAATGTTCAGGTTGTTTAATACAAATAGATAGATGTCATTCCCAAGGTCTAAATAGCCAATCTATCAAAGGACATATACAGAAGATTATCAGTCATGCAAATTGTGTGTAGTAAGAAGTATCCATGTGTCTTGACGGAGATAGTATAATATGATGAGTAACTGTTTATTATCTTCATTGATAACCGGTTCTGTAAAATTGCAGAACTATTTTCCATTCCGGTGTTTATGTTTGGTCGTACAACCAAATTATTTTTCAGTAGACAAAATATTCCTTCATTAATTTAACGTGTAAAATTCTACATTCTAAAATTTGTTTGTCATATCATGGAAGTATTATATTGACAGGGTCAATATTAGACTTCCATGGTCATATGACATTCTGTCTCCGAAACTTAACCAATTTTAATCTGTCTAAAAGTTGTCTCGGTGGTGTAAAGAAAGGGGCATCTAAAATTATTCTTGCTGCTCTTTTTGTGAGTTTCATTAATCTCTGAATGCATGATTCATTACAACTACCCTCATACTGTGCAACATTAGTAAACTATGATATTGCAAAAATATGAGAATCATATCTAAAATATTTTTTTGCAGTCTTAAGTATTTCTTTATTTTGTTTGAAATATATAACCTGGAGCTAATGGTTTTAAGAAATTAATTGATTTGCTCTCTTTTTCCCCCTTTTCTTTAAGTTTTCCAGTCTTCAATCTAAATAAAGCTGATTTATAACAGGTGCATACGTGGCCTATTTCATTGAAAACAAGTTTATATGAAGTTATATACAAAAAAGAACGGTGCAGAGATAACCGAGACGCAGTCGGATCAAACCGTTTCCAAATAAATCGTTGATCTGTTTTAATTCCGAATACATTTTGCTTATTTACAATTCGCCGTTTCAGAATCTAATGCATCCTGGGTAATATTTTCAAAAGCGTACACCAAAGCGTTTTGATTGGTTTAAAACGTTATAAACAATGGAAATTTAACCAATGACGTGACGTTATTTTTACTTTGGGGTACGAACAATGAAATTACCCATGATGCTTTAGATTCTGAAACGGCCAATTTATCACTAACAACTTTTAGCTTGTCCAAGGAATTGTATTGTGAGATCTCACCAGTGGTGGATCCAGGGGTAGGGTTTCGGGGGTTGGAAACCGGCCCCTTTTTTGGACGATCCGGCAATGCATTTGAATGAGGACCAGTGGCGGATCCAGAAATTTCAATAAGTGGGGGCCCACTGGCTGTCTAAGAGGGGGCCCGATTTCGTCACGCTTCAGTGATTCCCTATATAAGCAACAAAAAAAAAATTTAAAAAGGAGGGGCGGGCCCCTGCCCCCCCCCCCCTAAATCCGCCTTTGAGGACATATAGTTGGACCCGGCCCCTCTTTTTTTTTGTCCTGGGTTGAGAACCCACCCTTTTAAAATGGCTGGATCCGCCCCTGCTTACTATAACAATCCTTGGCTTTTTCAATACTCGAGCAAGGATTTGTAAAGTAAGATCTCACTATACAAATCCAATGCTAAACTCAATGTTCAATATTTAGATTTGGTTTATTTAAAATATCATTTCATAAACAAAATGCACTGTTAATCTATCAAGTCTTAGTCAAAATAATATTCTAACTAAAAAAAAAACATTTACTATAAACATTTTTTTTTAAATACCGGTAGCTGTGATAGTTTCATGACGAGAAACCTCTTAGTGCCTCAGCAATGTATAGTTTTAAGTCCCTTTGAACTGATAATTGAAGCCCATGTTTTAACGATGAGCAAAGGACAAATAACTTACAAAAAGAACCAGTCGCTATTTGTAGATAACTCAGTAAAAATAGAGGAAAGCCGGCAATTTACTTAATTCTTAAACAAGAAAATGGTTGTATTTTTTCGACATGACAGCTGACACGCTTAACAGTAAGTTGTCATGTATTGTTATATAAATAAATTCAACGAACGAGTAAGGTAAAGATATAGACCAATACTATACACAATCCAGTACTGCCTACAGTCTACTGGTTGGTTGCTAAAGGTTCGATCAATGGAGCTTAAATAAATGTACTATAAACATACAGACTGCAGTCTTTTTAAGCAATAAATGGGTGTGTACAAGAAGAATTTATGCTAATATGTGTAGCTCTAACTCTCATGCCTAAAAACAATAGTGAATAAATAAAACAAACAATTTTACCACCAACAGATCAAGCCAAATAATTTCATCTGTTTATCAAAATGTAAATATCATGTATTTATATATTTATACTTTATCTTAAATCTATTATTATCTGTCCCAATTCATAATTCCAATACATATATTTTAACAAATGGCAAGTTACTGATTAAACTTCATTATCTGGTATGTCTGTATTTCTAATTCACCATATGATTACAGTTTTGTTATCAATGTGGATAATCTATATATAGTTTCCAAATACCAGTACAGTTTTTATATTTAAAAAGCATAATTTTAAGGTTATTTGCAAAAAAAGTATCAGAGAGAAGGGAAAATATTATGATCGAGTGGCCAAGTAAATGATTTTACTGACATTGTTATTTTGATTTGACTGACATTGTTATTTTGATTTGACTGACATTGTTATTTTATATAGATTTGACTGACATTGTTATTTTATATAGATTTGACTGACACTGTAATTCTGATATTGATTTGACTGACACTGTAATTCTGATATTGATTTGACTGACATTGTAATTCTGATATTGGTGTGACTGACATTGTTATTATATTTATTTGACTGACATTTAGTATTTGAAATACACATTACATCATCTCTATAAAAAAAACAGTGTTAAGAGTAAATATCATCTACACAGTTGCCAAAGTTCACCAAGCACATGAAAAGTAAAATTGTTTTGAAAGGTAATTTATTCTTTGATGATGTGCTCTTACTTGCTATTAATAAATGAATAATAATTGTTTTGTTTTTGTAATCAATAGCCTGTTTTAAATGATATTCAACTTGTAACAATATCAGAAACATTTAATATTTAAACTTATTTTACAGATTTAAGAAGTTCAATTTACCAAAAGGAATAAGAAATGAAAGAAAGAACAGCAAACTCTGTGTAAATGATTACAGTTAAAAGACAATATGGGAATTCAAAGACTAACACACAAAATCTGTTCATCAATAAGTTACATTAGTGCATCACAACTTTTATTGTGTTTTCTAATTCTTTTGTGTGTCAAAGTAACTGTAGGTTCCTATGGCGACAGATCATACATATTCATGAAATGTGTTAGTAACTGTGGCAATAAAAACTGTACCAGCCAATCAAAGTTCTTGTCTGCTCAGCCCTGGTACCTAACAGTATTACAGTGGTCGTGTAAAGATGAATGTAAATACCAGTGTATGTGGAAAACTGTAGATGCCTTTCACAAAGATGGACTGAGTGTTCCACAATTTCATGGGAAAGTAAGTATCATAATCAGTTCAAA
The DNA here is from genome assembly GCF_965363235.1 of Mytilus galloprovincialis. NCBI lineage: Eukaryota > Metazoa > Mollusca > Bivalvia > Mytilida > Mytilidae > Mytilus > Mytilus galloprovincialis. The sequence continues at coordinate 112,962,546 of NC_134839.1, read as the reverse complement.
ACAATCTACGAAATGTTCATTAGTTTAACTGAAAAATACAGAGGGGGTTTAAAGGAAGACCTTTATGGAGCTACATACGACAAATGCATAACCTTTTACAAGCATCAGCCCAAACGTTGGCTAACACGTTTGTTTTTAGTAATGCAGATATAAATTAAGATATTTGTATTTTATAAATTGTAGACAATTTGATATACTTTTTTCACACATTTAAAGTGCCTGTCTCACATAAATCCATGCAAAGTGATCCAGAAGCAAGGTTACAAGATCATCTTAATATTCTGTTGCAAGGAAGGTCTTATCATATAATAATTTTAGGAAAAAAAAAATTTCCAAAAATTTTCAAGGATATACCTTATAACGGGCTGTTTCTAAAAATAGAATTTCTATCAAGATTAAAGGTTAAAAACATGCAATTTTTGATAAAATGGACCTTAAAAATACATTCAATGAATATTTTGTAGGCATTTTAGTATGGCTTTATCATAAATATGAACCAATATGAAACTAATGATTATACTTTTGTTGACCTCTCAAATTTCCTTTTAAGTGCAGCAAGGTCACCAAAAGGTCAAATTTCAAATTTTTGAAAATTTTGCAAAAATTCAGGTTTTCAAAGTCTTCCCAGGAAAAGCGAGGATAATTATTTCATTTTATTTTGGTCTCTTTACTATTGCTATAGCATTATTTACAAAATATAAAAAAATTGTCGTCGGCAAATGAATTTGTCTGCTTGAATTTTATTCCTCTTTCAGTCATAGTTATGGATTTTGGTAATTTTTGCATATTTTTCACTTGATAACAGAAAATTTTCAAGTAAGATCACGAAATTGTTAGAAACATTAAACAGCTATTAGCTTAATATTTTTTAATGAATTTTGTACATGTATTTAGTTTTTAAGAAAAAAAAATCAATTAAAGGGGAGATAATAAAATATTGAATTTATTGGACAAACTTTTATTTTCTGAATTTTTCAAGAAAATAAGGTCTTTAAACCTTTTATATTCTGGAATTATTTATGAAACACCATTCTATACTAGATATTTATCTGCTTATATAGTTTTATTGTCCAAAATATATGTTTTTCTCTATATAATCTACATAAAAAGCTAAAATATATTAATTTCATTGAATTTTCAAAGAGAAAAATGTCAAAATGTCAACACTCTTTTATTATACATGAATTTTTAGCTTGCATTGAGACAAGTCATTTAGATTCAGATACCTTAGTCACCATAAGCTGGTAAAAACTGGATTATCTGTTCATTCCTGCTGACAATACATTTACTTTTATAACTTTTTTTTTTATTTGGATTGAGAGTTGTCTCATTGGCACTCATACCACATCTTCCTATCCATATATACCTGCCATTTATTTCACAGGCCAAAACCTTTTGTAAAAATTCAAATGTTGAACCTTACAAAATTTCAGTACACACATGCATAAACAAAATGAGAAAAAAACTTTATTGGGAAACAAGCAGAGAGGTGTCAGCATATACCCACACAGTAGATGTGCAAACTATGTTGCAACAAAATGACAAATGACACAGTATAAAAGAAAACACATTTATTAAAGGCAATAAGGAATATGGAATATGCAATGTTACACAATCTGGATCAGATAAGAAAACATGAACGATACACATTCCATACATTTGTAAAATGGTTTACATTAGCTATTTGGAAACTAAGAGTCTTTCATTGAAGAAATGTGTTGTTTATATTCCTTAGTATTCAGTAGGTACATTTGTTAATCTGAAAAAAGCTTGCACACTAAAGCTTGCCTTGCCTCCTAGTTTCTGAGAAAATTTTTACTGATAAATTTGTTCACACCACGATCAAATTATTGATTTGGATCATTATATAGCACTGGCCAAAACAGAAAAATAATGCAAGTCTGGATTCAGCATATGCCACCACCTTCAAGACACATAATTTGGAGAAAAAAAACCAAAGGTAACAATAGGGTGGAATTTTTTAGGCTGAAATGCCATTAGATTAACAAGATATCTCAATGAACAATGATGAACATTCTATACATATATTGTTGCATATACACACAAGGATATGAAATGTTCATCTACAAATCTTAAATAGAATGTTCACAAATGCATTATTTGCTCATCCTCTTTGCTATGAAAATATTTTTAGGACAGCTCATACTGTATATATATATATATTGACTAGCAAATATGAATTTTAAAACCACAAAGTCATAGAACTTAGAAGTGGTAAATTACTTTAACATGTTTAATAGGTAATAAATAATATCAACAAAATGTAGACATTTCTGCAATCTTCTCTATTCATTACTTTTTCTAAATATTAGTAATATTGGTTATGAAACATTCTGTTTTTTATAACCAAGTTGACATCCCTAGTCTTGAACAAAATTTTCAAATTTCAAGAAATAAATCAATACAACTATTACCTAAATAACAGTTTAAGAAATACAAAATCTTATATGCCTACAGAAGAAAAAACGTCAGTGACAATAGACGAAACATCTGAATTTAACTCATTTACATCTAACATGTTAACAATAGCTGAAAGTTTTTCATCCTCATCAACAGAAACCTCACACAGTTCAACTCTTGGGACCTTTGATGCAGTTATGTTTGCTCTTGATTTTGAAATGAATTGAGCAACATATCCCCTTATTTGCGATGGAGTTAACCACTCTTTTTTCACAAACATCTTTTGCCCATTTTCATCAGTTACTTTACGAAGTTCTTCCGATAATTGATAGTAATTTGGTCGAGTACCATTTTTTTCACACGAAATACAGATATTTTGCAAATATTTTTTAACATTTTCTGAGAATCTTGCTGTTAGCCTTTTTCCTTTTAATGCCCAGCCTCCTTTCTCGTTTATCTCGCCCATATTAATGTTGTGCTGATCTTCACTTGTACAATGGACAAGTGTTTCATTATATGATAAAACTGACTCACACTGACCAGCATATATTTGAACAGCAGTGTCAAGACATGAAACTGGGTTCGTTCTGTAGTTGTGGTTGCCAATAGTTAAATGCATTTCAAGATTGCAGGATTTGGCAAATACTTTGTCACATGAATCATCAGGACAACAAAAATATGGCATGTTATATTCACTCTCATTACTATTTACATCAGCAACTGGTTCTATAGGTCTTTGTTCTTCATTATTACAAGTATTATCAATTCCATCAGTATCATTTCTTGTTATTGGAATCGTTACAGTTCCTTTTGCTGGCTGCTCATTAGGCCCAGGGAATGGCTGAACCACCTGAAAAGAAATAAATAGAATTCTTACTATTTGTATTAAACAAAGACCGATTATAACACAACATAGATAGAAAACTCCTGCAATGAATTTTGAATATTAAATAAAACTGTTCGACAACAACCAAAAATTTCAGAAATTACCTATTGAGATGAAATACACATTAACCCATGTGAATTCAATTTAATGTAAATTATTTGTCTCAAAACTTCATGGTGAAGTTGTCATTTTTTAATAATCCTAAATGTATTATAGTCAGCTAGAACACATGTATAACTCATTGTTAAATATTTGATTAAATTGTTCATATTTTCAATATACAAATAAATATTTATCATTACTTTTTCTAATGCTATTTTTAAAATTATCATTTTTCAAAACTACAAATATTGCATGCATGAGGCCTAAAAAAAATTAATCTGTGTTTCCAGTAACATCACTTTGAAAAATAGGGTTGGAAGGTAAGATTTTTTTGATTTTTTTTTTACATTGTCAACGAAATTTGGAAAATTGTCATGGTTTTCCCAAGTCTGAATCCGTAATAAGTTTCAATACCGGAAGTCGTCCATTTGCAATGTTTTTGAAGCACCTGCTGTGCAAATTTCGTGGATTTTCACCTATTTGGAATACCTTAGGCCAGGATTTTTTAATTTGTTGGTTTACGGATCCGCCGACCCGATTTTTCCGTTTTCCAGAATAAAAATAAAATTGACTTTTCATGCTTTTTTATTCCCGCCGACCCTAACAAATGCATTATCCCTGAAAAATATTTAAATAATTTTTTTTTATGAAATGAAATGCATTAATCACTAACAAAATTGATAACATTTCTGTTGTGAAAAAATAAAACTTCCAGTTTACGTTTCTAAAAATAGACAAATCAATTATAACTGACCTTGAAATGTCGTTTGCGCAAATAATATTGCGGAACGAAACTTGTTTTTAAAACCAATTACACAATAAGTTCGTTTCCCTTATTTGTCATCAGTCCGTAAGATCATCATCTCATAGAAATAGACTTGTCCAAATGTGGACAGGGTAAAGGCATCAAGTTGAAGTACTGAATATTAACAAATCATTTGGAATTTTCTTGTTTCATAGATAATAAAAAAATTATCATCCATTTGGATAAAAAACGGGAATGCGAGACAACAGATTAACCCGATAATCTCGTTTTCCAGTGGACGAGTCTATTAGGTTTTTAACACGTGTGTTGAAACTTATTTTCGTACGACGTTTTTACATTTTTATCTTCATCAGTTTTCGTGCTTGAAGATCATTATTCACCAAGTTTTCTGGAATTGATAAAGAGCTACGCGAATTTATTTTTCTTGTTTCTGATATGACGATTTAATTTCGTCTTTGTCCGTGCACCCCCCTTTTTTTACTGTAATTTATTAGACAATGTCATGCGATGTTTATAACATTTGAGCAATAATATTTCATCGGACTAAAATTTTAGAAATGATGATAAAATAGCATAACAAACATATTGTTAGAAAGGTGAAATATATATTGATTTTGCATATTTTTCTGTCTTCAAAGATGATTTTTTTTCTTTTTTTTTTCCCGACCGACCGACCCGACTTTTTCATGGGGAAAATCCGTAAACCATCAAATTAAAAAACCGTGGCCTTATGACATTGATAAAATGTTTTACTGGTTTTCTGTGCCAGTGGAAGCAAGTTAGATAAATTATTATGTCGATTAACAGACATGACAGAAGCCTGTGTCAAAAAACAGGGTCGGTTGATATCCATTTTTTTTTTGAAGATCCAATAAAAAAATTATGGTCGGGGCTAGAAAACTGGGTCAGTCACGTTACCAGAAACAAAAATTTTTTTTCTTGGCCTGAATCTAGACAATTTTGTGAAAATGATTGTTAGTTTATATGATACAAGCCCAGACATTTTTTTTAACTTTTAGATAGCTGTTCACAAGCATGACAAGCGCAAAAGTTACCTTCATTTTGTAAACACATTCCATTGATAGATGTGGATCTGTACTTGTCTTAATCATCAACCCTTCACCAACTTCATATGCTTTTCTTGCTGTGATGGCTTCACCTCCAAATGTAAAGTTATTCAGCATGCTAATACCTATCAAAAATACAGATACATGATCATAAACATCAAATATATTATCCAACATGTCTAAATTAAAAGACATCAGTATCTTTACACAAACACAAGTTTCAATTTTTCTCTTAGTGTTGTATTTTTAAAGAAAATTCTCAAATATCATCATGTCAGGGCCTCTTATCGCCAACCATAAGATATACATTTTTCTCATTGTTGAAGACTGTACAGTTGCCTCGTAACTGCTTACCTTACATTTTCTGCATTTGAACTTTAATGGATAGTTTGTCTCATTGGCAATCATATCACCATGATCATGATGATCACATCTCCTTATTTTCATATATATATATATATATGGGTCGTTTTCAAAAAATGTCGAATTTTCAGTACACCCATGCTAACTTTTTTATTTCTAATGGAAATTTCAGTTGTAATGGTTTAAATGAAAGCTTGTCAGATTTGTGATTCAGAACATTAATAATAAACACACCTTACATCTATTTTGATAAGATTAAACTGCATTTAAGACCCATTTTGGGGGTATTTGTCTGTGTACAGTGTCAGAAAAACATTGTTGTGCAATGATCTGTACAGCCATCAAGTCTGTTCAAATGACTTTTATACTCATACTTTAGGAACTGGTTAATCAACTGTATAATGTCAGTCAAAGACTTAGATTCTGGTTGGCTCATTCCAAAAGTTTCCAGTTTTTGAACAAGTTTTGATAGCATGTCAATGGAGTTCATACCAGCTGCTGTTATATTGTCCAAACCTTGCAATGCTCTTTGTTTCGAAGCATGACATACTTTAAGAATCCTGTATAAAGATGCTCTGCTAAAGGTTTCAAAATCATATTCTTTGCAGAAACTTTGGTATATTGAAATGATTCTTGCATGTATCAAGTTCCTGATAACTTTCGGAATAGGTATTTTTTCATTTGATGACAACTTCAGAACGGTTTGGCCAAATCCAACAACACTTGAATACAATGGATTCATTATAAATTCAATGAAGTGAGTGAGTTTTGGCTTTGTCAGCTTCATTCTATAAACTTTTGGCTTATTAATAATATGTCCAGGACCCGTAACAAGTGCATGTTTACGTGCACTATCTATCTTAAATAGAGATATACCAGGAATCAGTTTCTGTAGCTCAGCCTTGGTGAAGCTATTAACAATTAAAGACAAGATTTGAGTTTGAGTTCTACTGTCTGTAACATTGTTGTATGCATTGATAATTGTTTTTGTGGTTTGATCAATTTCACACATTTCTTGAGTCTTGGAGAACTTCTTGTACATACTTTCAAGAAGAAAACACTCTTGATTAGGAGCTATGATGCTCAACACAATTTCTACACATTCAAAGGTTTTCTTTGAGTAATAGGACCGCATACTATTACTTATCGAGTTCCAAGGCTTTTGAAGTTGACTTTGTAATGGTTGAAATGTACTGCTTAATATCTCCATTGCCTTATTAAGTTTTTCCCTGGGTGTTCTCTGTGCCTCTAACCAATCCTGGCTGCATGTTTCTTGTGAAGTACCTATAACATAAAATTTCAGTGAAGACCTTATTCATTTCTTACATCAGGTCTTTGACATTTAGGTAAAATTATCATTTAAATTTATTCAAACCTATCTATTTAAAAAAGTTAGTATGTTATCATAAATATTTTAACCATATCACTATATAAAAGAAGATATGGTATGATTGCCAATAAGACAACTATCTACAAAAGACCAAAATGACACAAACATTAACAACTATAGGTCACTGTACGGCCTTCAACATTGAGCAAAGCCCATACCGCATAGTCAGCTATAAAAGGCCCCAATAAGACAATGTAAAACAATTCAAACGAGAAAATCAACGGCTTCATTTATGTAAAAAATGAACGAAAAACAAATATGTAACACATAAACAAACGACAACCACTGAATTACAGGCTCCTGACTTGGGACTAGTTCTTTTTGCTCTGTTCTTTCACATCAATATAATAGTGCGTTTATTTACTGGAACGGCAAATATTTGCCTTCACCTAGGGTTCCAATCCAAAAGAATGGCTGTATAAATTGTCCCATTAAAATGGAAAAACTTCATTGGGCTTTAATTCATACAGTTTTTACGAGTTTGCCCTTAATACCGATATTTTATTCCTCACTGTCATTGAAAGTAAAATATTTATCATAAAGGGAAAACCAGTGGAAAAATCAATGTAAATTTAAGCCCGCAAAAATCATTACTTTACCATCTCATATTAGCAGTATTTTTTCGATTCAGCATATTTAACAAACCAAAGAATTCACTTTTGTTGAATTTTGAACATTTTGAACCTTTATTTGAACCAATATGAAAGTAAGGTTCATAAAAAATACCTGGTTGGAATTAGCATATCAAAGAACCTAAAAATTCAACTTCAACAAAGTTTAATTTTAAAAATAATTTTTGCAACTTTTCCACTTGTAAAGGGGCATAACTCATGTAACTCAGAACAGTAAAAGTGACGCCAACAACATTCAAAACTATTCTGTGTTTAGTGGTATTTAGCATTGGACCAACTTCAAAACTGGGCCAATAATAAAAAATCTAAGTACAGTTTTAGATTCAGCATATCAAAGAACCCCAAATTTTTAATTTTTGTCAAAATTAAGCTAAGTTTAATTTTGGACCTTTTGGACCTTAATGTAGACCAATTTGAAAACGGGACCAAAAATTAAGAATCTAAGTACACAGTTAGACTTGGCATATCAAAGAACCCCAATTATACAATTATTTATGAAATCAAACAAAGTTTAATTTTGGACCCTTTGGGCCCCTTATTCCAAAACTGTTGTTGGGACCAAACCTCCCAGAATCAATACCAACCTTTCTTTTGAGGTCATAAACCTTGTGTCTAAATTTCATAAATTTCTATTTACTTTTACTAAAGTTATGGTGCGAAAACCAAGAAAAATGCTTATTTGAACCCCTTTTTGGCCCCTAATTCCTCAACTGTTAGGACCAAAACTCCCAAAATCAATCCCAACCTTCCTTTTGAGGTTATTAACCTTGTGTCAAAATTTCATAGATTTCTATTTACTTAAACTAAAGTTATAGTGCGAAAAACAAGACATGCTTATTTGGGCCCTTTTTGGCCCCTAATTCCTAAAATGTGGGGATCAAAACTCCCAAAATCAATCCCAGCCTTCCTTTTGTGGTCATAAACCTTGTGTTAAAATTTCATATATTTCTATTCAATTTTACTTAAGTTAGAGTGCGAAAACTAAAAGTATTCGGACTACGACGACGACGACGCCAACGTGATAGCAATATACGACGAAATTTTTTTCAAATTTTGCGGTCGTATGAAAAAGCATACTCTACATCGGTATTAAAAGTTCAACCTTGAACTTGATTTTTGTTTTGTGGTAATGAACATTGTGTATAAATTTCATACCATTTGATTGAGTCAAACAAATGATACAGAACAAAAGGCAATTTTGAGACATACAGACAAGGGTTAAATATTATGCCCCCTCTGTTATGGTAAGGGCCTTAAAAGACAAACATACTCTCAGATCTTAGTCATAAGTCTTTTTTTTTATGTGTTATGTATGAAAACTAGTGTTGTCAACCTTGGCATTTGTACTAACTTCAGATTGAAAAATAAAAGGATTTCTTGATCTTGTCGAATAAAAGATGTCTGAAACAGATGATTGTGGCATTTTGTTTTTCAGTATGACAAATTGACTATAAAGGGTAATAACTCCTTAATAAGTCTGAATGACCATTTTGTTCATGGTGACTTATTTTTAGATCTTATTTAGCTGTACATTATTGCTGTTTACAGTTTACCTCTATATATAATTCAAGATAATAACCAAAAGCTGCCAAATTTTCTTACCCAATATACTATTTGCAGCCATGGTAGACATCTTGGTTCAAGGGTAGGGTCATTGGACACAAATGAGTTTCAGGTTAAATTTTTTGGTCAAGATAGTTTTTGATAAAGTTGAAGACCAATCAACTTGAAACTTAGTACACATGTGCCCTATGATATGCTCTTTCTAGTTAAATTGAAAAATTAGATTTTTAACCCAATTTTATGATCCATTGAATATAGATAATGATAGTGGGAATCAGGCATCCATGTACTATGGACATATTCTTTTTGATTTACACTAATGAGATGAAATAGTACATTTAGAAATGTCATTGATACTATTTACTGCCTGCATTTATCATGTTTATTTATGGAGGTTATATTACTTATTCTATTTACTTATTACCTCCAGTGTAACATGAAAATGGTTAACTGCTTTCTGTATCCATTACATCATCTGAACAACTGTCTTTCCCTAAAAAAAAGGATCGAGAAATAAAAGATTAACACTTAAATCCCAATTCTTGTGCAAATATATAATAAATATGTATCCAAATTTATTTAATTCCATTATACAAAAGTTTGTATTATATAGTGTTTGTAGTAACTTGATCTCAGCATAGTGTACACATGATACATGTACATACAGGTTGCATGAGCATGACATTTAATAATGCCTCTTATTTACAATGTATATCATAGTCAAAGCTCTTATTCTTATTCTCTGGCAAGGATAAACAACAGAAATTTGTTTTTATAATTCAGGATATTATACAACATGTGAAATTTGGGACTTAAATCTGACAATGAAAGTCTCATAACTAGAATTGGAATAGATAAATAGAAAATTATAAAAAAAAATGTCTTCTTTCAAATCCAATTTTATGGTAAAATTACATCATAATTGGTTTTAATCAAGTTTTATTTATCATACAAAGTGTTGAGAGATAGAAAAACAAACATAGTTAACCATAAAATGTCCTGTCTATGACAATCCTAAGAAAACTATAGGTTTTGATTCAGTAATTGCATTGCTGAACCATGAAGAAAGGACAATAAACATATTACAAATGGATAACATAAGGCATCTGTATAACCAATATTTTTAAAACATGTTTAAAAGTGATAAAAACTATACAGTTTGTGTGATGCCTCAAATTTTGCTAATTTTGTATTGACTTAGTGCCATTGTACAATATTGATTCTTTTGGTAAAATAGTAAACAAATTTTTTTTTACCCACAAACATAGGACAGAATGTTTTTACCTAAGTCTTCTCTATTCAGCTCATAAAACTGTCCATCATCACCATTCAATATCTGCAGGATCTTCTGCAAATGAACTGAAACAAAGAAAACTAGATTTAATGGAGCAATAGATAAGATAGTCTTCCTACCAGTAATTTTAAAACCTAAATAGAAATCTAACTATTTAGTAAACTCGTTAGAATTGTCATTTAAGGGCCTTTTATAGCTCACTAAGCTGTATGGGCTTTGCTCATTGTTGAAGGCCCCACAGTGACCTACAGTTGTTAATTTGTGTCATTTGGTCTCTTGTGAAGAGTTGTTTCATTGGCACTCATACCACATCTTTTTTATATATAAACCTGTATCTAGTAGTTCTGTAATCAGTGTAATGGTCATATACAGTTCAATAAGTTATTCTTACAAATTGTATATATACAAGTACATCAATCATATTCAACAAAATGTCAAAATTTTCTTAAAACCAAGGATCAATTTCCCAAATTGATACAAGTAAAAATGGTTCATTGTTTGTAATAGAAATCTAAAAACTGCAGTTCACATGAATCTCCCTTTTCAATGAATTTATAATTTTACAAAATCAATCTTAATTTTTTTGGTGTATTTTTACTGCATTTAAAGCTCTGGTCTTTTGGGTAGATATAACTAATTAACTGACGAAATAAGTTTTACCTAATTCATCCTTGAAATTGACTTCTAAATGGCTAGACACAGTCTTCTTGTGTTTTGTTGAACACTGTTTACAAATTTCTGCAAAGATTAAATGAAACCATAAATGAACAAGAACACATGTACATGTACATGATGTACAAAAAATGTCCCCATGATTCAACTGACCTTCTCCCCCACAACTTACACAAAACAGTTTCCTGTAATTTTTTTGGAATACATAAAAGATAGAATAAGCAAGAACAATATATACTTATTGAGTCTACCTTAAACATACATATGTACATATACATGCATGAATATCAATATCAATTTTAAAGATATATTTCTATTTCCAAATAGTCTGGAAAAAGTACTAGTCTTTATAGCTGTAGTCAGACAGATATATATGTAAATAAAAACCATTCATTTTTTTTTTAATATTTTAATAAAAATGTGTCTGTCTGTGACTCTGTGTTACAATGTAAGAGGGGCATTATTATGATTGGCTTTTGTGTCAGACCTTCCCTTATTCATGTTATTGGGTCTTTAACTTAACATTTTTCCTTTAGTACATGTACATATAATATTGTTTTACATAGATGATACAATGTAGTTTGAAGTTTAGTATGTATATAAATATCATTTGATACATAATTGTTGTACATGTAGGTACAATGTACCTACAAAGAGGTGGGTTTTTGGTATAGTATCTACATTTGCTGACAAGTTAAATTTGGTGATATTCATTCCTAATACTATAGTAAGCCTATAACTATTAAAGAGATGATTATGATTCTTAATTGGCTTTCTCTCTCTTCAAAATGTCAGAATCAGATATACATGTATGTAGTTTGCTACATGTACCTGATCAACAAAGCATGTGATGAGTTCAAACTTGAATGATAAGAACACATTTATCATGTTAATCTTTTAACTATTTATTTGAGTTTTTTGTAGTTCCAACATAGGGGTATCACATTCAAACTTGAAGAGCATTGAATTTAGAAATAGATATATTTTACACATAGAAATTTATGTAAACTGTACTGCAAATAATAATAGGGACCTAATTATGAAGTTGTTTTATTCTGTACAGTGATTATAATAGGTAGCTTTTGCTTTCAATGTTTCTTTGCTTCTGGGGTACATTTGTACATATACAAAATGCAGGACCATTTAAAGCTAAATACACAGTGTTCCACAAATGAAATGTAGTACACAATTTACATTTTTTATTCTGATAAATTTGACCCTACATAAATCGTGTACTTCTGACATGGTTCACAGAACATTAAAATTTAATAGCACATTGGGGTACGTCTTATGGAGTCACTTAGTCAGGACACACATTCTGGTTAACAAATACATGTACAATATTCATGTACATGTATGTTGGTACAATATTAATGTACATTTCTCTAATGTACAAAATGTACATCTGTGGTTGAAATTGCATTTGGTGATTTGACATTGATGGCAAATTCTAAATTAAATAACCAAACAATGTAGCTTTCTATAATCATGTAATCTTTTTACACTCTTTTTGACAAACAGGAAGACTGCAGTGTTTGTTCCATGAATAAAAAAAGGGGGAGGCAGGATTGAAATAGTGTTTTATTTACACATTAATAAAAAAAAAATGTAGCCTTTTCTATGCTACAAAAATTAAACAGAGATCTTATTGACATATTTGAGGGTAAGGCTACAAAGATTGATTAGAATTCTTCAATTTACATTAGTAGTTTATATGGTTGAAATCTAGAGTCATACCTGATCCAATTGGCAATATCTGTCTGGTCTTCAACCACAACTCTTTACAGACAGTTGGGTTGGCACCACGGTCTGCTTTGGCTTTACTACCATCATTGTGATCTGGATATGTACATTGCACTTTTCCTCTTCTCCAGTTTAAACCTAGTTCTGCCCGATGTGATTCACAGATGTTGAGGTTCAAAGATAATTTGTCAAGTGTAAAAATACCACTTCGGAACAAAATCAACAAAGATTCGGGACATTCAAGCTTCTCAAACGGTTTCCCTGGAATTGTTTCAGAGGACTTAAGTCCAATCAAATGTCTTTCTGTACTTCTTTGACACTCAAAAATATGTACATAAGGGTCCAAATTGTTGCATGTTACAGTTGAAAATTTGTGAAAATCACACACTCTTGCTTGGATTGCTGTCATAATTCTTAAAAATCAGTTTTAAATCTTCTTTGCATTGTGACAGTCATGAATAATTTGGCATTAAACAGTGATTTACCAGGTTAAATTTGAAAAAATGAGATGTTTACCATGTAACCATAGATGTCTTCTGGCAGACTGTAATTCCCTCCTAAATTTATGGACCTCCACACAGGAGATTTAAAGGAAAAGGGCAGATAACTCCATCCAAAAAAACGGTAAAAATGCTTAACAAATAGCAAATTAAGGTTTCCTACTATAAAATAATTTTGTTTCTTGAGTAAATGATATTTAAAAATAACAACTAAAGCAAAAGAAAGTAAAAAATAAAACTAACAAGAGTAATTATGAAAAATTTTGATATCCATGAAAATTTGAATTTTTGAAAAATCACACTTTTTTAAATGAATCATTTGATATGAAAAAAGTATTTGCCAACGGTAATTTTTTTATATTATATTTCAGTGGGCGAACTGTCAAAGATGTGATAAAATTTCAACCAAAAAAATATCCTCGCTTCACAGTACTCTTTATTGAAAAATGGCAAATTTTGTCTTTTCAATAACACTGGATTTTCACGGGAATTATATATATAGTGTGGAAAAAATACTTTTCATGAGGGGACTTCTGTTGCATCAATAACATTCATTATAAACCCCTTTATAATGATATATTTCGTTATTTAAGTTTAAACACTGTATTCAGTGTAAAAAGATTATCATACAGAGGCATGTATTTATGGTGAATTGATATCTTTTATTGACTCGAGGTGCATTTTATGCAAATTAGTTGTTTCTAAAAATAGAACGAACACAAATGAAAAAAAAATTGTTTTTTTTATATCCTCTTGATGTGTAGATTATTGGAACATATCAAACATGAAATTTCTCTGATACTGCTTCTGGACCATATTTCATATTTTGCATGGTTTAGACTGAGACAAACACTTAAATGGTCTGAAAAAGACTATTTACAAGTTAATAGTTTTAAAAAACACCATGTATGAACTATTTACTGGAAGGAAAAATTTTCCTGTATATTGACTAGCAATTAACAAAATGATTATCAGAATGGTCATAAAGATTGAAAATGGAAATGGGGAATGTGTCAAAGAGACAACAACCCGACCAAAGAGCAAATACAGCCAAAAGCCACCAATGGGTCTTATATGTTTTAGTAGATCAGTATTTTAAGAAATAAAACATAATGTGAAGGGAAAAGGGTACATGATGGTTATTAAACCCTATATTATTGTGAGTTATTATATCTGATGCCTGTTGGTCAACCTACACAGTTTTGTATGATCTGTTCTTTATACTGTCTGGTATATAGACACTAATGCATGAACTGCTATAATTTTTGTTCTAATTCTGTTTTAGTGGCCATTTGTCCGACTGTTTGGGATACAGGAGCCAGCATCGGTGTTGTTCTCTGTACTGAATGGACTAGCCCACCTGAGAATCCTATCCTACAGAAAACAAGTATCTCCACAAGTTCCTTTATATTATATCTGGCATCTATATGCCTTAGTAAGTAAAATAACAATCATCCTTTATATTATATCTGGCATCTATATGCCTTAGTAAGTAAAATAACAATCATCCTTTATATTATATCTGGCATCTATATGCCTTAGTAAATAAAATAACAATCAACCTATATACTATATCTGGCATCTATATGCCTTAGTAAGTAAAATAACAATCAGTAATAATTGTAGTTTTATTATTTGTGTGTGTTAAGTTAAATTGTCTTATTAGCCATATGGCCATATGGATAAGAGCTCATAATTTGTATTTAAAAGAATTTATTCACAAGAAACCAAAGGATGTAGCTATGCTGCAACTTTATGCCATTGTATAAACAAATATTAATAGCAACTACCAATAACCAATGAAAATATGGACTCCTGACTTGGAACTGGAACATACAGAATGTGACAGGGTTATTCATATACATGTAATTGTTTATAAAGGCAATTGAAGTTCTTTCCTTTCAACATTTGGTCCATTTAAATGGAAAAGCTCTTACATAATTTTATTTAGAGAACAATAATTTTTATATTAATTTAAGGGGTTATCATCATGATCATAAGAATTAACATTATCAATGATTAAGCTGATTACTATAAATAAGATTAAAGTCTTTTTCAGGAAGAATTTAATGCTTGGTTTCGATTAACAGTTTTTTTGGTCTATTTCAGGTAGCATTAAATGCTTGGTTTTGGTCTACAGTTTTTCATACAAAAGATACAGATTTTACAGAGGTATGAGCTTTACCATTCTTAACCAACAATTTCAGTCAGTATTTACTAATGAACCACCATCTAATATTCCTGATAAGGGTCCAAGCCCATACACAAAAATGCCAGAAATAAACATCACTACACCAGGTGTCGAAAAATTGTTACATAAACTAAATCCACACAAAGCAAGTGGTCCAGATAACATCAGCGGACGTGTATTAAAAGAACTAAAAGCACAAATAGCACCTATCCTTACCACCATATTTACCAAATCTCTGGAATCGGGAATAACACCAAAAGACTGGAAACATGCAATTGTTGCACCAGCATTTAAAAAGGGCGAACGATACAAGGCTGAAAATTATAGACCAATTTCACTCACTTGTATTTGTTGTAAATTGATGGAACATATTGTGACAAGTAACATTATGAACTATTTAGAGGCAAATAACATACTCTACGACCTCCAACATGGTTTCCGAAAATCGAGATCATGTGAATCACAACTAATTCAATTTATACAAGAACTTCATAACAACAACAGCAAAAATATACAAACAAACCTCATTATTATGGATTTTGCCAAGGCCTTCGATAAGGTTCCCAACAAACGTCTACTCTACAAACTAAAATACTATGGCATTCAAGGGAACACTCTAAAATGGATTCAGGCTTTCTTATCAGACCGTACGCAAACAGTGGTAATAGACGGAATAACATCAAATACAGCACCAGTAACATCAGGGGTCCCCCAAGGAACCGTTCTTGGCCTATACTCTTTTTAATTTACATTAACGATTTTCCAGAATACCTCGAACACAGCAAATTACGACTCTTCGCTGATGCTTCGCTGATGATAGTATTATATACCGAGAAATTACATGTCAACAAGACTGCACAAATTTACAAAAATATCTTAATGCAGCAGCTAAATGGGAGGCTGATTGGCTCATGGCCTTCCATCCAGGAAAATGCACAATCTTAATCATCACACAAAAAAAGAAACCATTTAAACACGATTACATCCTACATAACCATATTTTAGAACCAGTAACATCTGCAAAATATCTCGGCGTAACCCTACAGTCTAACTTAAAATGGAACAATCACTACGACAACATCATATCAAATGCAAATAAATCTCTTGGCTTTCTGAGGCGAAACTTAAAAATTTCTAACACCAGTATCAAATCCCGTGCTTACCAATCAATAGTGAGACCAAAACTTGAATATGCCTGTAGTTTGTGGGATCCACACACAGCAGAATATAAAAATAAGCTTGAAATGGTACAGAGGCGTGCGGCCCGATATGTATGTAACAATTACCACAACACCAGTAGTGTTACATCCATGTTAAATGAACTACAATGGCCCTCACTCACTGAGCGCCGCCTCAAAACCAGACTTATCATGTTCTACAAGGTCATCCATGGACTCATTGCAATCCCATCACTAGTCCTCATACCATCAGATACTAGAACAAGAAAATTACATACCCAAACATTTAGGCAAATATCCACCTCTAAAGACAGCTACAAATGGTCATTCTTTCTGCAAACAATCATCCAATGGAACTTGTTACCACAAGTTGTGGTAGCATGTCAAACCATTGAAACCTATAGAGATCAGTTGACAACAACTGTTCTCCACAACATAATTTAATTCTATAAATAACAATGTACATATTTTTTTAAAATCACTTGTTGTTTTCTTTCATGTTAATATCACCAAGTATTATACAAATTTAAAGATAGATTTTTGTTCATATTTTTAATCATATACTCCGCACATGCAACAGTTTGTAATCTTCAATCAATGAAGCTGTAACTGTATATCAGAAGAAGAAGAAGACCACATTTTTATATCTTATCTCTAAACAAAATCAATTTAGTTCCTTTTATATTGATTGCCTCCAAAGACAAATCCGATAATTTAACATACTTTTTATTATAAGCATGTATCTGTAAAGATATATCTAAATGGATAATATCTAAGAACACTGGTATTTTTTATAGACCCATTTGTGGCCTTTGGCTGTTGTCTGCTCTTCGATTGGGTTGTTGTCTCTTTGACACATTCCCCATTTCCATTCACAATTTTTTTTAATTCTCTTTTTGAGGACTTTCACGTACTGCTAGTATAATTTCCTTTTTTCTGCACTTGGGATATTGTTATGGATGTGACTTTATGTAAGTTAGTAAGTAACTAGGTTAAATTATGTATTATTGCATATGAGGTGAAGATTAATATAAAATGAATTCTTTTTTATTTATTTTAGAAAATGGATTATTTCTGTGCGTTTTCTGTGGTACTAAGTAACTGTTATGCTGTATTATGTAGGTGAGTACTGTTAGCATTAAAATAACATCCATTATCTGCAGAAAATTATAAAGAAAGATAACTACATGAAACAACCTTTTATATAATCTCACAAGAAATACTTAATTTTTTATGGTGATAAATAATGAAATTATACTATAGCATCTATGATTTAATAACAATAAGGCTGCATTCATCTCAGGTCAAAGTTTGATTAGTATTTTCAGATTTATGATTTTTTTTAGGGTTATGTCATATCAAGTTTTAAATTTTATTCTGATTTTTTAACCTGCAAGTTCACAAAAAAAGTAGAAATATGACGTACCTGAACACATTATTCTGACTCTGAGCTTAGTCTGACCATTTTATAATCCAGATCTGTATAATTCTTCCTATTTTTTTGAAGATGTCAGATTCTTATAGATGGAATGATGTCTGTCAATTGAATTTTATTCAGAGTTATTCCCCTTTTGCCTATTTTAATATTTTAAACATTTTGGTAACTTTGATAAGGGACTCTGTGGCTCTATTATGAATGAAGTTTTTTTCTTACATTCAAAAAAAAGTTCAATTGACTGAAGTGAAACTTGAAATGTAGCTTTCATTTCAGGATATTTGAAAAAAATGATTATTAAACTGAATTTCTTGACATTTATTGTCTGATTCAGTTCGAAAGATATCCACTCATCCAACAAAGGTTTGGATATTGTATTTTTTATATCAGAGGATTGATCTTTTGTCAGTTAATATATATATTATAAGTCAAGTGCGCCTGCCTACTTGAGTTTTATTTTGATATATTTCAGATTATATGGAACCAGTCCTGTGCGCCGTCCTCTCATTTTTGCAGCATTAGTTATTGCCTTATACACTTACCATATTTACTACCTTGCCTTTGTACATTTTGATTATGGTTATAACATGCAAGTAAATATCATTTTTGGTAAGTATAAATCAGTTTGAATATTTTTATTATGTTGTGCCACTTCCAAATTTCTTGTCCTTTGTATAACTTATCAGTTATGAGGGTGCAATCTGCATAGTCTTTATGGAAAATTGTTCTACACTTCTCTGTTGAGGCCAATATTAAAGCTTTAATGTAATCAAAGATAGCCTCGAATTTATGCTATGAACATAGGTATATTATAACTAAAGTGTATTTGCTATAAACTATCGATTCCAAGTTTTTTCTCCATGGAGATCACTATTAGATTCCAAGTTTTTTCTCCATGGAGATCACTATTATAATAGTGATCTCCATGGAGAAAAAACTTGGAATTGATAGTTTATAGCAAATACACTTTAGTTATAATATACCTATGTTCAAAGTATACAGACACGCGAAAATAATGGAATTCAACAGAAAACAAAACAAAATAACTGACTGTGGAAAAAAGAGAGAGGCTTAGAAATATTGTCCTGTCTCCAAGTACCAATGACTTTTAATACCTTTTTGGAAATTCTCCAGACATAACAGTGACAGATCCAGAAATTTTCATAAGGGTGACTGACTGCCTTAGAGGGGTCCCACTCCAGTCATGCATCATTGATTCCCTATTTAAGCAAAACATTTTTTTTTCGAAAAAAGGGGGGTGGGGGTCAAAGCTCCTGAAAAACCCTACAAAAATTCATCCTACAGCAGTTTAATACTTTCAACCAAGCTCTAAATGTCCGTGATTTCATGGATTTGTTCTAGTGTCTAATGATATAACAACAGTGATTAACATCTCTTGTGTAACTCTTAGACTTCATTAATTCATAAATCATTGGTATTTGAAATTTCTCTAATTCTAAAACTAGACTGATTGTTAGAGCTAAAGTTTGAAATGAAATTATGATGAGGAACACAGAGACGTTGAAAAATAAAACAGCTTACATCACATTACACAGAAGATTAAAACACATAAGTCCCTGACACATTGCTGAAGTGGAACTTGTTGATGTCCATCAGTAAGTGGTATTTGTCTGCAAAAATCTCACTTAAAAAGATTGAACAGAGAATTTACATTTATTTTCTTCATTTAATTCAATATTTCTCTTTGAATACAGGTGCACTAAACTTTATTGGATGGATGTTTTATGCTTACAGAGAAGGAATCAAAAAACGTTATGTACAAAAATGTATGCTAGCTATGTTTGGTCTGACATTCCTTATTTTATTAGAGCTGCTGGATTTTCCTCCATTATTGTGGATTTTTGATGCTCATTCAATGTGGCATGCAGGCACTATACCTGTATGTTACCTCTGGTACAGGTGAGTATTTTTCAGAAGCATCACAAAAATAGTGTTACACCATGCAATTTAACCAAAAAAATCTTTTGATGTTTGATGCTATATGGTTTTTGAGCAAGTTTGAGTAAAAAGGTTATATTATTTACATTTACTCTGCACATTGGTGAAAAAGTGTTTACAAATGAACAACAAAAGTACAATTACAGAATTCATTCAAATCTCTGTTAACAAGTATTTGTAATTATTAACGAAATATTTTCTTTCTTTTCAGTTTTGTTATAGAAGATGGCTTAAATTTGGAATTAAAATTAGAAGATAACAAAGACAAGAAAATAGTTTGATACTCTGAGTCATAGATTGAACATCTTTGAATGTGTGTTTTATTTGTGTTCATTAAACATGTGTTGAATATGTAATCAGGAATGTGTATTGTATAACTGATCTTTAAGTGTGTACAATGTATTTTGTAAGTGATTTTTATATGTGTCTGGTATGTTTGATAATCAATTGTACTGTGCCAATGTCTATCTTATATGGTCTCTGGGGGAGATTAGGCACCCAGCACTATGTGTTCTTGTCAATGTTGAGTATAATAAGTAATGAGACAGCAACCAAATGACACATAAATCCAAAACATCTGTACAATATGGTCTGTGGTGGATAGTTCCCACATCTTCTTGTCAATGTTGAGTTCTAGATGTTTTGGATTTTTGTGTCAATGGGTTGCTGTCTAATTGACATATATTCCACTCCTCTTTTTATTTATACATATAAAAGTATGCAGACAGTTTATTGTGAGGATATATAATTATTCATACATTTCATCGTAGGAAAGGTACAAGCCATTATACTTCATTTCTGTGGATAATTTAGGATTTTCTATCAGGACAGTACTTATTGAAGTAATTTAGTTAAGGATTGATTTAATTAGAGGCAATAACGCTTCTTTGAATTCAAATGTTTTACTCTGAATATAATGTATTAAAGAGGGAAAAAAAATAAACATAATACTCGGTCACATATTCTGATGTTTAAAACAAAATGGACCAATTACTTAATGAATACAATGATTTTATTGTCGAGCCTGCAACTTTTGTTGCAGAAAGCTCGACATAGGGATAGTGATCCGGCGGCTACGGCGGCGGCGTTAGCTCACTTCTTAAAAGGTTTATATTTTAGAAGGTGGAAGACCTGGATGCATCATACTTTGTATATAGATGCTTCATGTTACAAAGTTTCCGTCAGTCACATGTACAATGTCCTTGACCTCATTTTCATGGTTCAGAGACCACTTGAAAAAAAAGTTCAAATTTTTTGTAATGTTGAATTCTCTCTTATTATAAGTAATAGGATAACTATATTTGATATGTGCGTACCTTGCAAGGTCCTCGTGTCTGTCAGACAGTTTTCACTTGACCTCGACCTCATTTCATGGATCAGTGAACAAGGTTAAGTTTTGGTTGTCAAGTCCATATCTTGGATACTATAAGCAAAAGGGCTAGTATATTCGGTGTATGGAAGGACTGTAAGGTGTACATGTCCAACTGGCAGGTGTCATCTGACCTTGACCTCATTTTCATGGTTCAGTGGTTATAGTTAATTTTTTGTGTTTTGGTCTGTTTTTCTCATACTACTGTGGATTCATTTATTTTCATGGGTACCAATTTTCGTGGATTAAGAAAAACTTGCATATTCATGGATATTTAATTTCGTGGTTTTGCTGAAGTCTGCATACAAACCTATAGAAAAAGTATCATTCGTTGAATATTTAATTTCGTGGCTTGACTGTGCCCACGAAATCCACGAAAATTGGTATCCAACGAATAATAATGAATCCACAGTATATGCAATAGGTCTACTATATTTGTTGTATGGAATGATTGTAAAGTGTACATGTCTAGCGGGCAGATTTCATGTGACCTTGACCTCATTTTCATGGTTCAGTGGTCAAAGTTAAGTTTTTGAGTTTTGGATTTTTTATCTAATACTATATGCCATAGGTCAACTATATTTGGTGTATGGAAATATTTTATGATCTTTATTTCAGTCGCGCAGGTTTTATTTGACCATGACCTCATTTTCACGGTTCATTGCACAGTGTTAAGTTTTTGTGTTTTGGTCTATTTTTCTTAAACTATAAGTAATGTGTCAACTATATATGTTGTATAGAAGCATTGTTAGCTGTACATGTCTGCCTGGCATGGTTCATCTGACCTTGACCTCATTTTCAAGGTTCATTGGTCTCTGTTTAGTTATCTTGATTAATGTTAAGTTTATGTGACAGTTGTAATAAAGCTTAGCTTTATACTTAGGACTATCAACATAATATCAATGATTAGTATAGAAGGCGAGACATTTCAGCGTGTGCACTCTTGTTATAATTTGTTACAAGTTATTGATTGTTATAATATATTTGTTGAAGAAGCATGAATTGTGTAAAGATGATAGAAATATTATTAGATTTATTTATGTTATCTTGTGTTACCTTATATTATTCTGTAAGTAATTGCAATCAGCCAATTTTATTGTTCTTTCAAACTTTTAGGATTTCTTTTAATTTAAAAGGTCATTTTTTTTTTCTCTCATTCCTATGATTTTATTAACAGGTACAGTCAAAACCAGCCTATCACCTTTGAGGCTGTGAGTTTGTACAGTAACAGTACTCTTCTTGTGACGAGGTGTGTTGGATATTAATTGACAATGATTGCTGCTTTTTCTGCTGAGGATTCCCATAACATATTGTGATTGCGCATACCAATAAAACCTCTACTGATTTAGCCAAGATCATCATTAAACACAGATTATCTAAACAATCATTCCTTTACTTTATCAGACCAATAAAAGTAACTTTAATCTTTAGATTAACATTGATTTTGTCATAATTATAAATGAACTGTTTACAAAACTCTGCATTTTTGAGATACTTTTCTACCTCAGGAATAGATTATCTTAGGGTATTTGGCAAAACTTTCAGGAATTTTTGGTCCTCAATGCTCTTCAACATCAAACTTTAGTTGCCTTTTTACCTGTTTTTGATTTGAGCATCACTGCTGAGTCTTTTGTAAAGGACACATGCGTCTGGCCCAAATACAAAATTTCAATCATTGTAACTATGATGAGTTTATTGTCAGGAATTAATGTCTACTTCTTTCTCGATATTCTTACAGCAAAACCGACAGGTACCTATTTCATGCAATAGTATGAAACATGGCTGTGGCAAAACCACTAGAAAGTCTGACTTGCTTTTGTGTATAGAACTGAGAAAGATGTTAGCTTAGACCTGGTGCAATAAATGTGTCAAATTTTATTTCTAAGTTGTTAACCTGTAGTAGCTCTCATGAAGGACACATGCAATGGTTACTTGGGTACTCCTGACAGTCTGGAATTGTCTCGATTGTTATTTTTGTACCGGTCAGGGAAACAAAACTCTCTTCATGTTACACAAAGTCACTGTTATTTTATTTGTAAAATTGAATATGGAAATGGTAAATGTGTCAAAGAGACAACAACCCGACCAAAGAGCAGACAACAACCGAAAGCCACCAATGGGTGTTCAATGTACCTTTTATTTATTAGAGTTCTTTTCAGGAATTGCAAGCAATCACTGTTTTTATATTAGAACTTGTCAGGAATTACTCCGTGGTTGTTTTTATATAAGTACTTGTCAAGAATCACTCAGTGGTTGTTATTTTATGTTTACTTGTCAGGAATCACTCAGTGGTTGTTATTTTATTTGTGCTTGTCGGGAATCACTCAGGGGTTGTTATATGTTTACTTGTCAGAAATCACTCAGTTGTTATTTTATTTGTATTTGTCGGGAATTACTCAGTGGTTATTATTATATGTTTACTTGTCAGGAATCACTCAGTGGTTGTTATTATATAAGTACTTGTCGAGAATCACTCAGTGGTTGTTATTATATGTTTACTTGTCAGGAATCACTCAGTGGTTATTATTTTATGTTTACTTGTCAGGAATCACTCAGTGGTTGTAATTTTATTTGTACTTGTCGGGAATCACTCAGTGGTTATGATTATATGTTTACTTGTCAGGAATCACTCAGTGGTTGTTATTATATAAGTACTTGTCGAGAATCACTCAGTGGTTGTTATTATATAAGTACTTGTCGACAATCACTCAGTGGTTGTTATTATATAAGTACTTGTCGAGAATCACTCAGTGGTTGTTATTATATGTTTACTTGTCAGGAATCACTTAGTGGTTGTTATTTTATTTGTACTTGTCGGGAATCAATCAGTGGTTGTTATTTTATTTGTACTTGTCGGAAATCACTCAGTGGCTGTTATCTTATTTGTACTTGTCAGGAATCAATCAGTGGTTGTTATTTTATTTGTACTTGTCGGGAATCACTCAGTGGTTGCTATTTTATTTGTACTTGTCGGGAATCACTCAATGGCTGTTATTATATGTTTACTTGTCAGGAATCACTCAGTGGTTGTTATTATATGTGTGCTTGTCAGGAATCATTCAGTGGTTGTTATTTAATTTGTACTTGTCGGAAATCCCTCAGTGGTTGTTATTATATGTTTATTTGTCAGGAATCACTCAGGGGTTGTTATTTTATTAGCACTTGTCGTTATTTTGTTTGTAATTGTCGGGAATCACTCAGTGATTGTTATTATATTAGTACTTGTCGAGAATCACTCAGTGGTTGTTATTTTATTTGTACTTGTCGGGAATCACTCAATGGCTGTTATTATATGTTTACTTGTCAGGAATCACTCAGTGGTTGTTATTATATGTGTGCTTGTCAGGAATCATTCAGTGGTTGTTATTTAATTTGTACTTGTCGGAAATCCCTCAGTGGTTGTTATTATATGTTTATTTGTCAGGAATCACTCAGGGGTTGTTATTTTATTAGCACTTGTCGGGAATCACTCAGTGGTTGTTATTTTGTTTGTAATTGTCGGGAATCACTCAGTGATTGTTATTATATTAGCACTTGTCGAGAATCACTCAGTGGTTGTTATTTTATTTGTACTTGTCGGGAATCACTCAGTGGTTGTTATTTTATTTGTACTTGTCGGAAATCACTGAGTGGTTGTTATTATATTTGTACTTGTCGGGACTTATCAGAAGCTGTTGCTGGCCTCGATGGTCAAGAGACCCACAGTGGCTGGCCCGTGTCTAACGTGCGACTCGTTATTATATTTATACTTGTCGGGAATCGTCAGTGGTTGTTATAAAATTTGTACTTGTCAGGAATCACTCAGTGGTTGTTATTTGATTTGTATTTGTCGGGAATCACTCAGTGGTTTTTATTTTATTTATACTTGTCGGGAATCACTCAGGGGTTGTTATTTTATTTGTACTTGTCGAGAATCACTCAGTGGTTGTTATTTGATTTTTATTTGTCGAGAATCACTTATTGGTTGTTATTATATTTGTACTTGTTAGGAATCGTCAATTTCGGTGTTTGTTGTCATTTGTTTACTTGTCAGGGATCAAACATCCAATAGTTGTTATTACATTTGTATCTGCCAAGAATTACACACAATCACACAGTTGTTGTTATATTTATTCTTGTCAGAAATCACACACTGTTCTTTATATGAAACAAAATTGAATTGTTATATTTTTATTGGTCAGAAATGACATATCCGGTGGTTGTTGTTGTGGTCATATGTGAAGCTCTAATGAATCACACTCAGTGGGTGACCATTTCATAATACTCACCCTCAATTTATTAGGTTAGGTCTTTTTTATGACAACTGTGGACTTGCGAAAAATGTACCTTTGATATATTTCTCAAACTGAGTCACTTAACCTTGGCTCAACTTTTGTGCTACTGTCGTTTAGTACCATAATTGACATCTAAATATATTCGGATATTGGTTTTAAAAATTCATATTTTGTTACGTGATTTTAAGCCTGATGTTTTGTCGCATTAGTTTTTGTCAAGAAGAAACATTTTGTATATCTTTGTGAATATCATATTACTTATTAATTGATTGTTATATTCCGTGTTTACAGGAATCAATGATGAATTATTGTGAAGAAAATCTATAAAACATGTTTTGTAATTTAACAGTGTTTCTGAATAATTCGATGATTAATTTGGTATTCTAAAGTGTTTTTTGTTCATCAATAATTCTTTTACATTTTGACATATATGTCACAGTTAAGGTATTACTAAGTAGTAATTAAGTATATGAGCGAGTGTTACCAAACCACACAGTTGAAAATCTTTTAGCTGATGGTAGATTCTAATGAGCCAACTTATCTACATTCTGCATTCTTTGCACAGATACTTGTCTTTGTAAAAAAACTGCTGTATAAACTCCCATTTCTGGAATAAGGAACACTTCTATTTCTCGCAAAGAGGTTTCTGTTTGTACCAGCTGACAAAGAAGCTAACAATGTGGTGGTAGTTAGCCGTAAATACTGTAACACGGACGTTCTTATGATTGAAACGAAACAACCAGTATGCGAATTGATAAGGGTATCATCTTAAAATAAACATTGTTAAATATTAATGAACTAGTATAAATATTTGTTTAGGGGCCAGCTGAAGGACGCTTCCGGGTGCGGGAATTTCTCGCTGCATTGAAGATCTGTTGGTGACATTCTGCTGTTGTCTGCTCTATGGTCGGGTTGTTGTCTCTTCGACACATTCCGCATTTCATTCTCAATTTTATAATTCTTGATTTAGTATTGTAGAAAAGGGTGGATTAAACCTATTTTTTAAAGCTAGCAAAACCTCACTTGTATGACAGTCGCATTGAATTCCATTATATTGACAACGATGTGTGAACAAAACAAACAACATAATCGGTAAAAATGTCAAAAGTATGATGATAGCAGCCAACATTGCGTTACAGTCTTAATCAAGGCTATAAAAACAAACAAATATGTTGCCTCCCCTGCACCAAGGAGAGATGATAAAAAAAAGCAACAAAAAATGGGATATTTTTGATAACTAAATATCTGTATTAACTATCAAATAGCCTATTCGCATTTTTCTCCTTGAATAAATTGCCATATGAATAAAAGGATAGGTTGAGTATCCAGGTTGAGTATACACGATTGTATATGTGAATAAAACGGCAATCGAAGGACACAAATTACCAAGGGACATCCACAGGACAACGAATAGTCTCCGAACAAAAGGAAAATCTCTGTATAATTTGTCAATCTCTAAATCGTCCATTACCTATATGCTAATTTTTATATTAAAAATGATTTTTTGGCAAACTAATTTTTATATTAAAAATGATTTTTTGGCAAACTAGGCGGTACTATGGAAAGCGGCATAACTCTTTGTCCTTTTTCGGGAGAAACGCAAATACCAATGTTACTATATTTTGTACTTCCTGTCAAATATCTGTATTAATTATATATACTATTATTGCACCTTTGTTAACCATATTTTAATGTAAATATGTTCATACTTTTATAGTTTGTTAAAAAATGTTGTACTAACATACCCCATGTGGGGGCTTTAGTGAAATAAAATGTCTTATGTCTTATGTCTTATTTTACCAAGTTATTCCTTCCCCTGATCATGTTATATGATCTCAGAAGGCGCTTCAGTTGCAGTTAGAAGTGTCAGGAAAATTTTGAAATCTAAAAATTATACCCACCATCCCTCCCTGGATAGCTAATTCCGATTTTTCATTATTTTTTAACCAATTTAAATTTAAATATTTTAATTTTGTTTAATAATGGGTAATGAGTATTCATGTTTTATTTGGTTAAACAATATGTCAGTGTTTATATGCGAATGTAACCCCATCTTTGATGGGATGGGTCAATAAGGTTTTGTTATTATAACCTTATATGTTGTTTATAAATATGATTTATTGATTTAATTATACATGTTTTAGTGTGTTGCTTCTTCGTCATTTTAATAATAAATGACAGTTTTCAATTCTTAATATTTGTTTGTTTGTCATTATTTCATCCCATCAAACTGAGCAAGCCTGTTGACAAAAATGAGCTGTTGATAAATTAAACAGAAACCAACCAATTAAGAACTACCATTGATTAACAATTATCATCTATATAACATAAAACTTTAAGATAGTTATGACCTAAAATTTCAAATGACACGCACATATGAGTAAAATAAAATTAAGTAGTTGATTTTCGGATCTCGACCCTCCCCTTTTTAGCTCACCTGGTCCGAAGGGCCAAGTGAGCTTTTCTCATCACTTGGCGTCCGGCGTCCGTCGTCGTCCGTCGTCGTCCGTCGTCTGTCGTCGTTAACTTTTACAAAAATCTTCTCCTCTGAAACTGCTAACCAAACATGGTCAAAATCATTATTTGGGTATTTAGTTTAAAAATTTTGTCCGGTGACCCGGCCAACCAACCAAGATGGCCGCCATGGCTAAAACTAGAACATAGGGGTAAAATGCAGTTTTTGACTTACAACTCAAAAAACCAAAGCATTTAGAGCAAATCTGACATCGGGTAAAATTGTTAATCAGGTCAAGATCTATCTGTTCTAAAATTTTGAGATGAATCGGACACCCCGTTGATAGGTTGCTGCCCCTGAATTGGTAATTTTAAGGAAATTTTGCTGTTTTTGGTTATTATCTTGAATATTATTATAGATAGAGATAAACTGTAAAATCAATAATGTTAAGCAAAGTAAGATTTACAAATAAGTCAACATGACGGAAATGGTCAATTGACCCCTAAGGAGTTATTGTCCTTTACAGTCAATTTTTAACAATTTTCATAAAATTTGTAAATTTTAACTAACATTTTCCACTGAAACTACTGGGCCAAGTTCATTATAGATAGAGATAAACTGTAAACAGCAAAAATGTTCAGTAAAATAAGATCTACAAATAAGTCAACAGGACTAAAATGGTCTGTTGACCCCTTTAGGAGTTATTGCCCTTTATAGTCAATTTTTAACCATTTTTCGTAAATCTTAGTCATCTTTTACAAAAATCTTCTCCTCTGAAACTACTGGGCCAAATTAAACCAAACTTGGCCACAATCATCATTGGGGTATCTAGTTTAAAAATTGTGTCCGGTGACCCGACCAACCAACCAAAATGGCCGCCATGGCTAAAAATAGAACATAGGTGTTAAATGCAGTTTTTGGCTTATCACTCAAAAACCAAAGCATTTAGAGCAAATCTGACATCGGGTAAAATTGTTAATCAGGTCAAGATCTATCTGCTCTAAAATTTTGAGATGAATTGGACAACCCGTTGATAGGTTGCTGCCCCTGAATTGGTAATTTAAGGAAATTTTGTTGTTTTTTGGTTATTATCTTGAATATTATTATAGATAGAGATAAACTGTATACAGCAAAAATGTTCAGCAAAGTAAGATCTACAAATAAGTCAACAAGACCAAAATGGTCTGTTGATCCCTTTAGGAGTTATTGCCCTTTATAGTCAATTTTTACCCATTTTTCGTAAATCTTAGTCATCTTTTACAAAAATTTTTTCCTCTGAAACTACTGTGCCAAATTAAACCAAACTTGGCCACAATCATCATTTGGGGTATCTAGTTTAAAAATTGTGTCCGGTGACCCGGCCAACCAAGCAAGATGGCCGCCATGGCTAAAAATAGAACATAGGGGTGAAATGTAGATTTTGGCTTATAACTCTGAAACCAAAGCATTTAGAGCAAATCTGACATGGGGTAAAATTGTTTATCAGGTCAAGATCTATCTGCCCTGAAATTTTCAGATGAATTTGACAACCCGTTGATAGGTTGCTGCCCCTGAATTGGTAATTTTAAGGAAATTTTGCTGTTTTTGGTTATTATCTTGAATATTATTATAGATAGAGATAAACTGTAAAATCAATAATGTTAAGCAAAGTAAGATTTACAAATAAGTCAACATGACGGAAATGGTCAATTGACCCCTAAGGAGTTATTGTCCTTTACAGTCATTTTTTAACAATTTTCATAAAATTTGTAAATTTTAACTAACATTTTCCACTGAAACTACTGGGCCAAGTTCATTATAGATAGAGATAATTGTAAGCAGCAAGAATGTTCAGTAAAATAAGATGTACAAACACATCACCATCACCAAAACACAATTTTGTCATGAATCCATCTGCTTCCTTTGTTTAATATTCACATAGACCAAGGTGAGCGACACAGGCTCTTTAGAGCCTCTAGTTTTAATCTCAATCAGTATATTAACAAAACGTTCATATCAGAATATTCACAGGTAACGCTTAACTCCTTTATTACAGTATAGTAAATGATAAAAAAAAAATGAGAGAAACAAATTACAAAGTATACTGTATTTAAGAATGCACACATGTACTGAAAGCAAGATCAAAATAGAAACATAATCTGCTGATAAGAAATAATATCTTTCAACAAACCAAAATCAGTTGCTATATTTTATACAGCAACTCTGGAATTACCAAAAATATCAGACAGTACATAATACCACACCACCAATCGACTCTGCCTTAAAACTGACTGACCGACATGACAAACAACAACGAATAACACATGGTCCATATAACTAATATAGGCTGACATGGAACAGGCAAGTTCAGAAAAAAATATTAATATATTCATAACATCGAGATAGTTTACCCATGTGGGATTTTCACTGATGATTTTCAGCTGTATGTTTATTTATTCTATATTTCTTTATTTTAATTCAGGACTTTTAAATATTATAACATGTACACCTTGTTTTTCAAAGTTTATTTCAAACAAAACCTTCATTCTCTGTAAACAGGTAAATGACTTTTTTTTTAGATTGGAAGGGTGGAATATCTGACACGTTTGATTTTCTTACCTATATATATTGTGTTGTGTAGCGTTTTAAATATACACTGAGAATTTTAGTTTTAAGTTTTCAGTACCAATCCAATTTCTATCAAAATGTAGTAAAAATATCAAAAATACATCAGAATTCAACTAAAATTGTTTTAAATTTAAATTTTGTATGCATGGATAAAGAACATAAATGGAGGACTTTGAATCAGTCCATTTTCACATGAATGAACATTTTCTAAATTTATATCTTGTTACGTCACGAATGTTTATTTTCTTTACATATTAACGGATTTCTATCATAAAACAGACAACAATGACCTATAAGTAGTGATCATTATTTAGCGACCAGTTCCGTTTGGTTTTATTGATAAGAGGAAACAGGATACCATATATATATGTTACCATCTATGATTAAGGTTAGTAAATATGTGTATTTTGTGCAATTATACTTTAAAAAACTTTAAATGATTCGTCAAGAGGTAATAACTTACAAATCGCGTTGAATTGCCATTCAAAACAGTAATAAAAGCAATATACCTAACTCCCTAGGTAAATTTAAAACGAAAACGTCCAGAAAAGCTGACAAAAGTAAACGAAAGTCTGGAAACGAAGTATTCCTGACTTGATACAGGCATTTTCCAATAAGATGGTGGGTCAACCGTTGTTTTATATAGCTAGCTAAAACTCTCACTTGTATCACAATTGTTTATTGTTTCGTTATATTGACAACATTGGGAGAGCATTCCAAAAAGACATATTTGGTTAATGTGACAATAGTTAGGAACCAGCAAAAAAATGTGTAAACATACATCACAGCACAGGCACTTGTCTCAGAAAAAAACTATATACCTTTATATAATAAGGTATATAGGGGAGAACAATTTTGAGACGAGTGCCTGTGCATCATAGGCATAGAACACAACTGAGACTAAAAAATATTTAAGCATATTTATCTCAAACATAAAACAATAATTACATGTCACAATCATTAAACGACTCCACATATATTTTACTTTATATCATTTATATATATTTTATTTTCCATGACTCAGTATTATATTTATGACTTTTAAAAACATTAAGGATTTAATCAAAATGTAAACACGTTCCATATAATGTTCGATATGTATTAACTACAACTTAGTATATGTCCTTACATTAAATTGCATCACAAATGACATCGTTATCAGCAATATTACACACAATTTCGAAGATAGATCACCATAATTGAACATAAATTTCTATATAACTGTACTTCAAATGATACTACTTATATAAAAATACGTGAATAATGTAGATAGAGCCTTGTAAATTGTATCATACAAGCACCTATTTCACAACCCTTTTCATATACTAACTGAGTGATTTCTTAAATTACTATTACGATTTTTGAGGAAAACAAGATATAGAACGATTTGTAAGGATTTAAGTGATTATTTTCCGGCTTTGGCTTTACTTTAAGTCTTATAAGATTTATAAGATTCAGGAGTTTCAAATATTTATTCACGAGCTTCACTGAAGAGACTTTTATTGTCGATATGCGAATATGGTTCATAAAAAGTGTTACCGTTAATATTATTCCGTTGTGAATGCTTTCGAAATTTTGAACAATCTAAAGAAGGAAACGATAATTTATTTAGTTATAAATACAAATCGTGTACAGACGGGTCGGTAAAGAAAAAAACGTATTTCAGTTTTTTTTATTTGTTTTACAGGTATATTTTGATAATCCTGAGAATGCGAATTTATCCACGTAGTACTATTATTCAAAAGACCTTTGCACTTAGTGCGAGGTAAGCTTAGATTGTTGTATATCCGTACTTTTCTTATTCAGCTTTTGTCTTCTTTTGTTTGTCTGATTATTATGAGTAGTTAAGTACATGTTGACTAACAAACTTTATAATACAAGCGATATTGTTGAAAATACAATGAAACAGATTTATTCAACATAGAAAGTTCTTGTTCACATTGAATTCCTTTATACTTTCATCAAGTACCAATAAGAATCAAGTATCTATCACGTGTTTTCTGATTTCTGAAATAGTCCTACCAATATTTGGATAAGTACCTAGTAAGAACGATATATAGCTCCCTAGATTACACAAGTATTAAAGTATCCATATTTTGTCGATTATTACACACTGTTGTGTAACACATGTAGTAACAGTACAACTAAAATGCCATTAACCTTTACATTTTCCTCACTTTTTTAGATACATTGATTTTTTACCATATGTTACTTAGATATCATTAAATCACTCATGGTTTGTTTCCATTTTTATGGTGTGATTCATATTTGTATTCATAATTAAAAAATGGGAAATAGTTTTTGCAATACAAGGTACAGTTATCTTATTTCATTGATTTGACTTGGTTATTCATAAGGTGCTTAATTTGGTATTAATAATAAAATTTTACACTTCACTTCTTAAACATTATTTAACAAGAATGATTTGTATAGTCTTGCTACTAAAAACCTTGTTAGGAATACTATTTATTTGAATAGAAATTTCATGCCCTCACAATCATGGGTTTATGGACCCAAACAAGTAAAAGAGTTGACAAATAATGGTCCTTAAAAAGAGTTTATTTCAAAGGCAAATCAAGGATCATTGACCCCACCACTATTATTGTTTGTTCCTGTGACGAATACCGAGAAATCTGGGTTGAGTTGAATATCGTAGCTGCTACGTAGCGGCTACGTAGCTGCTATCAATATTTATGTAACAACTAGTATAAAGCTTCAAGTTCAATAGTCAAAATCTACGTAGCACTACGTAGCAGCTACGATATTGAACGCGGCACAGATGATCTAATACCATGATCATTAATTAATACACGTGTAAGAATCAAATGAGGGGAAGCTGATCTATCACAAATGTTTTGAATGTAAAACGCTAATAGCTTCCCAAGATCTACGACAACAAATGTAGCTACTTAATATAAAGCAAAATACCGAACCAAAACCATGACCAGTAAAGCAGGCGGTATATTTCATAGTTTGCACTCTTGTTATTTCTCGCGTTTATATCATCGATGTTCATGTAAGTTACAAACAGTCTAAATTCTACTTTGTAAAAATTATCTCCGCATTACGCAACCTATTTTGTTTTTTAATCGTATAAATGGAAGCCATTGAAGGGATGGCGTGCTGTCAATTTAGTTTTTGAAAACCGATAAATTCATACACTTTAGTGTCATTACCATTCTTACATGACAGTTGTAGTTTAAAGGAAAAATGCATCGTATATAAGCTCTTAAGCACCATTTAATGTACGTTGATAAGACCTTTTATCAACTTAAACTATTGTCTGATCGATTGTCAAAGTGAATATCTGAAAGTTGAAAAAACACTAAAAATGTTATTAAATATTTCGTTGAAGAGACAAAACATATTTAGAGATTGAAAAGTAATTACCTCATGTATCAAATAGTAAATATGATTTTTTCGAAAGTTATGCACAAGAAAGATCCATAAGTAAAGGCTGCTGTCAAGCACTTTTAAGGTTCATCATAACAAACGGACAAATATGGCTGTATTTACATGCCAACAATTACTCTGAGTACAGACTTACCTGTAAAGTTTGAAAAGTTTTAATGCCTAGCATCCACTAGATATAATAAAGTTAAATGCATTTTGTGTTTCAGAAAGATAAAATCTCTCTTGGATTTTGATGGGCATTTTATTTTCCTTCATGCAAAACGTGTGAAAATTGACTAAGTTGTGATACAACTAGGAGATGCTCCCTCAGGTAAAAAACCGGTTTGTATTGTTTTCATTGTCCTTAATTGACATGGACACCAGGTATCTTCACAACTATAGGTGAGTTAAAGAGTTTATCTGAGTCAGTGAGTGGACAGTATCAAAGTAACTCATGTGTGTTTATTTTTGCACCTTCTGAAGAAAGGAAAAAAAAATGCCCATCAAAAACCAAGAAAGATTTTATCTTTCTTAAACACAAAATGCATATAACTTTTATATATCTAGTGGATGCTAGGCATTAAAACTTTTCATATAGCACAGGTAAGTCTGTACACAGAGTAGTTTTTGAGGTGAAAATACGGCCATATTTGTCCATTTGTTATGATGAACCTTAATGAAAAGAAAATTATTCAAACACACCTTCTCTGTTGTTATGACTCATTAGCAAGGTATTTCACTTGACCAATATACCTATTTTTTTGCACTGTGCTGTTTTAATGTTATCATTTTAGTCCTGCAGCCTAGCTAGAATCTGCAGCGAGATGATGTACCAAATTGTTTTATACGTTTTCATGACAAAACAGTCAACTCAAACACGTCTGAACTTCAAAAGTTGTGCTCGACTTTCTTTCTTCGATGATTATAGTCCATTTCTAGGATTTTATCCAAAAATGAAAACAGTTGCCAGATGTATTTTCATCACAATCGACTCATATTATAATTTAAGTATGCATTTTTCGCGCCAGATCCGTGTTTCGACTACAAAAGACTCATCAGTCATGTAAGTTTTTTTTAAATCCTAAATTATGCAACTACTTTAATATACTTTCAAAGCCCATAGACACAGAAGTTAACAATTAAAATATACCAACTTGACCATTTTTAAGTTCTTTAATAAATTGGAGATTCATTTATTTTGTTTAATTTCAACTGGACATCTGCCTGCTTAAGATTCCGAGTACCGGTCCGTTGTCTTTTATTTTCTTTGAACTAGTGTGTGTGTGTGTTTAATGCCCGATTTTTATACAATTCATAGCTAGTTATCTCCATGTTATTCTTTTATTCAAAATGGAAAAAAAATTCACATATTTAGTATACTGCAGGTTTAATTAATCTGTATGTGATATCTATGGAGGGAACCTGACCAACCTTCTCCCAAAGAAGGTCTCAAAAGTTGTTGTCCATTTATTTTCTATAGATAGACACAATAAGATGTAGTATGATTGCCAATGAGACAATTAACTCTCCACGAGAGACAAGTTTACCTTTTCACCAGTTAAACTCATATGACTTAAATAGTCGTGACTTGATTTACGAATCGTTTAATCCGGACAATTCCAATTCAAATACATGAATTAATATGACTCCGTAAAAATTCTACTTTCAACATTTTAAAATATATATGCAATGTTTTGGAGTAGGTATTGAAACAATACTCAAAGCTACTAAATAATAAATGTATGAGAAACTGTTAATATTCTTATCTATAAACAAATCTCATTGCGACATAAAAGGTAAACCATGCTTGGTTCTATTCCTCTTTTGGGTTTTTCACATATGCAATTTTGTACTCGAAAGCTCACCAGGAATTATCAGGTTTTGAGAACCTTGTCAATTTTAACATTGTAAAAAAACAACTTATCTATATGTAAATTGTATCTTAATTATTTTTTTTTAAATCCTGTTTATTATTCTTTAACATCTTTTCCCACATTGATTACCGTATTTGCATTGGACTATTAATATTAATTTACAATCCATATTATTGAAAGCTGTAGAATTTGTTTTATTACTATTTCTGAAGTTTCTTGTTTCATTTATTATTCATTGCAATCGATTTATAAGTATTTCCAATTCGTTTTTCAAAGATTAATTCCCACGACAGTTTCTATTTATGTTATTCAGAAAACGAATATTGTTAGCTCACCTTGCTATTAGAAAAGTTATGGACATGCATAACATTTCCTCTGAAATTGAAACGTAACAAGGCATATCTAATATATGGAAGGAACTTTTAATTATATATATATAGAAATAACAGTGTATAGTAGCATAGAAGTGGAAAGAACATTTCGGCGTGTGGTGGTGGGGGTGTATGGGATGGGTGTAATTCTATAAGTCACATGCAATAGTCTCATAATTTATAGACTGCTATCAGTTTTGTCTTTAAAATAAATAGAAAGTGGGGAAAGTGTTGGGGCAAATCTACGCCCAACTGCGCCAAACTACTTGCAATATTTAGTTTGGTGAAAACACAAATTACTTTGTAAAACTTCACAGAATTTATGTAATCAAAGCAGTATCATCAGCAAAAAATTCTAAATATTTTTTTTTGTTTTTATTTTTTGTATCTTACTTCAGATACAGTCTCAAGTTAAAAGTAGATATATTTTTTTTGTATTTATTTTTTGTATCTTACTTCAGATACAGTCTCAAGTTAAAAGTAGATATATTTTTTTTGTATTTATTTTTTGTATCTTACTTCAGATACAGTCTCAAGTTAAAAGGAGATATATTTTTTCGGACATTAATAACTTTTTCATACCTTCATGTAGTTTTGCAAAACTTGAAAAGAAGTTTCTTCAAGATTAAGAAATAGAATCTGGTAAGATTTATTTTGTTTATATTTTCCCGTAATTAACTGAGAAATGAGTTTTAAGTTTTTGGCAGTCAACATAATAAATTTCATTGCACTTAGCGATCACAGTTGAGACAGAGATCCGTGTCAGGGGCGGATCAAACCATTTTACCATTTTAAAAAGGGGTCCAACCACATGTCCCTATTCAAATGCATTGATCGTCCAAAAAAACGGGGGTTCTATTTCTAACCCCCGGACCCCCCCTTTTGGATCCGCCACTGCGTGTGATCCTTTACTATTTATAAAAAGATGGAACTATAAAAATATGTAACACTATATAGTAGTGATACGGTTCTTCCATCGACTTTATGTGTAGAAACTACTTGACGGTTACTTTTCTGGATAAAGAAATGGGTATAGATGCTTGATCCAAAGATATTTGATGTTTGAAAATCTATAAAGTATCATTCGAAAGGCTGTTTCCTTTATAAGTTGTAGGTTTTTATCTGTTTTGATTGGCAATTGTACAAGTAGAGCGTGAATTGGTAGTTATGTATCTTATTCTGGAGCAGCCAGAAAGTTTTACAGAATACGATCAAATGATTAGAAATTTCATTTCCGTGACAGTACACATATAACTTGGAATAGAAGTGGGATTGCATGAATATTTGTGTGTGTGTGTGTGTGTGTGTGTGTAAGCAGCCAAAAGATACTAAATATAAAAGTATTTTAGCTATTTTAAGGATATTACTTGACATGCAACGAAAATGGTATGCGAAATAGATATAACGCAAATAGTAAATATTCTCATTTTTTTATACATATGTATTTTGATAAAGCAAATTATCCAACTACATTATATTGTATAATATTGTTTTCCGGGTTTTTTTTTTTGCTGTTTTTTTATTACTAGTAAAAAGGTACAATATGTAAAAAAAGAAGATGTGGTATGATTGCCAATGAGACAACTGTCCACAAGAAACCAAAAATGACACAGACATTAATAACTATAGGTTATCGTACGGCCTTCAACAATGAGCAAAGTCCATGCCGCATAGTCAGTTCTAAAAGGCCCCGATAAGATAAAACAATTCAAACGAGAAAACTAACAGCCTTATTATATATGAAAAAAAAAATGAACGAAAACAAATATGTAACACATAAACAAACGACAACCACTGAATTACAGGCTCCTGACTTGGGACAGGCACATACATAAATAATGTGGCGGGGTTAAACATGTTAGCGGGATCCCAACCCTCCCCTAACCTGGGACAGTGGTATAACAGTACAACATAAGAACGAACTGTAAGAATCAGTTGAAAAAGGCTTAACTCATCAGATGGACAAAAATACAAGTGGACGTGGGCGGGTACTTTTATATCCCGACACAAAAAGACACAACAAACAGATCTGAGAGTACTCGCAGTTATCTGACAGCTAGTTCAAAGCCACTAACAACTAATAAAAAAATCATTCATCTCAAGTCAAGATAAAAACTAATGCCTTTTTATATAGTGCAATTTCAAGTCAAATTGCCACTATAAAATAATAAGAAACAAATATGAAAGTTTTCTGCTATTCTAGTGAGAAAATAATGAAACGTATGTACAATCATACGCATGCAGATTTTTTAAATAATAATTATAGCGCCCAGAATATACGATATATTAATAAAAATTGAAGATTCGCTAAACTGAAAACAATCAGGATGCAATATGATTAATGGTATTTAAAATCTGATATTGATACATAGTAGCGCGATTAATGGTTTTCCAATAGTTAAACAGCCCTACCGATTTTTCTACCAATAATTACTATTGACATCTTCTAGTGGTGGCTATCCACCTACCTTTTCCCGTCCGGATATGGACAAAAGTTTTTGTCACACTGTTATTTTATTATAAATAATTATTCCAATCAATATTTCTGTTCTTTCAGCAAGGACAGTTATCATCAGTGTTGTGTTGTATTCGTTGGATAGAGTTTGGATTATAGCAGAGCAGTTGACAGTCTTGAAAATAGGGAATTGATCGTATCGTCTGCTGTTTCAAAATCAGGAAAATCTTTTGCTTCAACCAGAATTAATGATAATATCCGTTAAACGCTTATTGAAATCGGTGAATGAAACACGATTGGAATAATTTAAATGCAAGGCATATAATGTCATAGTGATAAGAGAGTTTCAAATAGAAATATGACGTCCACAAAAGCATCTGAAGATTCTTACATTCTCGGTAGGAGCCAGGTAAGTTTTTTTTTTTTAAATCTGACCAATTTATAAATGAAAGTTGATTTTTTTATACTATAAATCTTTTTATCCTGTATTTAGCAAAAGACCGAACAAATAGCAGGTTAACAATCATTTATTTGCTCAATTCGTTTCTCACTCTGCAAGTGGAGCAGACTCTGGCACTACTACCCTTCCGCAGCACTCGAGATCTAACTAGAGTTTGGTAGGCTTTGTGTTGCTCAGTCTTTAGTTTTCTTTGTAGTGCTTTCGTGTTGTTTACTACGGGAGTATTAAATTTGCAATAATATCCGAGTTGTTGCTCTATACTGATGTTCTTACTGTATCTTTGAGAAATAAAAGCACAATGATTTAGTGTTATTAATTGATACAAAACACATTTTATTTTTTCATTGTTTTGCCTCTATATACTTATTGAACAATATGGACAGAAAGAAGTTATTTTTTAGATTTTTATTCTTTATCTGAAAATTACACTTTAGTGATATATCCAGTGGCAAATATTTCACGCATGTTTAGGATGGATTGATAGAAAATGTAGGTCCTTCAGTAAGAGTAGACAGGATTGAAAGTCGCTAAATTTTAAATACCACTGAAAATGGTGTTATCCAAGAAACGGACCAACATTTAGCCTAGTAAAAGGTCACATATGGAACCCTACTCTGTACCAATGTATCTTGTCATACTTTGAATGACAAAATTATTTTATTAATAATTCTGTTACTGTTAAGTCTGTTTTTGTGATAAACATTTGATGTCATACTTTGAACCACACTATTATTTTATTTACTATTATTACTTAAATTTACTGTTAAGTCTGTTTTTTGTTATATCTATTTTACGTGACTGTATTAATGTATCCCGTCATACTTTGAATGACAAAATTATTTTATCTCTACCTGTGCGAATTTCAAACACGCAATTTTACACCAGAACTTAAAACCTGCCATCCTTTATGGGTGCATTTTACATAGATAAATCGTACAATATAAGCAAAATGAGGATGTTAATTTTGATGCATGCCTTTTTATGCTTCTTCGTTACATTTGTTGTTTTTATAGTGATTAAGATGACAACACAATGTTGACTGCTGTACCCCTATTTTTGACATTTTTACCTATTGTGTATGTGTGCTTTGTTCACACATCGGTGACAATATAATGGAATTTGATGCGACTGTTATACAAGTGAGAGATTTAGCTAGCTATAAAACCAGGTTCAATCCACCATTTTCTACATAAGAAAATGCCTGTACCAAGTCAGGAATATGACAGTTGTTATTCATTCGTTTGATGTTTTTGAACTTTTGATTTTGCCATTTATTTAGGGACTTTCCTTGGAGTTCAGTATTTTTGTGATTTTACATTTTACCCTAAAGAGTGGTTATAGGGTGTCGTTGACGAGCACAGAACATGGCAATCCGGGTAGAGGAAGATACAGCGATGATCTTAATTCTACACCTCAGTCAAACCTTTGTATACTAAAGTGACCTTCAAGATAACTTTATGACAAGTTTGAAATGTCCTACACTGGAGTTGACTGTTTAGACCTTGTGCATACTTATCTGCATTGAAGTTCAGTTGAAATATGTATCACACATTTGTTGCAAATTGACTGTCAAGAATTTGTCAGTTTAACGTGCTTAATACAAAAAATCGAACATCATGAAAGATTCATTCCGAGTCACCTTCACAATTTCAATTGTTTATAAATTGTGATAGAGAAGAATCTGTTGATTAAATTCTCGTTATCTAATTGCTTCCAGAAGCTCAATACCATCAAGTAAACCGTATCAAGCCAATCGTTGAGAATGAGATTGGATAAATGTATCACTGAAATGAAGTTATTTGATGAAGCGCAATAAATCGGAGACAATTCGATAAGACTACTAGCTCATATTTCGTTTCAATTTGTTTAAATTTAAATGTCAACTTAAACTTTTCTTTTTCCAATTGTATAATAGTGTTGGCATTCAGAATCTCTTGATCAATGATTTGTAAACAAAAATTACATGTTTTATGGTTAACCAATAGATGAGAGAGCGGAAGTCGAGAAAAATTGTGCTGGTTTTAAATTTGTATTCTAGAAGAGAAAAATAACAAGAAAAGACTGGGGAAATCAACGTTCGTGGAAAATGCTATTGCAAACATATTGTATTGAATCAAATTATCTTACGGCATTGATATTGTACAACAGCCAGCGTAGATTTGATTAACATCATATTGATACAATACATTACTAATTGTAGTCCCTGCAGTGCTCATTTTAAAAACGAATGACAACGCTGTATTATTTGTAGTAGCCCACTTAGACAATGAATGCTGCACCAATAAAATGTTTGATCACAATTAACATCAAAAGTCATATAGACGTGAAGAAATTAACTACCTTCTTTCTCTAAGTTATAAATGCTAATTTGGGAGGAGAAATTAAAAATAAATACCTAAAATAGAACTGAACTATGAAATAGCTGTATAGTTGATACTAGTAGAACAAAATTATCAGTAAAACAAAACAATAATTAACAATATCGAATGAAAAAGGAATGAACGCATTTACGGTAGCCAGTTTAAACTGCTTTAACATCTAATAATGATCGGGTTTTCTATACATTAGTCAGGATCGAACCTGTTGTCCAGTGGTCGTTGTTTGTTGATGTAGTTCAAAAGTTGTACTCCTTTTCTCGATTTTTTTTCTATAGATTAGACCGTTGGTTTTCCTGTTTATGTTTTTTCTACTATTCGTGTTGGCGCCCTTTATAGCTTGCTAATCGGTGTGAAAAGTAAAATTACAAAAATACTGAAATGCGAGGAAAACTCAAAACGGAAAGCCCCTTATCAAATGGCAAAATCAAATGATAAAACACATCAAACGAATGGACAACTGTCATATTCCTTACTTGGTACAGGCATTTTCAAATGTAGAAAATGGTGGATTGAACCTGGTTTTATAGCCATGGCTCCGTGTAGAAGGCCTTACTTTGGCCTCTTATTGTTACCTTTTACACATTTAGACTTTTAAAGAGTGTTGTCTCATTGGCACTCATACCAAATCTTCTTATCTCTATTGCTATCGTAAAACATCAGCCTCTATATCAACCTGTATGTCGCTGCTAAGTTTTGCTCACTTCTCAAATCTGTGATGCGCAAATTACGAAGTCACTGAGCAGAGTGATATATAGGCGAAGAGAAGGACGATACAAAGAATGACTTCCTATTCAGTGATATTGGCAACTGTTCTCCAGATTAGAATTTAGACAGCATTCCTATGCCCAGGAATAAAACGTGACCACACTTTAAATACAGGGAGAAACACATAGGCAGCATATAGTCTTATTCCAAACTATAGATAATTGAATAAGTCATACTCACAAAATTAAATGAATATACTAACCCATTGGGCAAAATAAACAAAAAGATTTAAAGAAAAACTCTGAAAACTCCTTAGCTTTATAAATAAACTGATTATGTTGAAAATTTACACTGTTTTTGTTGATAGAATCATATTTCGTAATAGACATTTTTTTGTATTTTTACGATTACACTGAAGAACATTTAATATGGCTAATACCTGCAAACAAATGGTATAAACAAACGGGCCGAAACAAACATGATGTATAAACTAGTTACAACATTATGTCTTATAGTGAAAGTATACAATAATAAAAATATCATTCTTTTTTTAGTGTAATATGTCTTTTGAAAGTTTTACCTACGATTATGTGAGTTAACTCATAACTATAGATCAGACATTTCCAATGTTTATGTGCATGTATTTGACATAGCATTTTATAATTCTGTGAAAAATAATAATTGGTTTGGTCTTGTCAACAGCTTTTTTAAAAAGCAGTAACGTTTAGATAATTGACTTTCAAGTTAATGTCTTGCAATCACGAAACATAGTTTTCGCATTAACGAGATACTCCACTGAGTTAAAATTATGATTATAATGCAGTTTTTTTGCATGGTTACCACATTTGAAAAAAATACCAAAAGTGGTTTAAAACAAGTTTTGGATGAGAACAAAGAACCGACTTTACAAAATAAATGTAAAAAAAATAGAAACAAGAAAACCAATGATTTAATGTACAAAACACCAAACGAAAACCAAATAAGAGATACAGTATATTTTATAACTAATGAAGGGCCCACAAGGGGCATATAGAAAATACATGTATAAGGAAAAAGAATATTTAATAACACATATACATAGAAACTAAATACACAGTTACAAATATGATATATATACAGCAACAATTACAGGCTCCTGATTTTACGAATTTTGTTTATCAAAAGTCTGTGATGACAAAACAATTGTTTCAAATCCCTAGCTGTGATCTGTCATCTCTTTCTTATTGAGTGCTTGAGAAATAATCAGATATTTGATCTTCAACAACAGCTGAGTAAAACTTCGTTAAAACATCCGTAGAAAAATCTACAATATCCGTTTATTGATTTCTGCCTACGAACAATTAGTAATACACGTAAAGTTTTTCTGATAATGAGACGAGGTCATGCAGAAAACAGTCTGGTGTATTGTTTTAAAATATTATGACATAATATGTCGCCGATGAATCAAACTGTCCTGTAGTACTTCGTCAGTGAGATCAACACAGCTTACAGTTACAGGGGCTGATATATTTATTTTGTCTTTAACGCAAAATGAGACAAATAAGTTTCTGCTCCAAAAAAAAAAAATAAAATAAAAAAAAAATAAAGATTTTGAAAAGAATAATTATTTATAAAAGGCCAAATAAAAATTAATTAGTAGATTTTCATCCAAATTTTTGAAAAAAATGGGGCGGGTGCAATTTTCAATTATTTTACATGCCCAACTTTTATTTTTGTTGCAAAAAGTGTAACTTGAAACAACAATATATCATATAAAGAGAAATAAAGATAAAGTAAGTATTTCATGTATAATGGTCACGATTTTAAAACTCAGAACTGTCAAGTAAATTTTAGACACAATTTAAAATGTTCAGAATATGTCAAGCCATACTTATAAAAAATAAGAATGTCAAGAATATGTCGAGAAATTTCAAGACAGTATTCAAATATCAAGAATTTGTCAAGAAATTTTAAGACAATATTCAGAATGTCGAGAATATGTCGAGTAAATTTAATACAAATTTAATATAAATGAGAATTTGTCAAGAAAAATTAAGACACAAGTCATACTTTTGGAGAATGTCGAGTAAAAGTTCATGCAAATTAAGACAAAAACTGGTCTTTTCAGACTTTTAGACTTTTGTAGTGGTGGGAGGATTTTATTTTTTACATTTTATTTTATATGAAACCCTCGTCACGAGTTAATCATACCGCGGGATATATGCTAGTGGAAAACAAGCTTGTATAATGTATATACATGCTGTATACGGAATCCTACACTATTTTTTAAACCTTTGAGAGTTTAAAAAATAGTGTATGATATTTATATTTTACTAATGATATAATGGTTCATGTAACCAGTGTATTTGTTTTTCTAAGACTTAATCGTACATTTTGATTTTTTCCCAGTTACTAGAACTAATTGCATATTGT
The DNA here is from genome assembly GCF_965363235.1 of Mytilus galloprovincialis. Taxonomy (NCBI): domain Eukaryota; kingdom Metazoa; phylum Mollusca; class Bivalvia; order Mytilida; family Mytilidae; genus Mytilus; species Mytilus galloprovincialis. The sequence goes on along the minus strand of NC_134839.1, from coordinate 112,917,631 downwards.
TAAAAGGATTCTTATAATTTCTGATATTAGTTGAATTTGAATGGCATCGCTTTGGAAAGACCTAATTGAATATTATATTAGTAATAATTGATTTAAATAGATCTCATGGTAAAATTGAGGATGGAAATGATACTGTATTATTCATTACGTTTAATACCCTGGGATAACTAGCTTTGGAATTATTATTGTAATATTATTGTTTAACACATTTTTTCATAGGCACGTTGAACAAATATGGAGGACATTGACATCACTGTATGTATAATGGTGAATTCAACTCTTTTTTTTGGCAAAATTGAGCATCGCTACTTGTAATGCCATTGATATTTGTAATGTCATCGATACATGTAATGCCATCGATACTTGTAATGCCATCAATCTTTGTAATGCCATCGATACTTGTAATGCCATCAATCTTTGTAATGCCATCAATACTTGTAATGTCATATCGATACTTGTAATGTCATCGATACTAAAACGTTGATCCTGCATCCCTTGTATTTACTAGGCTCTTCCTAGTTTGTTCTTCTATTGAAATAATAGCTGACCTTATATGATTTAATACAATCTTACACTGTGTCCTTTTCTTTTTAATTAATTTACTTACTAGAAGCAAAGCTTAAAAGAATCAATATATACCCACATGTGTAGCATTTCACATTATAAACTTTATTATTCTAATTCAAGCATATATTTCTTTTAAATAGTGTTAACTCTTCAATTCTTACCGGAGGGTTAGCTTACAAGAACCAATCGTTGCCGGCTATTTCTCTTTAATTTCAATTCAGTCATATATATTTTTTAAATAAAGTTTAAAAAAATGAATACATGCATATGCAATGAAATTGTCCAAACGATTTTGAACGTCTAGTTTAATTTACTTGTTAGGGGATAGACCTTAAAGGTAAGATAGATGATGATATTATAGCCAATCAAACTAAAAAAAGTACAGTACACTTTCTGGATAGCAGAAGTACATTTAAGTTTTAGAAATAGTTATCTGAATTGCATTCGGAAGTACGAACCATGTTTCTCGTTGAAGAATGGTTAGTGCAAGCCTTTTGTGTATTTGTAAAAGAAACATAAACGTGTAGGATTATAATTACAAGAAATAAAAATAAACGTGTAGGATAGGTGTATCTGTTATCTGCACTTTTAGAAACATTTGAACAACAGATACAGGGCAAAATGTCTGACAACTCAATATGTGACTTTGTTTCATAGTATAATTATCCATCCAACAGTCCAGCTGCTCTTCACAACTTACCTACCGTTAGCATTGTTCTTGATTAAACATTGCATATTTAAGTAAATAGATATGAAAGCATACAATTACCATTTAATCATAGATATCGAAGCATGTAATAACAGCTTAATCTTATATATCAGATCATGCAATAGTTCCTCAATCTTTGATATCAACACAAGAGATCGCTGCCCAAACTTAGATATCAACAAAACCAGTCACTACTTAATCTAAGATATCGGCATGTAATTCAGTAATTCTGTAATTCAGTGGTTGTCGTTTGTTTATGTGTTACATATTTGTTTTTCGTTCATTTTTTTATATGAATAAGGCCGTTAGTTTTCTCGTTTGAATTGTTTTACATTGTCATTTCGGGGCCTTTTATAGCTGACTATGCGGCATGGGCTTTGTTCATTGTTGAAGGCCGTACGGTTACCTATAGTTGTTAATTTCTGTGTCATTTTGGTCTCTTATGGAGAGTTGTCTCATTGGCAATCATACCACATCTTCTTTTTTATATGTACAATAACTTTTTAATCTAAGATATCGGCATGTACAATAACTACTTAATCTAAGATATCGCCATGTACCATAACTACTTAATCTACGATATCGGCATGTACAATAACTACTTAATCTAAGATATCGACAAGTACAATAGATATCGGCATGTACAATAACTACTTAATCTAAGATATCGGCATGTACAATAACTACTTAATCTAAGATATCGGCATGTACAATAACTACTTAATCTAAGATATCGGCATGTACAATAACTACTTAATCTAAGATATCGGCATGTACAATAACTACTTAATCTAAGATATCGGCATGTACAATAACTACTTAATTGTTATAGACACAGTCGATGATCTCGGATGAATTATACGTTAATAATGTCAATTTCTTGTTATAGACACAGTCCACGTTTTCGGAAACCAGTAGTATTGGGGATACAAAGCAACTGGTTACAGATGAAGGTGACAAAAATGGCCAAGAACAAAGCAGTATGCCGATGACAAGTATCAACATGATCAATTCAATTGTTGGATCAGGCGTTATAGGTATGTACAGACAACAATGTTTTAATATGCAAAATTACCGAGCCTCAAGAATGCTCAAAACGGAAAGGCCTTTGTCAAATAGCAAAATCAAAGGCTCAAACACACCAAACGAATGAAAAACAACTACATGTATCATATTTCTGAAGTTGTACAGTATTTCTTTATGTAGAGCATTGTCGATTGAACCTGATTTTATATTTAGCTAAACCTCAAGAAATTATTTGACTTGCGTTAAAAGAAAATCAATTAGCACTGCGAACCTGTTCAAAGACAACAAAAGTTTTGCTCTACCTAGCTAATGCAAGCTCCTAATCTCTTATTCTGATCGACCCACATTGAAGGACAAGTACTTTAAACATCCTTGGCTGTCAAATATTGGGCTTTTGGGTGTTCCTGATGACAGTAAATCAAGAATAATATTGAATCATTTTACACCATGCACAACGAATTTTTAACGATTGTATTTGAAACATTTTATACACCGAAATATAACATATCACTTGCTATTTATATAAAAAATAACCAAGCAAGGGTGCAACCTAAATAACGGCAAAAGTAAATTGTACCTTTGTTCAATAGTCATAAATCGATTAAGCGAAAACAATGTCGGGTTTCAAAAACCGAGGGAAACACATTAACTATAGGAAGTAAAAACTGAAATAACAAAAACATTGAACTGCAAGAATAACAAACGCCCACATACGTCATCCCAACGACCTGCATAGAAACAAAAACTATGATTCAGCATGATGTTTGTCGTTATTTAACAATTACTATTTGATGTATTAATTAAGTTGGTACATTGCGACGGTCCTTTGATAATGCATTCGATCTTTACCTTCAAAGTATTAGTTGTTATTTCAGATCGGTGGAATATTTCTAGATTTGTTTCATACATACAATAATTAAGGAGTTCCTTGTTATTCTAACTTAACATATAATAATACTACAAAGAAGACCCGACAATGACTTCAAAATAAGCCTCGGAATACATTTAGACGATTAAGATTTTATAGTGTCGTGTTTCTTGTATTTCATTTGCTTTTTACATCATATGCAATTTATTGAGTCAGTAAGTTGGTTGATAAATCTACTTTACCGTTTCCGTATTTCCTGTAGCGTAAGATGCCGGAAATCGAATGGGTCTGACTTCTTAGATAAAGACGAGTTACAGCGGGATTATCTACAGCATTGCTATCAATCAAAGTCGTAAATAAAAGCCTTTTATTTATGTTTGTTATGGGTCAGTTTGTCTGAAATTGTTAATAATTATCAAATCCTTTATTTGAATCACCCGGGTTCAGAAATAATATTAGATATTTCATAGCTGATATCTGTGACATTAAAATGACAGTTTAAAGTCATGTATATACATATCTAACATCTCACATACTGATAGCAAAAAAAAACAAAGAGAAAACAATAATGATAAATGTTTACAAACCTGAATATTCTTGTCAAAAGTTTTTACCAGACAATGAAAAATTTAAAGATCAAGTAATTGAATAAATTATTTAAAGTAGAAATATTGCAAGATTCTATAAAGTCAAAATAGCCTATCTAAATAGTATAGTTTTTGCAAAAATGTAGTCCTTTTAATGCGGTATTTACTCAGAGGCGGATTTAGGAGGGGGGGGGGCATGCGGCCCGCCCCCCTTTTTGGGAAAAAAATTGGTTGCTTATATAGGGAATCACTGAAGCGTGACTGGAGCGGGCCCCCTCTTAGGTCAGTCAGTGGGCCCCACTTATGAAAATTTCTGGATCCACCACTGTTACTCGCTGTGAAGACACATTGATGGTCTTCGGCTGTATTCTGCTCTTTTGTTGGGTTAATTGTTGTCTCTTTGACACATCAGGGGCGGATGCAGGAATTTTCGAAAGGGGGGGTGCTAACCCAGGGCACCCAGGGCAAAGGGGGGTGCAAAACATATGTCCCGATACAAATGCATTGATCGGCAAAAATAAAGGGGGGGTGCGCACCCCCGGAACCCCCCCCCCCCCCCCCTGGATCCGCCACTGCACATTCTCCATTTCCAGTCTCAATTTGATTAATAACGGGATATTGTTTACATTTACAGATAGACTACTCCACAATGTCACATGTTCAAGAATTCATAGTCAAATTGTATCTCTATACAACTACTGGCTTTTGATTAAGTCGAACGTTGTAGCGTAAAATACTATATTATCTCCTTGGTGAAATAAATAGCATCGCGTTCAGATTACGTCATTTAATTGTTAACTGTAATTTACACAAAGGTTCAAATCTATCATATTACACATGAAGATAAATACAAATTAAAACTAAGAGAAATGTCAATCTGACCTTTTCATACCAATGTAAAAGTATTTAAAAAATCATCAAGATAAAATGCAAATAAAAACTGAGGGAATCACATAACACACTACTTAATGTCAATCTGATCTTTCCATATAAAGGTTACACTGCTTAAGGTTTATGCTCTTATATTATATTAGATTATGGATTGTGTGCCCGAGCGAGAACTTCTCTATCTTTGACACATTCCCCATTTCCTTTCTCAATTTTATTTTTTACACAGTTTGTTTCTAGTGCCGTGTGGAGACAGTAGAGTGCCTCCCCGTGCTTAAGGTTTATGCTCTTATATTATACTAGATTATGGAGTGTGTGTCCGAGCGAGAACTTCTCTATCTTTGACACAATCCCCATTTCCTTTCTCAATTTTATTTTTTTACAGAGTTTCTCTTTAGTGCCGTGTGGAGACAGTAGAGTGCCTCCCCGTGCTTAAGGTTTATGCTCTTATATTATACTAGATTATGGAGTGTGTGTCCGAGCGAGAACTTCACTATCTTTGGCACATTCCCCATTTCCTTTCTCAATTTTATTTTTTACAGAGTTTGTCTTTTGTGCCGTGTGGAGACAGTAGAGCGCCTCCCCGTGCTTAAGGTTTTTTTGCTTATCCTCTTCGCTCCGGTCTGAGCATAAGGTCAACACAAGTCCTCGCCACTCTGGTCGGTTCTTTGCCATTGTTTCTGCCTCTCCCCATGTCATCTTTAGGTCTTTTAATTCATTCTCTATTGTCCTCTACCATGTTGTTTTGGGGCGTCCTCTTGGTCTCTTTCCCTGTGGTGTCCATCTAAGGGCTGTTTTCGTTATGCTTGAGTTTTCCTTTCTCAAAACATGTCCAAGCCACCGGAAGCGCTTCTGTGTTATCTCGTCGATTATACAGGATGACTCTGTCATTTTTAGTAGGTTGGTGTTCGAGATGGTATTAGGCCAAAATATTCTGCAAATTTGTCGGAGGCATCTGTGATGAAATGAAGAAAGTGCGCTCATATCTGCTTTCGTAACTCTCTAACATTCACTTCCATACAAAAGAACAGGTTTTACGTTGCTGTTGTAGAATTTGATTTTTGTTTTTTCTGCTGTATTGTTTTGATCTCCAGATGTTCCTTAGTTTTTGAAATGGTGTTCTTGGTTTTGCCAATCTGTTTTTGATGTCCTTCTGTGTAGAATCTTTAGTGCTGATAACTTTGCCCAAATAAATAAATTTATCAACTTTTTGAATTTCATTTCCATTAACCTCTAGTTTTCTTTGAGATGAGGTGTTTAATCTCATTTCCTTTGTTTTCTGTGTGTTGAGTTGGAGTCCGGTTTGGCTTGCGAAATGGCTGAGTCTGTTGGTCTTTTCTTGCATATGATCATGCCGAGATGATAATAAGGCAATATCATCTGCAAAATCCAGGTCTTCTAGTGTTGTAAACATAGACCATGTTATTCCTCTTTTCTCATCAATTGTGGTTTTCTCATTACCCAATCAATTGCAACTAGGAATAAGATAGGAGAGATGATGCATCTTTGTCTTTCCCCGGACTCGACTGCAAACCATTCTGTCTCTTTGTTGTCTAATAAGACAGAACAATCAAATTTTGTGTATAAGCTTTTAATGAGGGTCACTATCTTGTCTGGTACTCCGTATGATCTTAAAAAATTCCAGAGTGTATCTCTATGGACGCTGTCGGAGGCCTTCTTGAAGTCAATAAAGTTGACAAAGAGTGGTGTTTTCCATTCTATTGACTGTTCTACAATGTTTTTCATTGTAAAGATTTGATCTATGCATCCTTTGCCTTTTCTAAATCCTGCTTGTTCTTGTCTTAGGAGGCTATCTAGTTCTTTATCTATCCTATTGAGGAGTATACGACAGAAAACCTTACTAGGAATTGATAGTAGGGTGATGCCTCTCCAGTTGTCGCAATTTCCTAGATCACCTTTTTTGGGAAGCTTCACTATAAGACCTTTTGCCCAGTCTTTTGGGATGATGTCTTTCTCCCAGATAGTATTAAATAGACTGTGCATAGCATCTGTTGCAGTTACTAAGTCAGCCTTTAAAATTAAAAGTTCAGCTTGAATCCTATCTATGCCTTCAGCTTTACCGGTCTTCATGGATTTAATGGCTATTGTTATTTCTTCTTTAGATGGGGGGGGGGGGGGTTGATATTAATATCAAGTTAACATTGTTGTTGCATGCCTTCAAAAGAGGGACGAAAGATACCAAGGGGACAGTCAATCTCATAAATCTAAAACAAACTGACAACGCCATGGCTAAAAATGAAAAAAGACGAACAAACAACAGCACACATGACACAACATAGAAAACTATGAATAAACAACACGAACCCCCCAAAAAATTAGGGGTGATCTCAGGTGCTCCGGAAGGGTAAGCAGATCCTGCTCCACATGTGGCACCCGTCGTGTTGCTTATGTGATAACAAATATGGTAAATAGTCTAATTCGGTAGGTCACATTCATGAAAGGGAAGGGGATAGTAGTTACGACGTAAGGAACATATCCGATATCATTTGTGAAACGGTTATTCCATAACGGTAAACCAACTCGTGATGGCGTCCGTAAAATTTACGAAGGGATGATTTCAACTTTACCATTTGGAACTCTTGATTTAATAGCTTCCTTGTGAGCAGCAACCCTCTATCAAGAAAATCATGATAGGAAATGCAAGCACGGAAATATCGTATCAATTGGGAGATATATACCCCGTATGCAGGTGCTGCTGGAATGTTGCTACTTAAAAATGGAAAGTTAACAATTGGAAAGCTGAAATCATCTCTTTCGTCGTAAAGTTTTGTTTTCAACCGACCCTCATTGTCAATTTACATGTAAGTCAAGATATGAGGCCGACTTAACTGTATCTGTGGTATCCTTTATCTCTAGTTCGATGGGATAGATGCGTTACACATAGTCACCAAATTTTGAATTATTTAGTGAAAGAACATCATCTATATAACGGAAAGTAGAGTTAAAGGATATTGCTAACTTCTTATCTTTCTTCCTAAGAAGTTCCTGCATGAAGTCAGCCTCATAATAATAAAGAAACAAGTCGGCAAGTAGAGGGACACAGTTGGTTCCCATTGGAATGCCGACAGTCTGTTGAAAAACACGTCCTCCGAAAGTAACAAATATGTTGTCGATCAAGAATTCAAGCATCTTCATAATATCAGTTTCAGAGAATTTTTTGTTTGAATCAGATTGGTCCTTTACAAAGTAGGATTTATCCCTCCCTAAGACAAGATACTTGTATCTACGTTGGCCATTCTTTTTTATAAAGCAAAGCAATACCAACTCTTTCAATTTGTCTCTTAGTTTGGAATGTGGAATACTAGTGTAAAGAGTAGAAAAGTCAAATGTTTTAATACTGTTACAAGATGAAAGAGAGTTAGATTGTATGTACTGTGAAAGATCTTTGGAATTTTTAAGTATCCACATCTGATTCACGCCCCCTCTAGAACAGGCAGTTTCACAATAACTTTGAAGTCCGTCTTTGATTGCTGATAAAATGGATGTTAATAATTTAGAAAGAGGTTTCGTGGAGCACTTGGAAGACCCAGCAATATACCGTTGTTTGTAAGGACACTTATGTAGTTTAGGTATCCAATACAGTATGAAAGATCCAGTTCTTCATCTTTGGTTGAAATTCCAAAGGAACACAGAACAGACCTATGATTATCCAGCATTTCCTCTTTGGTAAGTGTCGTGAGGGTATATGTTGAGTTTCCAAGTGAATTGTCAATACCTAATTCGTTTATCAAGCAGTTAATGTAATGAGTTTTACACACAAAAACGATGTTGTTTGGGGCTTTATCTGCGGGGACAACAACATATTTGTCATGGAGGTAGGATAGGTGTTTTGCAACATTTGGGTCAAAATGTACTGTTGGTTCTGGTCTGTTCAGGACATTTTTGAAATGTTCTACCCATCGTTTGTACTTTTCATCATGAGTTGTTAACAATTTACCATTTTTGTTTTTAACTGGTGGTACTTGACTGGCTTTTCCACTAAGTTCCTTGGTTATTTTATATACCGAATTTAAATCACTTTTTTTTGCTGCCTTTTCTGCTTCTTCGGCACGTGTCTCAATGAAATTTCTTTTATCCTTTCTTGCTGATCTTTTCACCTCTTTATCCTTTTGGTTGTAATCTTTCTGCAGCTGTTCTTTTAGTCTAAGTGACTTGGTATTAAGGACTTTTTCTTTAAGCTTTCGACTTTCATCAATTATTGTCCAGGTGTCTTGTGTTAGCCATTGTTTATCATTCTTTCTACGAAATCCAATTGTTTTTTCAGCGGTCTCTTGGTAGACTTGTTTGATGTTATCCCACTTATTTTCTAGATCAATTTCTTCCATCTGACTGAGATCTTCTAATGCTTTAAACCTGTTCTTAAGTTCAATGCAAAATTTCTTTTTAACTTCTGCATCATAAAGTTGTTTTGTATCTATGATTTTTCTATTTGTTCTTTTCATACTTTCAGCCTTCTTCAATTTGAGTCGTATTTTTGCTATTATTAGATGATGGTCACTATTTACATCAGCTCCCCTATATGATCTTGTATCAAGAAGTGATCTTCTCCATTTGCCGTTTATTATAACATGGTCTATCTGATTTTTGTCCGTTGTTTGGTGAGTTCCATGTTATTTTGTGTATGTCTTTGTGTTTGAACAAGGTACCTCCAATAACAAGCCCATTTGTTGAGCAAAAGTCAGCTAGTCTTTCTCCATTTTCATTCATGATTCCAAGACTTCTCTGCCCAATGATCGTTCATGTTGGCTGTTATCATTAGCAACCTTGGCATTATGATCACCAATTATCAGAAGGACATCATGTTGAGGTGTTTTGACTATCTGTGTTTGTAAAGCTTCATAATAAGCGTCTTTCACTTCATCTTGTGCATCATTTGTGGGTGAGTAACATTGGATTATCGTGGTCTTTGCATAGGTGAAATTGAAGCGAGCTTTTATGAGTCTTTCATTTATTGGCTCCCATTCTATTAAGCTTTGAGCACTTTCTTTGTTCATGATAAGCCCAACTCCTTCTTTATATTGGTCTTCAGCTCTTCCAGAGAAGATGATGGTGTGGTTGCTTGAGACAGTTTTCCAAGATCCTGTCCATCTACACTCACTTATTCCCATGATGGCTATGTTGTAACTGTCCATCTCTTTAATGACTTGCGCCGTTTTTGATACCTGGTACATTGTTCTTACATTCCAGGTATCAACCTTTATGATTTTCTTTGGATCCATGAGGTTACGATTTCTGCTTAAGGCCTCCCTTTGCAGGCTTTCTCTTTGAGCATCCATATCGTTACTTGTATTTAAGTAACTCGTCTTCTCAATGTTTCCAGCTGTAATTTGATTTCTTGCGTTGATTTCTGTAATAATAGTCTTTTTACAAGATGAGATTATTAGCCTCATGCTTAACCCCCACCTAGGAGGACCAGGGGTTTTTCATCTAGGTTCCCGTCCTATAGATCAGTTGCCTACCATGGCTATCGAGTTGTGATCTACCCGGTTTAGTTAGAGTTTACTCTCATAGATGAGTTACCAACCAAGGTTAACGACCCTCATCTGGTCGACTATTTACCCATAGCTGGGGCAAAGTTGATGAGTGCTAGGGCATGTCCACACGCCGGTGGGCCTACACACTGCATCTCTGGTGTCCTTGCTACTCCGAGATCCTCTACAATTATGCCTAGGGTACTAGACCCTAGTTACCGTGTGCTGTCGCGTGGAGTCATTGCAGAAGTCTTGAATATTGCAGATGCTATATACTGGCAGAAAGACTTACTCACTCGGCTTTCTTTTTCACCTGCAAGCAGGCTAGCCAGCGGTGATAAAAAGCCTATGGCTCTACCACACTAGACGCATGCACAATCCTGTGGTACACGCTTAAGGTTTATGCTCTTATATTATACTAGATTATGGAGTGTCTGTCCGAGCGATAACTTCTCTATCTTTGACACATTCCCCATTTCCTTTCTCAGTTTTATCTTTTACAAAGTTTGTCTTTAGTGCCGTGTGGAGACAGTAGAGTGCCTCCCCGTGCTTAAGGTTTATGCTCTTATATTATACTAGATTATTGAGTGTGTGTCCGAGCGAGAACTTCTCTATCTTTGACACATTCCCCATTTCCTTTCTCAATTTTATTACAGTATTTAAAAAGTAAAATAATAAAAATACCGAACTCCAAGTAAAATCAAAATTGGAAAGTCTCCCAACAAACAGCAAAACCAAAGCTCAAACTCATCTAATGAATGGAAAACAACTGCCATACCCATGACTCGGCATTTCAAAATTCTCTGTATATTATAACTGGTAGGGTCTTTTAAACTTGTTCAGGAAAGTCTTTGTATAATCGACTGTAAAGATGATATCCAATGGTCAATACGAGACACAGTATTCATTAGTTCTACTCATCTGAGTTTGAATCTTTGTATCGGAGCGTAGTGAATTGCATGGCCACCAGGAATATTACACCCTACTAGTCTTTCTCAAAAACAAATCTCTTGATATATACATCAGAAACAGACTGTACATCGTAACATGTCTTTCTCACTCGGTAGTATTTATTAGCTACATCAATTACCCGATGAAAAGAAAATTATTTAAAGACAATTATCTTAATTTCCTGGATGTGGTCTATTGATGTGCATAAAATGATAAAAGATCAGAAAATTGATCAACCAACACCAGTTACAAATAGATGAAATATTAGGTTTGACGACTTAGTTAAAACAGCCGGAGAAGAGTCTACAATATCCGTTTATTGATTTTTGCCTACAAACAATTAGTAATACAAGTAAAATATTTCTGATAATGGGACGAGGTCACGCAGAACAGGTCTGGTGGATTGTTTTAAATCATTTCACCAATCGATACAATGACATAATATGTCTGTGATGGATCAAACTGTTCATCTAAAAAGAGCATTACAATATTCATCAACGAAATGATCAAATAGACCACATTCAATAAATTCATTTGAGACGTGTTCGTCTCCACTGACTGATAATAAAATTTATTGTCATGAACGTTTTAGAAAAATGTTAGTACTGTAAAATTTGGGTCCAATTTTATTGGAAAAGAAAATGTGCTCCTCGAAAAATTGCAATCACGAAATATAACTAAAGCTTTCATTGACGACTTGTCTTTTTCAGAAAAAAATATTTTAAACCTTTTGATCATATTCATGTTCAATTTATTTTTAAATAGTGATTTATCGATAAAGACTACTAGATATTCATGTTGTTTTGGTGCCAAAGTTGGTTTTGGCAGGATATCAAATTGGTCTCTCACAGAGACAAATGTTTTTAAATAGAATGTTATATGGCGGTCACACGACGGGTGCCACCTGTGGAGCAGGATCTGCCTACTCTTCCGGAGCACCTGAGATCACCCCTAGTTTTTGGTGGGGTTTGTGTTGTTTATTCTTTGGTTTTCTATGTTGTATCATGTGTACTATTGTTTGTCTGTTTGTCTTTTTCATTTTTATACGCCCGTCAAAATTTTGACGACAGGACGTATTATGGTATACAAATGTACTGTGTTCGTCCGTCTGTCTGTCCATCTGTCCGTCTGTCTGTCCGACGTAAACATGTCGCACCGTAACTTGAGAACGACTTATCCAAATTTCATGAAACTTAATATAGTTGTTTCTTATAATGGTCAAATGATCTGTATACCTTTTGGTGAAAATAAGATTTAAACTTTTTGAGTTACGGCACTTTACACACTTCTTAGTTATATTAATCTTTATATCTGTATACTTTTTGGTGATGATTCAAAATTTCATTTTTGAGATATTGAGTATTTTGTAAAAAAGGGGGAGGGTTTTTGACTATTGATGGTTATTGCATAAAACTTCCACACAAGACGTAGGGCGTATCATGCGCTCATGGCGCAGCTGTTTATTAGCCATGGCGTTGTCAGTGTATTTTCGATTTATGAGTTTGACTGTCCCTTTGGTATCTTTCGTTCCTCTTTTACAGTTAGAAAAGGGTATATAACTCATTTCTACATCCACAACGTCGAAGCTTCAAAAAAACTTCAATAAATCTTGACATTTATAACAAAATGCAAGGAGCCAGTTCAACTAAGCTTTTATAATTGAAAATATACTTATTCACCGGCATATGTTTTATGATTATTACTGTTCGCAATACTATTATGATTCAAATTGTCCTCTATGTCTTGTCCTGTATTGATTGTACACACGTATATCTATATTATTATCAAGTGTCATGTCCTTGAAGGATATTGTGATGCAAACTTCATCAATGTATTGACAACACTATATGATTGATTGTTGAAATATAAACTCAAAATACACACATTTTTTTATATTTATCAGGTCTTATTTACCAAGAACCAATTACACAAACAATATGTCATCTGTGTTTTTTAAGAGTGTTTTTCGTTGTCGTCGGTTATTCTCATTTACGATAGACATTTTTAATTAAGAGGAAGAAATATTAGATACGACTGAATTCCCTGGATGCCGATATAAATTTACAAGTGATATCGAAAAACAAGTGAAATAAATGGATAACTACTGTCATATTCAGATTAATATCAGACACTGTCAAATAAAGTAGTCTCCATTAGTAATTTCAATATAATATAGTATCTAATTCCATTGATCGTGTGACTATTGGATTATTTCAGCCTTGAATGTTTGATTCAATGTGGGACATACAATGGTGTGTACAAAAATAGCATGAAAGCAACTATAACAACTATGTGCGCAGGATTGTTTTGTTTATACACAGTTTTGATTTAGAAGAAAAACCGACGCGGAACATACACATAATTACACCAAATAACATACACAGTTCCATTTTAATATTTTGTCATGGTTAGATATAAACCCATCAACGATACCAGGATTGACGTTTTGTAATTGAACCAGAATACATAAAATATCACCCTTACAAATCAATCCCGTTTTTATCGATACGTTTGTGTTCGTGTGTGACGCACATATTATACTTTTATTGTTGTGTTCTCTGACTGTCATAAACTTTTTTCTTAAACTGTCCTGCACTAAGTCAGGACGATGGCAATTGTTATCCAAAAGTTCGTTTCGTTGCATGTTTTCGATTGTTTTTGTTGCAGTTCACTGTGTCTGCTGTTTCGTTTTGTTCCTCTTATAGTTGATGTGTTTCCCTAGGTTTTGGTTTGTGTCCCGGATTTGTTTTTCGCGTTATCAATTTATAAATACTGAGCAGCGATATACTATTACTCCTGTATTTATAAAAGAAAAGGTAGAGCGTAGTGAACAACGTCCCAAAACACACAAAGAAAGTTGTCTGATGAAAGAAGGTGGATGGAATTCTTAAGATGATTAATATTGAAAATAAGCTAAATAAACGAAAATCTGTATAATTTGAAAATTATGTATTAAGTCCAATATTGTTGACAGTCGATAATGTTCTTGATGTTAAAAAACCACATTGATATGCTTAGGGGTTTAACTGGTTTTTAACCTTAATGCTCAAATGCACAAAAAAGTGAAATCACAAAAATACTGAACTCCGAGTCAAATTAAAAACGGAAAGTCCGTTATTCAATGCCTAAACCAAAAGCTCACACACATCAAACGGAAGGATAACAACTCTTATATTCCTGACTTGGTAAGGCATTTCATAAGAAGAAAATGGTGGATTAAACCTGGTTTTACAGCTAGCTAAACCTTTCATTTGTATAATAGTCGGATAAAATTCCATTATATTGACAACGATGTGTGAATAAAACAAACAGACATTATAAGTAAAAATGTCACAAATAGGGGTACAGCATTCAACGTTGTGTTATTATCTTAATCACTAAAAAACACAAACACTTTTTAAAGAATGTGTATAAATCAAGATTATATATCAACCTTTAACATTTGCAGTCCAGTGTTATTGTATGATGAATTCCAAATTTCCATTTAATATGGTGGGGAAAAAACTAACAAAATATGATACTCAGACAGACATCATATCATTGCACGACCAAGATGCAAATCCCCTGAATTGATTCTGTTTTATATTTTGCAGGAATACCATATGCACTGAAGCAGTCAGGTTTTTTATTTGGAACATTTTTGCTGATTTTAGTTGCTGTTATCACAGGTAAGATAAACATTTTGTGTCATGAAGATTTATTGAAACTTTTAGGGTGTTAAGCAGGTAAAATGAGGCAGATAAAAGTTGAAATCACAACTAAAATAACCACAGGTTTTGTGTTGGAAATAAATCTTTAGAGGTGATTTGCTGTTATAACAGCTAGAGTGGTAAGAACTGATTAAAACTAAAACTTCATACTTTACAGAACAAATGGTTGTATCCGACAAAACTAATGTCAAGAAAAATAAAACCTGTCTTAATCTGATAATATATGACTTTATTGGTAGGATAAGATCTATAGATCACATTAATATTGGCGTTTCCTTTTATGTTCTGCTGTAAATGTCTTTGAATAAGGCTGTTAGACATAAACCTTATGTTTCATTGTGAGACAAAACCCATTGGTGTTATTGATTAGCTGACTAACTGATTCTAGTCATGATATCTTCGCGGTCATGTCTTATTCTTTCAGTACAACTTAGTTGTTTGTTATTTTCGTATTGTTTCTATAACAATAGAACTAGAATTAGAAAAGTGACTTAGAAACAATTTAGCCTTACAAGAAATATGTTCTGTTTTATAATCCTGGTACCTTTGATAACTTTTAATCATAAAATATGTATCTCTGTTGGATTCTTTTGTCAACAGGATACGCCACTAAACAAATTTTCTAAACGTATTTTATCATGAAAATAAGAAGATGTGACACGAATAATACAATTATCCATCAAAGACTAAAATTACTTAGATGTAAGCAACTATAGATCACCATACTGGCTTAGACAATGAACAAAAGCTATAACATAAATAATGCTTACATAACAAATGTGAAATAATTCAAACGAGAAAACCAACTAAGATCAAAGACGATCTGATAAATATCGAAACCAACATGCATGTCAAATAAATGGTAATCTTCATTGGATAGAAGAATTCAAAAACACCATATATTTTAGGTAACGTTATAATTTATAACCATACTCCCAAATGGTGACATTGTACTTTAAAAGAACGAGAATCTACTTTTGTTAAATGTCCGATCAGGACCATGATCTCAGATGTTTTGAAATGTTTAAGTCTTTCTTTCACATCGCACACCTGTTAAAATCTGTCGAGAAGTCAAATACGTTGTCAATGCATCATACATTAACTGATTGGTAAATGAACTTTGTTTCAAAATGAATGATGGTGTGTATACATGATTGTTGACATAATGTTTTCTTTGCTTTTTCCAGATTACTCTATTCTATTGTTAGTGCAAGGTGGCAGATTATCTAACACAGATACCTACCAAGTGAGTATACTTTTATAACATACTTTAATCTTGCGCTGATGTATTAACAGAACAGCAGAAACTATGCCGAAATTTCAGTATGCATCACAAACAAACTTAAAATCAGTAAAAGGATTCGATCATAACAAATAGTGTCGTTTGTATTCAAGACTTCACAGAAAGACAACTAGTGAACAATCATGGCATTACCATGAATAAGCCAAGATATCTTCTAAATATATGTAGTATCCTTCTATGTATTGATTATCGAAATACAAAAACGACCCGCCCAATACAGTTTCATCTCGGCTTCATGTAAGTGTCCAACAACTAATATTTTTGTCCCTTAAACTAGTGCTCTGGCTAATTTTAGAATTAAAGAACCCATTTTTAGTTTTATAAGAAATCTTATGAATAAATGGAAATATTTTTTCAAGTGGTCAAATCAAATTTACTCTTTTATATTAATAACCAGCTGATGTTCATATCAAATGACACTTTTGACTTTTCGACTCTCTACACTAAACTATATAACCTTATTAGTGCAATGTTGATAGCTGTACCCATATTTTAGATATTTTTACCTATTATGTCTGTTTATTTTGTTCACACATCGTTGTTATTATAATGGAATTTGATGCCACTTTCGTACAAGTGAAAGGTTTAGCTAGCTATAAAACCTACTTCAATCCACCATTTTTTTTTACATAAGAAAATGTCTTTACCAAGTCCGGAATATACATTTGTTATCCATTCTTTTCATGTATTTGAGCTTTTGATTTTACTATATGATTAGGGACTATTCCTTCTCAACATGTGGCACCCATCGGTTTGTTCATTCTTTTGATTGCCCCACATTTTTTAATACATGAAATTTTATAACTTACTACAAGGTATAAATTGTGTTCATTGTTAAAAGCCATGTAGTGATCTAAAGTTGGTTTATATCCTATGCATTTGATCAATGCTGGATATTTGAGTCATTGCCTATCATGCCACAGCATCAGTCTTTTTGTTTATACCCAGAAGACTACAACTGTATCCCTGGTATAGAACAAGATTTGAAACTTCTGTTGCACAATCACTGCGCCAGTTCATGTCTTTATCACCTCGTACACGCGCAGGTGTTTTGTTAAATAACTTTGTTTTATCAATTGTCACTTGTCGTCTGATGGATACTAGACTACATGCCAGGAAATCGGGATCCTTATAAGTGTATTGAACATTTCAAACAAAAATTATCAAAGTACAAAAGAAAATTACGGATTAGACCATAAATAGGAGAGATAATGTAAGATGTTTGAAGGAATTTGAGTAACGGTTCCGTGTTATTATGCGATAACATGTACCTTTTTTTTTCTCTAATGACTATAATGCAATTGCTCCATCATGATTTTTCTATTTTTAAAGACTGGTAGTAAAAACGTGAAAGTGCGCATCAAGTTAACCTATTTTTCAGCAAATAGCAAATTTGTATTGATTGTTTCATTTTATTCCTTTAATTATCGTAAAACAAATCTGAACTCACGAATTATTAGGTTTTATCTTCAATACCATATAATGACATTAACTGTAATTGATTGAATGCATTAATCAGTATCATTGTATGAAGTGCAATGTTCTTTGATTTGCGTTGGAACTTCATAGAATTCACAGTGCAAACAAAATCGTATAATGACACGAATAACCTGATGTCAACAAGTTGACAGTTATGAGTTGGTTGACCGCTGGAATAATTGTTTCACAAATGACAACAGATGTGTTCCAAAAATCTACAAAAATTGTATGTCGTTACTCAGCCTTGTTTTTTTAAATGTTGTGTAATCTTTTTTATTTTTATGCCGTTATTAGCTTGTTTTGAAAAAAACCGAACAAATCAAGAACCTCATCAATAGCCGTATATGGTTTGTCTACCTGGAGAATTTAGACGTTAATGGCAGATGTTTTATCATCCAGAGGACATGGGTTCATCCCTGGTCTTCAGTATTCTATGCAGTGTTTTAAGAATTTGTTCGTCTTTTTCATATAAAACGTTTTCATTATAGGAACTATTTCTTAAACAATTTATGAGCAAAATCGAAAATAAAACACTGTTTATTTGCATATTAATCTTACTATTTAAAAAAGTTGAAACATGTTTTGGTCGTAGATGGAAAATAACGTAATTATTACAAATGGAAAACCGCTGAAGTCCAACATTATTATATTCACTGATATACTACTATTATTCATCTTTTATATCATAATCTCATACATTGATATTCTCTGCCATTTGAAAACACTTGCAATTACTACATTGTATCATTTTTCATTCCGGACTTATTTGTTGTCTGAGCTGTAAGCATCGTATCCTCTAGGGAAATATTGAGTGTATAATACCAACAGGATTCCAATCAATTTGTATATATCATCAATTTGCTTTTCCCGTTTTATTCACATTAGTGTCAGTTTCTTATCACATGGATATATAGATTACCCTCATACTTCGCCTTACATCTAGTGTCAAATGATTTAGTTAACATGGAGATATATATTACCCCTATACACCGTCTACATCTAGTGTCAAGTGATTAAGTTAACATAAGAGACTTTTCGATCTACAGACATGTCTACCATTAATTGAGCCTTCCAGCCATTCACATTATCCAGTCAATTAATTAGCATTATACTGTATTACTTTTATATTATGGTTTTGGAAGGACAAGATGTGTTTTTATCGATAATCTGATAGGATTTTTATATCATTGATATTTGTTTAAGTTTTGTCACTATCCTAGACGTAGATTTGAATTCATCTCTTTTGGTTTTTTTTATATGTCGGTGTCTTGTTTGATTTAGACAATTTACTTTGTTTTAAGATTCAGTAAGGTTAAAATTGTAGAAGACATATTTCAGTTTTTTTTTATCATAATTTGTAAATCCAAAATGAATCAATGAGATTTGAACACCAATAAACTACAACTGACCCTTAACAACAATATCGTATTACAAAGCGTAGGAGTTTGTTCTATCTATGCAATACCTTTGTATGACCCTTCTCCGCAAAATCAATTTTGGGTATTTATGTAAAGAGATTAAACCAAATGATACTTGTCGATAGTTCTAAAGATTAAATTCCTGTTACTTCAAATCCTTTTCTTGCACAGTTGTTGACATTTAACCAACAGCTTGACATATTTTGAGGGACCATTAAAAGTATGATATTTATGCAATTTCTGATAGGAATGGTCTAAAGTGAAGTTAACGAGATCTTCTCAAAAACAATAGCATTAATCTATATTGGTAAAAGTATGAAATAGTATTTAGTTGGACAATATTAACTTTGAACTGTTTTATTACAGGATGTTGTTCTGGTGGCTTTTGGGAGACCTGGATTTTATTTGTTAACTGTCTTACAATTCCTTTATCCATTTATAGGTAACTAAAATGACTTGTTTGTATCTCGTTTGTTGTTTCTCAAACCATATTTATAAAAATAAAACTTTTCAAGCACACCAAAAACAAAATAGTAGATGAGCTGAAACCTGAAGGGATGAAATAATGTCTTAAAGTTTGCGATTAATCTCCCATGAGTCAGACATATTATATCTATATTCTCAAAATTTATGATATAACCAATGCTGGCACTGAGTATTTCAGGATTGTTGATGCTATAACAACACATGGAAAAGAAATGATCGAGTTTTTCTAGTTAACTAATGCTGGTTGAGACTACCAGTGTACCACACCAACATAATGTGTCGGATATTTTAAGAAAATAATCGACAGTGTGATGTCACGTGGTAGATACTGTAGGGTCTATCAGTACAAAAAGGAAACAAATCCACCGCCGGTTCTACAAGTTCCAAAACGCCTAATTATATTATGTTTAGACATAGAAAAAGCCACGTTTAATGATATCAAATCCAGTTAGTCAGCAAAGAAACTAAAAAATTTAATATTGTCATGTCAGTTGTTCCACATTTCGTGAAAAAGGGAAAAGTAAAAACACAAAAATACTGAACTCCGAGGAAAATTCAAAAAGGAAAATCAAAAATCAAAAGGCAAAATCAAAAGTCCAAACACATCAAACGAATGGATAACAACTGTCATATTCCTGACTTGGTACAGGCATTTTCTAATGTAGAAAATGTTGGATTGAACCTGGTTTTATAGCTAGCTAAACCTCTCACTTGTATGACAGTCGCATCAAATTCCATTACATTGTCAACGATGCATGAACAAAACAAACATACTCAAAGAGTAAAAATGTCTAAAATAGGGGTACAGCAGTCAAGGGAATTTGTCTTAAAGTACAATAGTTTACTATTACAAAAACATAGAAGTAATTATAGAATAATGCATGCGTTTTGTTTTTGTACATGTTAATTTGGAAGTAATATTTTTCCTGTTGTGTTTTCAGCTATGATAAGTTACCAGGTTATAATAGGAGATACCATAACAAAATGTTTTTTACGAGTAGGGGGAGGTAAATATGTTTACATTGTATACACTAAGAAATCTTGTTTACGTCTATTGAAGAAATATCAAATCAGAACTTCTATATTTCCCTGAAAATAAAATGATAGCCTTATTAGATTATTGTGACAGGCAGAGTATAATTGGATCATCTAAGACGGAATAATGTTAGTATAGATCGGATTTAATTTTCTAAAGGAAGTAATTGGTGAATATAGATCTAAATATAAGGAGATTTTGTATGATTTCCATTGAGACAGCTATCTATTAGAGTCCAAATTATACGGATATAGGCATAAATGAGCAACCATCGATCTTCAACAATAAGTAGAACCCAACCCGTAAAATATGTTATAAAAAGCCCCCAAAAAATAAAATTTAAATTCAAGAAAACAAGACAACTTACGGTATGATATATGGCTAAACAAATGATAATTGATAGAGTTTGTTATATAATTTAGATAAATGCATCCTTCTTTTGCAGATTTTCTTCTTGTCATTTTCTAGGAAGTTTTATGTACAAAAAATCTACATCAACAATTCTTACGATCAATTTTTAATCGTATCATATCATATTAATAGCATCTTTATTATAATATTATCCGTTGAAAAGTTGCTTGGAAACTAAGGTTCCTACTCATTCAGGAAAAGTTTAACTTAGCTATTTTCGTCATGTCATTTTTTGTTTAATTGGCTGCTAGCACTGCTGAGTATTTATACATCTCTAGCTTTTAAATGTTTGTGTATGAGCGTTCTTGGTGAAGATAAAATGAAAAACCATAACGACGAACAACATTTTAAAGCGTAAGTTGCATTATAATTAGTATTGCTCTATTTGTATTTACAGATTATCTCGCAGGCACAGTTCTAGTCAACAGGCACTTTTGTATATTTCTGACTACTTTAGTTGTAACGTTGCCATTATCCCTTTACAGAGATGTAGCCAAGCTCAGTAAGGTAAATAATACAGAATTCAGACATCACTTCTTCTTACATATGAACTATATATGGCCTTTTATAGCTTGCTGTTCAGTGTGAGCCAAGGCTCCGTGTTGAAGACCGTACTTTGACTTATAATGGTTTATCTCCACAAATTGTGACTTGAATGGAGAGTTGTTTTATTGTCACTCATACTACATCTTCTTATATCTATATCAATAGCGTTAATGGACTAATGATCTAATAATATCTCAAGTGAAATACATAACAGTTTGATTGGTGAAATGCATTTCTAGGAAACATCTTAAATTTTCTACAATATTTAAACAATTATTTACAAAATACTATGTCATTTAGAGTGGTATCATTTACATGTTTATGTTTTACTTTACTAGTATATGTTTGAAAATAAAATATACTTGATAAAAGACAAAATAGAATAAAACAGAAATAAACATAGAAAAACAAAAACAATGATTGTTATTTATCTGTATATAATCAGCCGAGTATATCCTTAACAACGTTATTTATCTGTATATAATCAGCAGAGTATGTCCTTAACAACTTTATTTATCTGTATATAATCAGCCGAGTATGTCCTTAACAACCCAACCTAATTTTGTACTATTATCTTATTAAGTGCTACAATTCAAGGACAACGGTTCCTAACTAAAACAGAAATAACTAAAAGTTAATTGAAACATTTTAAGCTAGTATGATCTTTTGTAGTTTTTAATTGTTGTAATAAGTTCTTTGTTGTGTATATTTGTTTAAGCAAAATTATTGGAAGTGTATAATTTATTGTTATCATTTCAGTGGGCGTTTGTAGCAATGATTTTAATTGTGTTCATAATCGTGTGTATTTGTATAAGGATTCCAGACTTTAGTGATGTGTAAGTATATTTCCTGCTATAATGTTAATCTTTGAAAGTTAAACTGCTATGGTAGTATTCATGTGGTTTAACTCACACATTAATAGTTGGTCCTGTATTGATTGGAACCATACCACCATACATATGAATGCTTCCTAATACAGAATGCTTGACAATTTTTAACTAAGACGTATTCCTTCTGGAGGGCATAATGTCGCTTGGTTTTGTAGAATGTTATAGTCTTTTGATTTTCATATCGGAAGATTTTCGTGGAAAAAGTGCATTCAGGATTCTACTTTGTCAAAATTCTCTCCCCATTACGCCAATTCATTTTCACAATCGTAGAAATGGAAGCCATTGTAGGGATGACGCGCTGCCAATTTTGCTCTTGAAAACCGATAAATTTATCCACATAGCACCATTACGATCCTGACATGTCAGTTGCATTTTAAAAGACACATGTATAAGCTAGCTAATGAGCATCAGTTAATGATCGTGTCTGCATTGCTTCAACTTAAAACTATTGTCTGATCGGTTGTCAGGTGGAATTTTCGAAAATTCATAAACATTTTAAACAATTCTAATTATATATTTCATGGAAGGGCAGTCTAGTTTTATTTAGTGGTTGAAGATTTTAAACCCTAGTTATCACACACAAAAAAATATAATTTTTCGAAGATATGCATTTACATCATCCAACTTGAAAGACTGTCGTCAAGTACTTTTAGTAAAAAAAATAGCTATTCGAACACACTTACTCTATTTTCTGATTCATTAGATACGTATTTCACTTGACCCATGTATTTCATCTTTTAGTACTGTAATTTTTTTATGTTATAAAGTCAACCTGAAGCTTTGAAATATAAAAATGATAGAATCTGAAGCGAGACGATGAATTGGTTGACCGTTATGGAATAACCGTTTCACAAATGATATCGGATAATATTCCTTACGTCGTAACTACAATCCCCTTCCCTTTCATGAATGTGACCTACCGAATTAGACTATTTACCGGATTTGTTATCACATAAACAACACGACGGGTGCCACATGTGCAGCAGGATCTGCTTACCCTTCCGGAGCACCTGAGATCACCCCTAGTTTTTTGGTGGGGTTCATGTTGTTTATTCTTTAGTTTTCTATGTTGTGTCATGTTTTTTTGAAAAAAAAACCTAAATATAAGAAAAAGAAAAAGAAACACAAAAATGTCTTTGACTCTGACTCAATGAGAAAGAATCTTATAAATTATGGAAAAATTTACTCTTCTAACCCGAAAGATCCAATGGTTAAAAATCATTATTACAAATTATATTGGGAATATAACAAATGCAGAAAAACCAAAAAGAAAGTTTTTAAGGCAGATATTTTAGAACAACTAAAAACTCTTCATGAGGACAATCCCAAACTATACTGGGGGTTGATTAATAAGTTACAGGAAAAAAATCATGATTCCTCAGTTAACAATATATCACCATCTGACTGGCTTCATCACTTTCAAGATTTAAATAAGGTTAATGATAATTTTTTAGATAGGGTTAAACATCTTGAGGAGAGTTTCGAATCTGCGGAGATATCCCCGAAATGTTTTAATGAATTAGATTTTATAATAACTGATAATGAAATTATCACTGCCATCTCAAAATTAAAGTGGAATAAATCCCCTGGGTTGGACAATATTACAAATAATATGATTAAATGCAGCCAAAGTATTTTTAACCGGATTTTTGTGACAAAAATGTCGGTTATTGATTAGGGGATGTACGGCGGGCGGCCGGGCGGCCGGGCTGTCGGGCGGGCGGCAATCAAATGTTGTCCGTGCATTAACTCATGAACCGTTCAACCAAAGCTTTTAAAATTTTAATATGTTATGACTGACAACTATACAAAGGTCAAGTTCAATAATGGCGATTTTGACTTTTACCGTTCAGGAGTTATGGTTCTTGAAAGATTGAAAAATGGAGTTTCCAGTCATGTCCGTGCATTTACGCATGAACTGTTCTACCAAAACTTCCCAAATTTTAATATGTTGTTACTAATGACAGAATGAAGGTCAAGTTCAATAATGACGAATTTGACTTTTACCGTTCAGGAGTTATGGTTCTTGAAAGATTGAAAAATGGAGTTTCCAGTCGTGTCCATGCATTTATGCATGAACTGTTCTACCAAAGCTTCCGAAATTTTAATATGCTGTTACTGATGGCAAAATGGAGGTCAAGTTCAATAATGACGATTTTGACTTTTACCGTTCAGGAGTTATGGTTCTTGAAAGATTGAAAAATGGTGTTTCCCGTCGTGTCCGTGCATTTTCTCATGAACCATTCAACCAAAGCTTTTGAAATTTTAATATGTTGTTACTGATGACAAAATAGAGGTCAAGTTCAATAATGACGATTTTGACTTTTACCGTTCAGGAGTTATGGTTCTTGAAAGATCGTAAAATGGCGTTTCCATTCACGTTGTTGCATTTACTCATGAACCATTCAATCTAAGCTTTTCAAATTTTAATATGTTGATACTGATGACAAAATGGAGGTCAAATTTGATATTGACGATTTTCACTTTCACCATTCATCAGTAATGGTTCTTGTGATATTGCCACGACACAAATAAATGTTAATAAATCCGGTTTGCTGTCGTTGTGACAGCCTCTTGTAGTTGGTTGCTTCAAAAAAATATTCAACTCTGGTTTGAGTAATGGCATTTATCCAGAAAAATGGGCAGAAGGATATATTGCACCCTTACATAAGGCTAATGATATTCTTGATCCTAATAACTATCGTGGTTTGACCATAACTAGTTCAATAGGAAAATTGTTTAATTCTATTTTAAATTCCCGACTTGACAAATTTCTAGTCGAACACAAAATAATTGATGGCTGCCAAATTGGCTTCACAAAGAAAGCTAGGACCTCTGACCACATGTTTGTAATCAAGACAATTATTGATAAATATTGTAATAACCCTGGTGGTAGACTATATGCCTGCTTTGTTGACTTCAAAAAGGCCTTTGATACTGTTATTCACACTGGAATCAAATTGAAACTACTAGATATTGGAGTGGGATCTTCTTTTTACAGCATCATTAAAAGCATGTATGAAGTAAGTAAATCATGTGTAAAAGTAAATGAAAACTTAACAAATTCCTTTTCAACGCACCTGGGGGTGAAACAAGGAGACAATCTTAGTCCAAACCTCTTCAAGATCTTTATTAATAATTTGACAAACTATTTAAAACACTCTGAAGACCCAGTTTCAATAAATGATCAAGATTTACACTGCCTTATGTATGCTGACGATATTGTTTTATTGTCAACATCTCCGAATGGTTTGCCAAAAAAATTGGACATTTTGCAAAATTACTGCAATGATTGGTGCTTAAGTGTGAATACACACAAAACAAAGGTTCTTATATTCAACGAGGCAGGTAGATTGATTAACAAATATGATTTTATGCTAAATGGTGTAAAACTAGAGTGTGTTAATTCATATAAGTATTTGGGTATACATTTTTGTGCATCTGGCTCCTTTACAGTAGCCCAGGATGAATTGTATAAAAAGGTACTAAAAGCCTATTTTAAGTTATCTAAAGAATTTTTATCCTTGCATCCTTCAGTCAAAACAAGCATGCATGTTTTTGATCATACCATCAAACCCATCCTATTATACAGCTGTGAGATATGGGGTGCCTTTAATCCAATGTCATCTAAATATAGAAATGGAATTTTTTCATTTGACCATATTTACTCTAAATTACCTGCTGAAAAACTTCATACTAAATTCTGTAAATTTATTCTTGGAGCTCCAAAAAAAGCACCAATTTTGCAGTATTAACGCAGTTGGGAAGACTACCAATATATTTTAACATGATTAAAGCAATGACTAAATACTATTACAGACTAGAAAAATCAGACACTAACTTTCCATTGTTATATAATGCATTTATAGAATCAAAGAAATTGTATGAGTCGAAGAAACCGTCCTGGTATATGTCATCTGAAAAACTTCTTTCACTGATTAATAATTATCAAATATCTTCAGACACGGCTAAACCAATTGACAACAGAAAACTAAGAAATGCCATGTTGAAAGATTGGGAAAAAAAATCTCAAAACTCACTCAGAAGGAAAACTATGCACATATGTTACCTTTAAATCAAATTTTGGTTGTGAAAAATATCTTAATATTATTAAAAAATTTGAAGATAGACGGAGTCTAACAAGATTTCGCATATCTGCTCACCATTTACTTATAGAGAGAGGTAGATATAGTAATACTCCCCGACACAATAGAATATGTAAGAGATGTTGTAGTAATGAGGTCGAAGATGAAACACATTTTCTTTTCAACTGTGATAGTTTATCGGACCAAAGGAAAGACATGATAACAATGATAAATAATTGGTGCAAGAATTTTAAAAATCTTGACCCTAACCAAAAACTGATATGGTTAATGAATAATGAAGATGAGAATTTATTATCAGAATTATGCATGTTCATTAAGAAATTTGAAAAGTTTTAATGGGATTTATCTCCCTCTACTACTTGTAATTTGAACTTTATATTTTCTCTATAGTGAATTCTAGAGCACCGTCCCTTGATGAATATTGCCCAGTAGCAATGTCAACCCTTGCTGCTGTGCATTAATCATAAGGAGAATCACTATTGGAGTAATCTCATGTATCTGTAGCTAGTTCTGAAGGACCTCCCCTTGATGACCTTTGCATTGTTGTGATGTAAAAGTTCCTCACTGCTGTGCACTGGTCATGAGGAGAACTACTGCAGAATGAGATACTATATTCCTAGTTCTATTTTTACTTTTCTTTTTTTTCCGTATTAATAAACTTTATATCATATTCTTTTAATATTAAATCGATCTCATTGCACTCAGTGCCTCTTACCTTAATTATATCCTACATTGCTCATATTATCAATTTATTATTTGTGTATTACTTATTGTGTATTTCACTAATGTTTATATAATCATTTTATTATGATGTTTTTTGTATCTTGCCCGACAAGGGCCCATGATTGGTTTAATAAAATAATGTCTAATGTGCTGTTGTTTGTTTGTCTTTTTCATTTTTAGCCATGGCGTTGTCAGTTTATTTTCGATTTATGAGTTTGACTGTCCCTTTGGTATCTTTTGTCCCCCTTTTATATTCTTGCTTTGTACGATATCAAGACAAAATATTCAACTCAAACACGCCCTTACATTAAAAGGTGCACTTGATTTTCTCTTTTCGATACAATTGTTACCCATTTTTTGGATTTTTTTCTTGAGTCACATAAAGGGAGGGCCGATACGAAAGTTACTGAACTAATAGATTATTATGTTTTCTGTCCGTGGTAAAAAAAAAAATAAAAATCGGAGGTTATGCATTTTCTACATCCAACTTGAAAGATACCCATGTCGTCGACTTGATATCTAATTGTTCTGCTTAACTATGTACTAGATAAATTGAAAACTTATGCAAATGGTGTTTTTAAAATAAAACACTTCGTAATCGAGAAGAAAATTGTCATTTTAGTTGTTTCTGTTAACTTTTAAAATTTTTGTCACTATAGTAAACATTACAGTAAGCATTTATCGCCTTCTCTAACAAAGAGCTTCGATTCTTTCAATCGGGTTTCCGCCTGAAATGTCAATGATACAGCTACTGAATTCAAAAAAACATAATAGACATTCAAAGTCATTATACGTTCTTTTTAAATATACAGACAAAGGTGTCGGAACAAGATATAAATCAACCTTAAAAGGGAGTGAATAAATTTGAATGAGATTTCAAAGATTTGGTACCAACACCAATTTTCTTAAAATGGCACATCAGTAGATGACGAATGATACTACACATGACATATTAAAAGGCTATAGAAAGGTTAACATTTAATGCTGCGGTATATTGAATAGCACAAACAAAGCTATAATAGAAATTTTATATCATATCAGTGAACGATTACCATTACAGATTTTATATCATATCAGTGAACGATTACCATTAAAGAACTACACCCATTGACATGAAACTATACTACCTACATTGTACACTTGTCTAGTCAGTGTTTGTGGGTGTTTGTTTGTGTATTTTTATTCATTTATGCGTTGGTTTTTATCTGTTTATCTATTTCTGTTACGGACTTTTATGTCTTCTGTTTCTTTGCCTGTATAACAGTGATAATTAGTTTTGGAACATAAGATATTTTATGTTCTCTTCCATCTTCCTGAGTAAAGTTTCATTTTGAATATTTTGAAAAATTCTAAATCATACTGCAACTTAAGTGTATGAACATATGGCATTAACACCGTTGTCCTAACAAATTGTTTAAAATCATTCAAAGAATAAATCAAAACTGAATATGATATTTGTTAATTCTGTGCAGTTTAGTTTAATATTTTTCAAATCGATCACCTTTTGGGGTTGATAAACTCACTATGCAAAGTTAGTATATATATTTATTGGTGCACTGTTTCTTAATTTAATGTATTGTTTCTGGTTATAGACGAGCTACTGCCGATGCCTGGACTCTTTTTGATTATAATTTTGCACAGTCAATAGGAATAATGACATTTGGTAAGTAAATATGCGTCAAGGATACTATGTGTATAATATGATACGTCAGACGCTGGTATTATCATCAGAAATAAGCAGTGGTAAATTGATAGCTCAGACGCGCGTAACACCATTAACTGTGGTGTTGGAATCGAACAATTGAAAAGCTAAATTTATGACCATGTGAAATGGCATAAAAAAAAATAAAGAATGTTATGTCAAATCTTCCTAACGCATTTTTTTGCTGTGTGTAGAAAAAAATAAAAAATACAAAAATACCAAACTCCGGGGAAAACTTAAAACTGAAAGTCACTAACCAAATGGCAAAATAAAAAGCTAAAATAAATCAAACAAATGGAAAACAACTGTCATAAACATGATTTGGTACAGGCATTTTTTATGTTGATCATTACTGTGTTGAACTGTTTTTACATGTTATGAAGAATAACTTTACAAAAAATGCTAAGCTCTAGTATATTCCATGTGAGCACCTTTATAAAGACTAGAGGAGTAATTACACCCTCTGTGAAATAGGTGGTGAAATGATTCACGTAGAAGTACTAGTTTTGAAGCTTTTGTTCAATTTATACACATTCTTACCTTACAATTTTAATTATATTTACAAAAGGAAAAAGAAAACATTATATATATATACATAAAGCAAACAGCACCACAGCAGCACACAATATCAAATAGATATCTAGTAATTATCAATCTGCTTTGGAGTAGAGTGCTTAACCAGCAGGCTTAACTTTAGATCACTGACAATAGTCAAGTTCCTATACAATACGTCAAATTATATATCACTGATAATCGTGAACAGTTGTCACACATATTTTACATTGACTATCATAGATGTTTTAGTGGTTTGTTCTTCTCTTTAAATAAGTAAACTAAACTCACCTTATGACGAATAGTAATTAATTAGAACATACGCTTATCCATTACTAGGATCATGATTTGTACAGAATGGAATCGTTGGGTTTACTTTTTTTTTATTTATTTAGATGAAAAAAAGTAAATGTTTTTAATGACATGTTGTTGAGTTTCCAGTTTAGCATGTTTTGATATGATCTGTATATACTCCTTTATGATGAATGACTGGAAACAGACTGGTGCCGGAGTCTCATTATTATATTCATAAAAACGGCTTCAAAGTAAAGATTATTAGACAGATCAAGCTTGGTGATTATAAAACTGCAAAGCATGCAAAAGATACAAGAAGACATACACATTCATGAATCGAAAAGGGGCATCAAAGTAAAACTTATTAGATAGATTTTAAACTTTGTGATTATAACACTGCAAAAGCGTGGTAAAAGATACAAAAAGACATACACAGTCATGAATCGAAAATAAACTGACAAAACATTGGCAAAAAAAAACCAGAAAAAAGACAAACAACATGGTAAAGTACACCTGCACTATAAACGCTTTTCTTTTACAGGATGTTAAGCATAAAAGATGAAGTAAACATACTGAATATTATCTGCTTACTAATTGAAATTTGTTTTTTGCAGCATATATGTGTCACCACAATACATTTCTGATACACCAGTCACTAGAGAATCCAACAGAAAAGAGATTTCAAATTGTGACACATTTTAGTTTTTTATTTTCTTTGTTAATTATGCTGTTGATTGGCGTTCTCGGCTATGTAACATTCACGGGATATACCCAAGGTAATTATGCTACTGCATTTTCATTATTATATCATTATTAGGAGATACGCAAGTTTAGTATGCTGGGTTTTATTTTTTTGCATTTTGAACTCTGTTTTATTTACAAAATATACCCTATTAATTATGCTGTCCATTTGCTATCTAAAATTATTAAAATAGTCCATGGTGAATTTGTATCTGATTGGTATATACTACGTTAGTTCGGCAACATACTTATAGATATGTTTGCTTGTTTTAAATGTTTTTAAAAATGCAGGTATGCACATATATTACAACTGTTTCTGTGTGTTGATTTGCTTGGTCTCTTCCTATCGATCTACGAAATTTGTAATTCAATAAACTTGTATGGTCTACATATTCCATTTTTGATATTAATCTAAAGCCAACTGATGCCTGATACAAAATTGTACATCAACCCTTCGTTAAACATTTAAAAGTACCCTTTTAGTCCTTTGGCTGTTTCAACCTCCATATATATCTGATAGATATGTTCAATGTTAATCAAAATATATGTACAAGGTCATTTTACATATTGATTTTTCTGATTTAGGTGATCTTTTGGAAAACTACTGCAAGACAGATGATTTAATGAATGTGGCTCGACTCAGTTTTGCTGTAACTATTATGCTGACATATCCACTAGAATGTTTTGTTGTTAGACATGTAAGTATTTACTTTCCCAGTACACAAGTATGGCTACTAGAATGCTTTGTTGTTCGACATCCTTGTGATTAGCTTTCCGTTACACGCAGTGTGCTCCTAGAGACTTTTGACACACAATTGTTAAGTTTTCCATTAAACAATGTATGTTGTTGTTGTTCAAAATGTATGTGTTTATTTTCCGTTATACAATGTACATCGATAATGTTTTATTGTTCAACATTTATATGTTTAGTTCCCTGTTACACAGTGTATGTCTTCATATGTTTGTTATTCGACATGTTCACGGAAAATAATTAAATTAAATTAGATTGGATTAAAAAATTACAGACAGTCTACCCTCTCGGTCTTAATGATAATATCATGGGAATTGGTAATTTATCAAGAACTGATTCTGTTAACATTTTGGATATAGTCTCTAAAACTGTTCGTAAAAATCCTTCTCATCAACGTAGAAAAAATCCCAATCGAAGAAAATTTCGGACCAACCATACAAATATTTCGGACCTAATTTCTATTTCAAGAAACAACGGCAGATATTATCTGTTAACCAAGCTCTGTTCTTTACCTATTAATAAATTCAATAAATTTTTAGAGGATAGTAACACAATTTCATATTGCAGTCCTAAGTATGATTAGTAATCAAAGGTACCAGGATTATAATTTAGTACGCCAGACGCGCGTTTCGTCTTCATAAGACTCATCAGTGACGCTCATATCAAAATATTAATAAAGCCAAACAAGTACAAAGTTGAAGAGCATTGAGGATCCAAAATTCCAAAAAGTTGTGCCAAATACGGCTAAGATAATCTATGCCTTTGATAAGAAAATCCTTATTTTTTCGAAAAATTAAAAGTTTTGTAACAGGAAATTTATTTAAATGACCACATTATTGATATTCATGTCAACACCGAAGTGTTGATTACTGGGCTGGTGATACCCTCGGGGACGAAACGTCCACCAGCAGTGGCATCGACCCAGTGGTGTAAATAGTTATCAAAGATACCAGTATTATAATTTAGTACGCCAGACGCGCGTTTCGTCTTCATAAGACTCACCAGTGACGCTCATATCAAAATATTAATAAAGCCAAACAAGTACAAAGTTGAAGAGCATTGAGGATCCAAAATTCCCAAAAGTTGTGCAAAATACGGCTAAGATAATCTATGCCTTTGATAAGAAAATCCTTATTTTTTCGAAAAATTAAAAGTTTTGTAACAGGAAATTTATTTAAATGACCACATTATTGATATTCATGTCAACACCGAAGTGTTGATTACTGGGCTGGTGATACCCTCGGGGACGAAACGTCCACCAGCAGTGGCATCGACCCAGTGGTGTAAATAGTTATCAAAGATACCAGTATTATAATTTAGTACGCCAGACGCGCGTTTCGTCTTCATAAGACTCACCAGTGACGCTCATATCAAAATATTAATAAAGCCAAACAAGTACAAAGTCGAAGAGCATTGAGGATCCAAAATTCCAAAAAGTTGTGCAAAATACGGCTAAGGTAATCTATGCCTGGAATAAAAAAATCTTATTTTTTCGAAAAATTAAAAGTTTTGTAACAGGAAATTTATTTAAATGACCACATTATTGATATTCATGTCAACACCGAAGTGTTGACTACTGGGCTGGTGATACCCTCGGGGACGAAACGTCCACCAGCAGTGGTATCGACCCAGTGGTGTAAATAGTTATCAAAGGTACCAAGATTATAATTTAGTACACCAGACGCGCGTTTCGTCTTCATAAGACTCATCAGTGACGCTCATATCAAAATATTAATAAAGCCAAACAAGTACAAGGTTGAAGAGCATTGAGGATATGAGATCGTTCAAATTATAATGGCATATTGTTATTCTAAACTGTTTCCCCAAATTGATCGCCCTGAAAATAATATAAAACATTTTATCAAAATAAAGTATGTCAATGAAGGTTTTGATTTTGTAAATATTGCCGGTATTTTTAACGACCATTCTGTTAAAGACAAAATTCCTGGATATTTTGATAATACTGAACTCCCTCTTATTTGTTATATTTACAAGAAATCTACCCGGAAATATCTGTTTAATTATAGCCAATTGTGTTAAGATGTAAACATCATTGACAATAAACCTATGTCATGTAATTGCAGTAATTGCGAATACATTTATGGCCCCATTTCTCATGTCATAACAGGAGACCTTAACATCGTTCGCGACCGAGAGTTAAAATCATTCCTCAGTAAAGGAGCTAAATACCGTCCCCCGTCAATTATAAATTGGAATGAGTGTCGTAATATCATCCACGACTCACTTCGTACCTACAGTTTGAAATGGGTAAAACGGGAAATAGCTAACAAAAAATCTTTTTAATTCAGTGCTCCGGAAGGGTAAGCAGATCCTGCTCCACATGTGGCACCCGTCGTGTTGCTTATGTGATAACAAATCCGGTAAATAGTTTAATTCGGTAGGTCACATTCATGAAAGGGAAGGGGATTGTAGTTATCCGATATCATTTGTGAAACGGTTATTCCATAACGGTCAACCAACTCGTGATGGCGTCTGTAAAATTTACGAAGGGATGATTTCAACTTCACCATTTGGAACTCTTGGTTTAATAGCTTCCTTGTGAGCAGCAACCCTCTATCAAGAAAATCATGATAGGAAATGCAAGCACGGGAATACATTATAAATTGGGAGAAATATACCTCGTATACAGGTGCTGCTGGAATGTTGCTACTTAGAAATGGAAAGTTCACAATTGGAAAGCTGAAATCATCTCTTTTGATAAATTGAATGCATATATTGGTGATTTTGAATTTGTTCAAATATAAAAAAGAAGATGTGGTATGATTGCCAATGAGACAACTATCCACAAAAGACCAAAATGACACAGACATTAACAACTGTAGGTCACCGTACGGCCTTCAACAATGAGCAAAGCCCATTCCGCATAGTCAGATATAAAAGGCCCCGATAAGACAATGTAAAACAATTCAAACGAGAAAACTAACGGCCTTATTTATGTAACAAAAATGAACAAAAAACAAATATGTAACACATTAACAAACGACAACCACTAATTACAGGCTCCTGACTTGGGACAGGCACATACATAAATAATGTGGCGGGGTTAAACATGTTAACGGGATCCCAACCCTCCCCCTAACCTGGGACAGTGGTATAACAGTACAACATAAGAACTATAAAAATCAGTTGAAAAAGGCTTAACTCATCAGATGGTCAAAAATACAAGTGCAAAGTTTTGATTTTTCTACCCTATATACCAGTTTGTTTCATATTCCTATTAAGAAAAAATCACATCCCTAATTAAATGAGCATTTAAAAAATCAGAATGCGAGTACATATATTCAAACTCTTTTAGGTAATTTTTTAGTAGCAATAAACAAAAGAACTATGTCAATTGGACATGCTTTGATACTATATATGCACTTGAATTTTTACTTGATAGCATTTTTGTTCGCTTTGGACATTCCGTATATCGTCAAGTTATTGGAATTCCAATGGGGACTAACTGTGCACCACTTATTGCAGACCTGTTTTTGTATTGTTATGAGTTATAATTTATAAGTAAAATTAGAAAAGACATATCGAAACAACATTTGATACAAAAAATTTAACAATACTTTTAGATATTTGGATCATATATTGGCTCTCAATAATGACGACTTCAGTATGTATACTAAAGAAATTTATCCTGTTGAACTTACTTTAAATAAAGCTAATACTAACAATGACCACTGCCCTTTCTTCGATTTTGATATCTATATCATTAACGGAATCTTGCTACAAAAATGTATGATAAAAGAGATGATTTTTCATTTCCTATCGTTAATTATCCATTTTTAGAGGGTTACGTTCACTTGTCATCCTCTTATGGTGTTTATATATCTCAACGTGTACGATTCGCTCGTGTATGTACCAATTTTTTAGATTTTAGCGAGAGAAATTTATATATTACTGAAAAATTATTACACCAGGGTTTTCGATATCACAAACTAGTCAAAACATTTACTAAATTTTATCATCGGTATAAGGAAATAATTCGTAAATATAACTCAACATGCAGACATCTTATACGTTCAGGTATTTTACATCCAATCTTTTATGGTAATATTCTTTACAAAGCACCAAAAATGTCAGTATTCACCTCAAAAGCTTACAAAACCTTTAAACAGACTTATTAAGAAGGGATATAGTTACTATACTTTTGTCAGGTCATTAAAGATTGCATTTTTTGGCTTTAATATTGATTCACTTTTAGGGTTTTACGTCGGAACTAAACACATTTTTTTAAACTGTTGTTGACATGACACGGGTTATGGTCTTCTCATATATTTTATGATAGTATGATATTAAACCCCTAACGGGAGGGATTGTGTCTGATATTCATATGATGAAGACATAATCTTTCAATCAGTTTAATGTGCCTGTCCCATGTCAGGAGCCTGTAATTCAGTGGTTGTCGTTTGGTTATATGTAACATATTTGTTTTTTGTTCATTTTTTTTTATATAAGGCCGTTAGTTTTCTCGTTTGAATTGTTTTACATTGTCTTATCGGGGCATTTTATAGCTGACTATGCGGTATGGGCTTTGCTCATTGTTGAAGGCCGTATGGTGACCTATAGTTGTTAATGTCTGTGTCATTTTGGTCTCTTGTGGACAGTTGTCTCATTAGCAATCATACCACATCTTCTTTTTTATAATTGAGGTCCGGAGCTAGCATGTTAGTTAACTGCTAGTAGTCTGTTGTTATTTATGTATTATTGTCATTGTATTTATTTTTATTTTGTTACATCTTCTGACATCGGACTCGGACTTTTCCTGAACTGAATTTTAATGTGCGTATTGTTATGCGTTTACTTTTCTACGTTAGGTAGAGGTATAGGGGGAGGGTTGAGATCTTATAAACATGTTTAACTCCGCCGCAATTTTGCGCCTGTCCCAAGTCAGGGCCTCTGGCCTTTGTTAGTCTTGTATGAATTTTAATTTTAGTTTCTTTTGTATAATTCGGAGTTTAGTATTACATCCATTATCACTGTACTAGTATACATATTTTTAAGGGGCCGGCTGAAGACCGCCTCCGGGTGCGGGAGTTTCTCGCTACATTGAAGACCCATTGGTGGCCTTCGGCTGTTGTCTGATCTATGGTCGGGTTGTTGTCGCTTTGACACATTCCCCATTTCCTTTCTCAATTTTATTTTGTTTAGTTTTTCTGTTACACAATTATCTTCTCAACAATGCTTTGTTGTTCGACATTTACGTATGCGTTTAGTTTTTTTAGTTAAACAATGTTTGTCCTCGATAGTATTTATAGTGTTTAACGATAATGTATGTTGTATGTGATAAAAGTAATTGGTTTTCTATTAAATTATTAACTCGGTATATCTTTCCTTTTTGTCCGTCATGTTTTTTTACACCAATTATATAAGTTTGATTGTTGTTGTTTTGTTTTATTATTGTGTGTTTGCTAGTATCTCACTGCCTCCTTTCATGATTATTTCAGTCTGTATAATACTTAAAAGCATATTGATAATTTTCAATCAGTCGGCAACTGTTGTAAATATATATTTGTCGTTTCAGGTATTCGAGAATTCCTTCTTTGCAGTAACAGAAAAAGCTCCCATGTGGCGTCATCTTACAGTTACAATTTCTGTAGCAGCAGCAACAGTTCTTATTGCAATGACTACAGACTGTCTAGGCATTGTTTTGACGTTTAACGTAAGAAAACAATGTTAAATAGTGGTTATCAAAAAATGAAAGGAATGAGTTGTGGGGGTAAACGTCAATGGGACAGCATCACAAGCGACACAAATAAACAACGATCACAGGAGGGCACCATAATTAGCAAACAAAAGACAGTTATCTAATAGATATGTAAAGCACTAAATTTTCTTAGACTGAAACAAGTTGTGAACAAATATCAGCCTCTACCAATTTATACCAATCTGGAGGCTTGTGTAATAAATATACTTTGTTTTTATAAAAATGACGTCTTAAAACAATCAAGGGAAATATCATTTACATTGTCATTTCAAAATATCCAATAGCGATAGTATTAATTAATATGAAGTATAACTGCATGATAACGGCAAACTTGACAAAAATGGATGTGGTATGATTGCCAATGTGACAAGTATTGAACAGAGTTCAATTGAAGCGTTTTTACGCAATATCTATTTTGTAATGTGTTTAATGTTTTGCCAGGTGAATTCGTTACTTTACCATCAGCATTCATCTTGCTATCATTTATTAACAAATTTGAAATAAATCCAAATGAAAATTATTTTATTGTATGTTTATTTTTATTTTCAGGGCGTAGTTGTTGCGTGTCCATTAGCATTTATTATACCACCATTATGTGTTATGAAATTAAGACAAGAGCCAGTCCTATCAAAAGAGAACATTTTCCCAATATTAGTGGCTACTTTTGGAATTTTGGCTTCCGTAATTGGGATAATTGTAGCAGTATATAATTTGACAAAGGGTATTGAATGTAGTCATGGTAAAGAAATGTTTTATTGTTTAACGCCTTCTCGTATAAATGGAAGCATGCTAGCATCAAATACGACATTATAATATCATGTAACTTTGCTACACCTGTTCATGTATTGTCCACAAGGCAAGTACTACTACAAAGGTTTAAAATAAGACATGTATGTAAAATATTTTCAAGGAAAATTGAAATCATATGGATGAAAACTATCATTAAAACAAGATAAAAAAAGAGAAGACATCTTTATGTTTTATTGTAATCTATTTAATGTTTATTTGGTTTTTATAATGGCATTATATTTCATCGGTTATTAAATAATGTATTCAATGTGAGAATTATTCCATATTTTCTGTCATTCTGGTTTTTTTTCGTATACATAATAAGATGTAAGGCACTACCACATAATCTGTTATAATATAATATATATGGTGTGCGCAAATAAATGATTATTTGTTTCTCTTTAGTGGTATGCTGCAATACATTTTTATCACTAGTGATTAATAGTATTTTTATAGTATTTATATCACAATATGTTTAAATTGTGGGTGATTTATTAATTTAATGTAGGTTAATAATATTCAATGAAATAAATCAAAGAAACATTTCATACCTCTGAACATCTGTAATTCAAAATAGAAAAATATCTGCAAGTGGAAATAGGAAGTCATCTTCAGTTACAAAATAGAAAACATCTGCAATTGAAAAGCTAAGAAGACTACTGCAATTAAAATATAGGAATATATTAAGAGACATTGGCAAAAAAGAAGGTCAACGGTGAGAAACAAATAAATCAACCAAGTAACTCCCCACAATTGACCAACGTGACCCAGACAAGAAGTGAAACATCATTGTGTGCTTCAAAAAAATGTCTTCATAAACACGTAACTAGAATATGATACAAGTGATCAAAAGTAAAGTAAATGTAATGTATTACTTTTATTATTGGTTATTTTGTTGTATAATTGGTGTTCAAATATTGTACACTTTTTTCTTGTTATTATGCATATGTTGCTGAAACGTTAATAAAAATCGTTCAAGGGATGCTTTGTTTTATCTTGTATTTTGTGGGGTTTAAGAGTAAATTAATGTGTCCAAATATATTGACACTTTTAACTGCGAACACTTACTTTTGTTGCTATCACAGTCCACATCTCCTCTTTGAACATCTACTCATGATTCTTTACAATGTTTGGACTCCATATCCTTTCTAAGATTATTCTAGAAAGAAATGTCTTAATCCGTATCATAGGAATTTTGTGACACGACAAAGGCATATTACCTTTTGTTATATTCCTTGACTTATGTGGCTTCTTCTTGTTTATTCCTTAGTTTAAATGTTCTTAGCATCTTTTGGGATCTTTTAAGTAGCTTGGTCGATTAATTTTCGGAATGGAATATCTTTATGTTCTGAAATATTTCGAATTCATTTCTTCAACACCTAGAATTTCTCTAATATAACTGAGGAATTAGTTTGAAATGCATAAAATGATAGTAACGGTGTTTGCAGGTGAAGGAGTAACTTAAAGGCAAATAAAAACACAAAAAATCTAAAATTCGTCATTTAGTGTTCAAAAACAGATAGGATATTTTAGATATTTCAGATTCTAAAAGGACCAAGTATGAATTTAAGAAATATAATTTTATCGATATACAAGTCTCAACAACTGATTTAACAAAACAAATCAAAGTAACAGACAACAACTAAAAGAACTTCAAAACAAGAGCGAGATAGAGAGGGTCAACAGGGTACAACATGAAAACAATCCTTTTAAATGCCATATTTCG
Organism: Mytilus galloprovincialis; assembly: GCF_965363235.1. NCBI lineage: Eukaryota > Metazoa > Mollusca > Bivalvia > Mytilida > Mytilidae > Mytilus > Mytilus galloprovincialis. Next base: position 112,878,161 of record NC_134839.1, on the reverse strand, counting down.
AATGAACCTTCAACACTAAAAGTTTACAAAATAATAGACACATACATTTAAGGTCAACTTTGACCGAGGGAGTTGAAACCTTAGTTTCTTGATAATTTATAAATTCTAATCAGACAATCTAAAAAAAGAGGTAAATGATACAAAAGGGAAATTCAAATTCAAATATTGAAAACAAACTGACAATGTCAAGACTAAAAACATTTAACGACGAAAACAAAAGTAATAAAAACACAACACCGATAACTCAAGACTGTACAACACGCATCAACCAAACATTGACGGGGGATCTCAGGTTTGTTATACATCATGTCAGTACCAAAGTATTTACCACTGAGCTGATAATATCTTCTTAGAATAATGGTCCAGCAGAAGCGGTCCCGACCCAGTAAGCATTTCTTGAATCACAGTTTTTTGTGGGTTCCTGTTGTGTTTTGTGTTTTTGTTTGTCTGTCTTATTACAGACTAATGAGTTTAAATGTCTTTTTGATATCCTTTGCGTCTCTGTTGCTATACATACATCATCTGTCAAGCGAGCCCACACTCAGTCAAATAAAATATCGCAATCGGGAATAAGACACAATTTGTAAAATTACAGATTATGCAACACTATTGGCATGTTAATATCTAAGACTGCAATTGAAGTTCATGAAGGCGACCTTAAAACTTTTGCATGGTCGATATCAGTCGGTCGTCTTGATAAATATTTCTAGTTTTTATGTAAGGAGCAGATCCCTGCTAATTAATTCTATGGTGTGAACATGCACATTCATGAAATATCTTGAATGTTTTTGTAGAAAATATAGAATTTGTTATCCGGTTTAAAGCTTACTTAGCTGTATCTGTGGTATTCCTTATATCAAGTTCAAAATAACTCCAATACTTGGAATTATTAAATGAGAGGACATCAACTTTACGGGAGGAACGTGAAGTTGAACGATAATGCTATCTACTTTTTGTTTTTGTATCCTAGTATCGATAACATGCACTGCTATTTTTTAAAGGTCAACACATAGGGTTGCGCGGCATATTTTATATGATAAATGATAGTACATAATGGAAAGTAGATCTATTAAATATCATATTCTTGATTTTGTTTTTGCTATGAAGTAATTTCTTGATGATTGATGATCCTGAAGGGTTTACGTACAGACAACAAAGTATTCTGCCTAAATATTCTACATTGAGTAAGATCATGGCCTTGTTACTTAATTTTAAAACGTTTGACATACAAAGAAGAATTAATACAGTTATAAGTCAGCTGTGTCTCGTGGAGTTACAATCTTAAGTACAAAAAGCTGAAAAAAAACATGTATTTATAAACTTTCATAAGCAAGTGTTTTTGTTATATATACGATGAACATGTATAATGTGACCTATAGTTAATTTCCGTGTCATTCGGTCACTTGTGGAGAGTTTGAACAGCGGTATACCACTGTTGCCTTTATGTATCATATGCAATCATATCACATCTTCTTATTATATGTACACAGGTTTACTACTATTTAGTACATAGATTATTTTATCTTCTCTGAATTAATCTTTACCAGTAAGCTCAAACATAAACATAATTAATACGTATACACAATAATCTGAAACGTTACAAGCTCTGTTATCAAATAGGGCGTTAAAATAATAGTCTAATTCATATAAGGTAAACCTTGCCTGTGGGAGTTGTAATCGCACTCTGAGATATATAAACGGGGTATTTTGCAAAGGTTTATGTTGAATTAAAACGATATTCCTTCAAATAAATGATAACATAGCGATATAAATAGAGGTAATAGCAGTATGAAGCTGTTTAAAAGTAATAACTCGGTTGAAACCAAATCCGGGTAACAAACTAAAACCGAGCAACAAAAACACCGAAGTGCATAAAGAACAAACGGTAATACATATAGAATCGGACTATTTGATAACAACTGCCATATTCCAGCATTGGTTCAGGACATTCTAAGAAAAATGGTGGGTCGAACCTGGTTGTATTGCTAGCCAAACCTCCCACTTATATGACAATGTTATAAAATATCACTAAAAAGACAACACTAACGCAAGAACACTTAGCGCAGAGAATGCATAAAAAATAATGTAAATAAATATAATTAGTATATTAGTAACATGTAAACCGCAAAATAGCAACGAACATCTTCCATTAACAACAACACAGGGCTCCTTAAACAGTGAAGAATTTTGTTGACGTATAAATAATCTTGAAATTCATACAACTAGAAGGAATGGCATCGAAAAATTATCAATTACTTACACAATACTAGTCCAAATAATAATCATGATTATGAAGGTATTGAAATGCTTTATTAAATTATTGCTGTGACGACGTCATCATTATTTGGACTAACACAATACTTTATCAATGGAAAATTCTAGTTTGCAGCATTGTGCTATGAGTATATAATTTGTAAACAAGCTAGAGTTTGCTGCATAGGAAGGAAACTCTATAAAATTTTAGGAAGATAATTCATGTTATACAGATCTAATAGAATATGTCGTTCGAGTTGCTGTGAATGATGTTGAAATGACTGCACGTCTTATGTGTCCATGGTATAACTAGGTCATATTTAATATCGTTTCAGTTTCGAGAAGGTATCGTTCCAAACTAAGAGTGTTATTTAAGTTAACGTATCCAACTTTACAAAATCTGGTAGAAGTACATTTTGAAGCACCTGTTTTATTTACCGATGTTCTTGACAAGATAAAGGTAGAAAAGCTATGTTTACGTAAGAATATTTCTAGCGACCGACCGAAAATATAAATTCATACATATAACAAGGTAGGTCAGAGGTTGTTTATATAAAGGTAGATAAGCTGTTCTATATTTGATACATTAACAGATGCGAGTTTTATTGTCGTCTTGAAAAGTAAGTATTTGGTGAAAATTTATTTTCATAGCAATATACACTTGATCTAATGACCATATTAATGATTTATTATGTCAGTCTATTTCAAATGTGATTTAATTTACCATCACATGTTTCTGGAACGTTGGGCAATAAGAATGTGCTGTTGTTGTATATAAATACAACTAAAAGTTATAATGTATGTGTACAGATAAGTTGAAAATTAATATTCCAATGTCAGTATTTGCTACAACGTTTTACATTCTCATTTGGATCTCCGAGCCAATGATAATAAAACGTTAACGTTATACGTATTTCCTGTTGAATATACCCCAACAATATCAAAACTGCCTTGCCGTTCCCTCGGCTGAATTAATCTTACAATGGTTTAGATACCTATCCACCATATTTGTATGTATATTTTCGTTTTCGTTAATAAAAAAAAATTAAAAAGAGTCTGAAATCTTACATCGTTCTTTTGAAGTGATTTTAACCTATAGGTGTTAAAACTTCAACCCCAACATCTACTGCATTGTGTTAAGTTGCTTTCCAAGTCAAAAACACACATAGTTGGGAATGACTGTAATATTTTTTCTGTCTATGAAGAAAAAACATAAAAATGTGGTGCACACTGAATAACCCGCGTAGTGGGTTATTTTAAAGTGTGACCACATTTTCTATGTTTTTTCTTCATAGACAGAAAAAATATTACAGTCATTCCCAACTATGTGTGTTTTTGACTTTTAATTTAATTATAAAATCCATTTTAAACCGGAGTAAACCATAAAAAAAACGTTGATGATGTCACGGTCAGATGACAAAATTATGTCTTTGTGCTGATAAACATAACAATGTCTTCTAAAAACATAAAGACATAATTTTCGTGAGTAGTCAATGTCGTTTAACACACCCTGGTTGTAACATGTGTCAAATTTGCGATACATTTTTTTTATTAGATCGTAAAATGTTCATTCCTAATGGTACATACACTAAATAAACATTGAATCTTATCGCTAAGTTTTCGATTTTTCTGCCTATGAACTACTAGTCTACCTTTTTTGGAAGATATAAAATCCAAAGGTTACTTCTGTATTGGAAAGTATATCCTCAGAAATAAAACCTTTACACAAACCGGACAAATTTCATTTTTTTAAAACTTTTTTATCTATTAATAATTCACATTAGGCCAACTTGTCAATAATAATGATATTAAACTATGACAATAATGTTAACATCTGTTTACAGTTGAAAAAGATGAACCGTATTGGTGCTGCAATAATTGGTGTTGGTCGTATTGGACAGGTTCATTTGAAAAATATGGTAAACAGTCATTGTATTCAGGTTCACTGGATGGTGGACACTACTGCTGTTCATGGAAATCTAAAGGAATTGGCCAACGTGTATAATCTGGTTGATACAAAAATAACAACCCCGGATAGATTCGAAACGGTGATGGCGGATGAAAGGTAATCGTTAAAAATATGTGACACATGTTAAGGGACAATCGTATTGCATCGACTCATTTATGCTTACTCAAGATTTAACTTCATATATTTTAAATAAATTAATATTATTAATTTGTATATTTTGACTAATTTGATTCGTCTAGTCACATTTTACTATATTTTCAAATGTCGATTGAAAACGGCGGTTTAAAAAGTTAAACTGCCCGATTATTTTCAAAAACCAACATACTTTGTGACTTCAAGAATTTAGGATATTGTTAGAAGTTTTTGAGAAAAATTTATTTATATCGATTGATTGAAAAAATAAATCCTGAAATAAATAAGATGTACTCACAAAAAGATAAAATTAATTAAATGTTCTTATTGTCCAAATGACAATATGATATCTTTAAAATTCCAACAAAATGTGATGATCGAACAAAAAGAAAATATAATGCACTGGCGGAGTTGATACAAATATGGTCGGAAATTAGTAACACATGTATAATAATTGCAGTTTGTGATTGAGGTCAATACAAGGAGTAATTAACCAAAAATAGTATATCGACATCGGACTTTTTCCTCAGTCAATATATTTCGTTCAGGTCTATACATTCTCGATATACAACCTCATGCAAAAGCTATATTTGTATACTGTTGTATATTTGTATATAACAGGGGTATGTTGCCTTTCTTTATTGCTAACCATGCATCATCCGTTATTCGAATTTACAGTCGGACAAAATGTTACAATCCGTAAAATTTAAGATCAGACAATTATACTTATATCTAAATATTCTAGACCGCGAAAAGATAGGGTAGAGACACAACGACTCATCGTTTTTGTAAACCAAATCATGATCATAACAGTGACTACTTATCTACAAAAGCACTTGTAATTAGTATGCACCAAAGTGTCTGTCATTACAGTAACTGTGTATTACATTACAGTATATGATCTTTCTTTCAGAGTTAAAATGGTAGTAATATGTGTACCAACTGGACTTCATAAAGAATTCATAATGAAATCACTAAAAGCAGGTAGGGTTTTATTCACGCACTATTTACGTATACTTTAACCGTTTGATTTGCATATTTATTTTTGCATACGAGAAACCAAGGACAAAATTCATTTAAAACTTATTTGGTCCTGTTTTCTAACCAAAACAAAACATTGACTGATATCGTTACTATTCATAGTTTTTAAGCATCAGAAAATAGGCTTTTAAAAAAACCTGTGTATCAGACAAGCTTAAATGACACGACTTCAAAATGACACATAAGCGAGATTGTTATAATAGGGGGGGGGGGGGGGGAAGGCCAATTGTGAACAACTTTTGATAAATAAAAATATAGCTTCTTCTTAGAACACTTGACACTTGCATCTTTATGAAAAGCAGTTTTCATTGTTAAGCAGCAAAACGTAAAGTGTTAACAATTACCGTGTTTGTTCTGTTCTTATCACATTATAACAATATAGCTTGCTTAACGAATAGAGATGCTACCGGTGTTCGGAATTTTTTAGTTTTACCTTTTTTCGAGTAAAAATGATAATGATTATACTTAGTAGTGTGTCATTGATAGGTAAGCATGTCTTCTGTGAGAAGCCATTATGCATTACTGTTGAAGATGTAAAGGATTGCTATGGAGAAGCTAAACGACAAGGAAAGACGTTATTATGCGCATTAAACAGGTAAGAGGCGATGTATAATTATCTTTGAATGTGAGCATTACACAGGTCAAACTATCAATGAATGTGAGCATTACACAGGTAAAACTATCATTGAATGTGATCATTACACATGTGCTATTATCATTGAATGTGAGCATTTTACAGTTAAATTATTATTTATTGTGAGCATTACACAGGTAAAATTATCATTGAATGTAAGCATTTTACAGGTAAAATTATAATTTATTGTGAGCATTTTACAGGTAAAATTATTATTTATTTTGAGCATTAAAGTCATAATAAACGAGTGACCGGTGAAAAATAATGTTATTCCGATTCATGAACCAATGCATACAGACATCAAAAACTTAGTCTTCTGTGCACGATTTTGTCATAAATTTCGTATAAGTTCGTGTTTTGAAGCCGATTTTTTTTGTATTCATCATACTACATATATATACATACTATACAATCGTTATACATATCATATTTTCAATATTATGAAGATAGTCCATACAACACTACACACATGCATGCATACTCTCACACATTACATCATTATCATTAAGATTTTTGTAAAAAAATTCTAACCTTTAAATTTAAAAGAAATTTAATAAAAACTATCTAAAAAACAGCAACAATCAATCGTATTTATATTTCACAACTTTCCTCTCAGTCACAATGGTTATTTTAGCATGAATACAAATATTGATTATATGCAGATGGTTTTCCAATTCCGTCTCATATCAACTTTATTTTGACACTGTAAAAGAGGGACGAAAGATACCAAAGGGACAGTCAAACTCATAAATCTAAAACAAACTGACAACGCCATGGCTAAAAATGAAAAAGACAAACAGAAAAACAATAGTACACATGACACAACATAGAAAACTAAAGAATAAACAACACGAACCCCACCAAAAACTAGGGGTGATCTCAAGCTGTTAACTAAAAGACTTGTTAATTATTACAAAAAAGAAAGTTGTTTAAAATCATGGAAATCAATTTTCAAAATTTAAAATTTATCTGATATATACATCAATCATTTCATACAAACGAACAGTTTTTTGTCAGAAGCCGAAGTTTAACGATTGTCACCTGTTTGTCAACAATCAACAAAATATATATGTACGTGTATAAGGAGCACGTGTTGAACATGTACAAGCAGATAATAGTTTATGTTAAGGACATCCATGCGTATTGCGATCACCGGATTTTTACGAGATGGGTCACACTGAGGTCACGTTGCATACGGAAAATATGTCGGAGAATTACTTCCTGAAAGGAAAGAAGAAATTAGAATAAAGTAAACAATGTGCGTATTGTTATGCGTTTACTTTTCTACATTGGTTAGAGGTATAGGGGGAGGGTTGAGATCTCACAAACATGTTTAACCCCGCCGCATTTTTGCGCCTGTCCCAAGTCAGGAGCCTCTGACCTTTGTTAGTCTTGTATTATTTAAATTTTAGTTTCTTGTGTACAATTTAGAAATGAGTATGGCGTTCATTATCACTGGACTAGTATATATTTGTTTAGGGGCCAGTTGAAGGACGCCTCCGGGTGCGGGAATTTCTCGCTACATTGAAGACCTGTTGGTGACCCTCTGCTGTTGTTTTTTGTTTGGACGGGTTGTTGTCTCTTTGACACATTCCCCATTTCCATTCTCAATTTTAATTTTTAGATATGAACAAATTAAATAATTGTCTTCAAAAAAAAGTACATGTACATCAGTTTTATAATGAAAACTATCCATTGAGTTATAAAAAAACATATGCATTATTTTTTTTAATTTGAGGTTTGTTATGACTTTAACACAGGTAAAATTGTTATTGAACTTGAGCATTTCACAGGTAAAATTTTCATTGAATGTGAGCATGACACAGATAAAATTTTCATTGAATGTCAGCATTACACAGGTCAAATTATCATTAAATGTGAGCATTACACAGATAAAATTATCATTAAATGTGAGAATTACACTGGTAAAATTATCATAAAATGTGAGCATTACACGGGTAAGGGGCAAAACAGTCATTCGATCAGGGCATTAAACAGACGGATGGTAACATAAAAATGGATGAGCATATTAAACTGTGAAATGTTTTGTTTAAGATAGAGTACATATCAAAAGTCTAACAGTGTCAATTCAAACATTTTCAGCTAATGATGAATAATGTTTAAAAACATGGTAAAGTATTAAATTATTCATTTAAGTTTGAATTTTCTTTTAAAATTGCATGTTTATGTTCATTCAATTGTTTTCCCCAAAAATAGTCAATACCAGACACTGGTGTTCAAAGTGATTAAAATACCGATAACTAAATTTGTTTGGAAGTCTTTTTATTTATTGTAGCCCTGTCGTGTAATGTTATTCGAATTCACACTCAGTTGAATTGTTGTTATTGAATAGAACATCGTTAAAATTACACATGATAAAATTGAGAATGGAAATGTGGAATGTGTCAAAGAGACAACAATCCGACCAAAGAACAGATAATCAGAACATGAGACGACTAAATTGGTATTTAAAAGATTTAAGACCACGAAAACATATCGGTAGGGAGTTTAAACACTGACGCATCATATTATTAAATCAACTTGTCATGGTGACCGCAAATCAGATGAAGAGTCACGTGCAGTTGTTCTCCCTCCTTACTCTATTGGAGCGGTTGTGTAAAAAACATATTCAGGTTAATTATTAACATGGTCCTACGTAAATAGATGTCAAATGCACCATGCTTATAACTTGATACTCCAAACGCGCGTTTCGTCAACATAAGATCAGTAACGCTCAGATCAGCCAAACTAGTACAAAGTTTAATAGCACTAAGGACCCAAATTCCAAAACGTAATTTCAAATCCGTAGTAATTTGAAAAATTTATACTTTTGCAAATGTCATCCGACTAAGTCAGGAAATTCATAACAAAGTTACAGACTTATAACAGGTTTAACGGGGTAGAAATGTATAAATGTATAAATATGGCCATTGTTATATTATAGTTCGTTCCTGGGTGTGTTACAATTTAACGTTGCGTCGTTTGTTTTCTCTTATTTTTGAGTGTAAATTGACATTGCGATAAGACGTGTCACGGTACTTGTCTATCCTAAATTCATGTATTTGGTTTTGATGTTATATTTGTTATTCTCGTGGGATTTTGTCTGTTGCTTGGTCCGTTTCTGTGTGTGTTACATTGTAGTGTTGTGTCGTTGTTCTCCTCTTATATTTAATGCGCTTCCCTCAATTTTAGTTTGTTACCCCGATTTTGTTTTTTGTCCATGGATTTATGAGTTTGAACAGCGGTATACTACTGTTGCCTTTATTTTTGATTTGTGCATGGATATTTAAAGCTGAAGATATAAGAAAAAATTTCAAAACGGTAAAGAAAACAGATTAATATGCTTAACACTGTTAACTAATTGATTTTATTTATTTCTTTAGACGTTTCGACAAACAGTTTGCCCAAGCTGGCCTCCTTGCCAAAAAAGGAGCTTTTGGTAAAATTCGTACTGTCAAAATGGAAAGCAGAGATAATCAAACTAACCTGGAATACTTCGCTCATAACAAAGGTAATGCATACTAGAGTCTAGAATGGATGACAGTAAATAC